>NW_008356327.1:1183958-1194698 GCF_000622305.1 Nannospalax galili
GAATCAGGGTCTCCCTCTACCTGTAGCCCCAGCTCCCAGCTGGCCTGGAACTCAGTTTGTAGACCAGGCTGGCCTTGAACTCATAGAGATCCGTCTGCCTCTGTCTCCCAAGTGCTGGGACTACAACTACAGGTGTGCACCATCACACCCGGTGCCTAACCTTGCTTTTTAAACCCATTCATAAGAGTCCACTCCAGGTTTTATAAACCAGCTGATAAGCTCAAACTCACTAACTTCATGCTTTCCCAACTTAAATCATGTTATTACCACAGTGCGGAAGAAAAGTACTCGGATCTTGAGCCAGTACTCACATCAGCCACCTCCCCAGGACCAAGATCAATGGCAGAGATGAAGGATAAGGACAGATAGTTGATCACATGCTGCTCTCCACATTTGTGGTCTGACCAAAATGTAAGATCTGAGTTTCTGCTGCTCCTAGGTCTTCTTTTACATTGCTGTCTTCTCTTGCTCATCCCGGTGGCTGGCAGCAGGAATAAACAGTCCAGAACAAAACAGAACCTAGGTAGTAGGAGTAAGGGCCCCAACAACTTAGGGGTCAAATAGGGGTGTAAGCCAAGAGTGAATCTGAGAAGAACAATGTCTTCTTTCAGTTTAGACATACAATTCCATTGCCACCCAACTTCTAAGGCTTTTAAACAGCTAGTCTAATTTTGAGGATGTCGTGACCGAATAAAGGATGAATGGCATGACTGGAGAGATGGCTCAGTGGTTAGAGTACTGGCTGCTCTTGCAGAGGACCTGGGTTTGATTTCCAGCACCCAGATGGTGACTAACAACTGCACTACACTCATCCACATAAAATAAAAGCAATAAATCAAAGAAAAGATTAATGGTATATTCATAATTCAAATGAGTGAATGGGCCAGGTTCACAGGATGGTGACGGAAGCCTATCCTTCTTTAAGTTCCTACAGAAAAACCGAGATAGGCAAAGAGCATCGCTGTTTTTCTTCCCACTGCACCACCAGCTCATTGGAAGCATCAAGAATAGTGGGGATTGAGATCTCTAAATACAGAGAACTGAAATTTTGCCACATGGTATTTATAAAGGAAGCAACTGGCATACAATGACTGTTAACTGCCTTGCTATGAAAGCGTCAATGTCATGAGACCGACAGGTTCTTCTCTGGAAACTGGATTGTAATAGGTTTTTGATTGTCACCTTTCTTCTTGTTGCTTTATTTCTCACTCCTCGGAGAGATTCACTTTCAAAAAGATTTGCTTAAACTTCCCCCTCAAAATTCAATTTGCAAATACACCTGCAATTGAATTTTCAATATATATATAGTCACGGGTGCTATCTTTTGCATGCAAAAGAGTCCCAGCTCACAGTCTGTCCAGACCAACCCAGACACACTGTAAAGTCCAGCTGACTGAGTCCAGTGACAGAGATGGAATGGAAGAATCAAGGCCATTCAGGTCTCGGAGCTAAAAGTCTACGTATCCTCCCATAATCTAAGTATAAGGCTGAACTCTGAATAAGTTTGAATGTAGGTCCTCCTTCTACTGGAGAAAAATCTCTTATAGATGGGGGCCTATAAGAGAGGTGCAGATGGGGAGGGGGTCTAAATATGATCAAAATATATTGTATGAAATTTTCAAAAATTCAGTAAAAAGTATATATTGGGTCTGGAGAGATGCTCAGCAACTAAGAGCAATGGCTGGTCTTGCAGAGGACCTAAGCTTGGTTCCCAGGACCCACATGGTGATTAACTGTCTGTAACTCCAGTTCCAGGGGATCCAAAGCCCTCTTCTGACCTCCGCAGGCATTGCACAACAGGAGCACACTTACATACATGCAGGCTATACACTCATAAACATAAAATAAAAATAATAAAACATTTTAAAAGCATGTATGTATTAATAATTAACTGTGAAACACAAATACAACCTAATTGTTAAACATGAGAACTGTGAAAAATAAAATCTGAGCATGATAGTGCAAGCTTATAATCACAGCATGTAGGAGGTGGAGTCAGGACGATCAGGAGTTCAAGGCTAGCCTCAGTTACTTGGTGAGTTTAAGGCAAGCCTGAACTACGTGAGACCTTGTCTCAGCTTTCCTTCTCTGTCCCACCCCTCCACACACACATAATCAAGGTGCTGGGATGCCAATGATGTTTTGCATCTAAACTAAAGGAAGACAAAACAAAGAGAGAAATGAAAGGTTATGTAAAACAACTTAGAATTCCATTGCAATAAGAATCTTGGGCCCAGCATGGTAGCACCAGCCTGCAGTCCCAGCAGGGAAGGAGGCAAGGGCAGGTGGATCTCTGTGAGTTCAAGGCCAGCCTGGTCTACATAGCAAGTTCCAGACCAGCTGGGGCTATAAGGTGACCTTGTTTCAAAAAGAATCTTACTGAGTAAAAGGGACCGTTTAAAAAATTGTATTCGAAGCTAAGTACAGAGCCGGCATTTCATGAACTGGAATGGAGTGATTTTAGCACTGGATAGCATCCATGTGAACTTTCTTACTGACTGCATGAAATTGGCTTCATTTTCAACTAATTTAACAATTATTCACAGAGTACACTATTTTAGAAGTTTAATGTCCCCAGCATCCCTGCGATTTCCAACAGCACTCCTTCCTGCGGACTCATTTTCCTCCAGGTTTGTTTAAACCACACTGTCTCAGAATTGCTAATTGCAGTTGTTTCCATGTTAAGAATATTTTCTTTTCTTTTTCATGCACCAATTAATTCCTTCTTCCTGTATCTGATCCATCCCTGTGTTGATACCAAACTGGCTCATGGTCCTGAATCTCTATTGTTTTTTCATTTGGTTTGTTGTTGTTGTTGTTTCTTTTGTAGCACTGGCTGGCCTCAAACTCGTGATCCTTCTGCCTCGGGCTCCCAAGGGCTGGGATTACAGGTGAATGACACAGCTTGTTTTTATGTTTTGCTTCTATACAGCCCATTCCTGAGACACCTTAAAGTTTGTGTCCACATACTTGCAATTTTATATCACAACAATTAAACATCTTTGGTCCATAGCACCCAACAACAGTTTCACAATCACAGGTAAGGGTGGGGGAGAGAAATGGGCCAATTGTCACACTTGTCACATCATCCAAGAACCAGTATCCTCAAAAAAAACCACAAAAGAATGTTGACAGTTTATAAATAGAGTAAGAGCCTGCTGTGGTGAGGTCAGGCTTATACACCCAGCACACAAGAGACTGAAGCAAGAAGATTGCCCGGAGTTTGAGGCCAGGCTGAACTACAAAGTGAGACATGGTCTCAAAAACAACAAAACAGTAAAAATAAGCAAAATATAGGTGTTTTTTTGTTGTTGTTGTTGTTGTTTTTTTTCCTTTTGGTCTTTTTGAGACAGGGTCTCCCTGTAGCCTCAGCTGTCCTAGAACTCACTATGTCGACCAGGCTGGCCTTGAACTCACAGAGATCTGCCTGCCTCTGCCTCTTGAGTGCTGGGATTAAAGGTGTGCGCCACCACACCCAGCCTAAAAAGAGGTTTTTAAATTTGTGTGTATGTGTGTGCTGTGTACACATGTGAATATGTGCATGTGAGTTCATGTGGAGGCCCAATGTCAATGTCAGGTATCTTTCTTCCAGTGCTCTCCCCATTTATTTTTTGAGACAAGATCTCTGAACCCAGGGCTGGCTACTGAGCTTCAGAGATCTGTTTCTGAATCTCCTTCTTTCCCTAAGGCTAGGGTTATAGGCACATGCCCTTATGCCTGTTTTTTTTAACATGAATTCTGCAGATCTGGAGTCAAGTCCTCATGTTAGCCCAGCAGACACTTTACTGACTAAGCCATCTTCCCAGGCCAGTATACATGCGTGTGCCACACACACACACACACACACACACACAAATTTTAAGATGAGTGTGGTGTCACACACCTTTAATCCCAGCACTTGGGAGGCAGAGGCAGACAGGTATCTGTAGGTTTGAGGCCAGCCTCACCTACATAGCAAGTTCCAGGCCAGCCAGGGCTGCAGGGAGACCTTGTCTCAAAAAGACCCCCCCTCCAAAAAAAGAGTAAGAGATATGCGATATGTGACCAGTTTTCGTTTTAGCCAAAGGTAATTTTTAAAGATATATTCATCCTTATGTTTTTCAATGGTGTTTTGTTTTGTCTTTGAGACAGTTTTACTGCATAGCCTTAACAAGCCTAGTACTTGCTATGTAGATGAGGCTGGCCCTGAACTTGTGATGATCTATCCGCTTCTGTCTCCCAAGTGCTAGATTACAGGAATGAGTTGCCATGACTGGCCATCCTATTTTGTCTCTTGTAATTAATTATTTTTTAAAACTATTTTATTATTTATTTATTTTATTTATTATTTTTATCTTATGTGCATTGCCTGCATGTAGGTAAGTGCACCTGTGTCATGCAATGCCCAAGGAGATCAGAAGAGGCTCTCGGATCCCCTGGGACTGGAGTTATGGACACTTGTTAGCTGCCATGTGGGTGCTGGGATTTGACCTTGGGTCTTCTGCAAGATCAACCAGTGTTCTTAACCTCTGAGCCATCTCTCCAGCCCTGTTTGTTATTTTTATTTTATGTAAGTACACCCATGTAGTACAAATCCCACAGAGGTCAGAAGAGGGCGTCGGATTTCCCTGGAGTTATAGATGGTTGTTAGCCACCATGTGGGTACTGGGAATTGAACCTGGGTCTTCTGCAAAAGCAGACAGTGCTCTCAGCAGTTGAGCCATCTCTCCAGTGCCTGTAATCAATTTTTAAAAATTTTTTATTTATTTATTTTTAATTTTATGTGTATGCATGTATTGCCTGCATGTAGGTCAGTGCACCCGTGTCATGCAATGCCCTCAGAGGTCAGAAGAGGCAGTCAGATCCCCTGGGACTGGAGTTATGGACGGTTGTTAGCTGCCATGTGGGTGCTGGGATTTGAACCCGGGTCTTCTGCAAGAACAACCAGTGTTCTTAACCGCTGAGCCATCTCTCCAGCCCCATAATCAATTCTTTTAAAAATATTTTTTAATTTTATTATTATCATGTGAATGTGAGTGTGTGCCTCGGTGTTCATGTGGAAATCGGAGGACAATTTTTCACAGTTGGTTCTGGGGATCGAACTCAGGTTGCCAGATTTGCTTAGCAAGCATCTTTATTCACTGAGCTATCTCCCTGGCCTTTAGTTTTTCTTTCTAACTTTACATGCACAGTTTTATGGGGCATAGTATCAGAACTCAGTAAATAAATATGACATCAAAACAAGGTACTTGCCAGATGTGGTGGTGGCACACCCCTTTGATCCCATCACTCGGAGGCAGAAGCAGGTGAATCTATGTGAGTTCAACTCCAGCCTGGTCTGCATATGGAGTTCCAGACCAGCTGGAGCTACAGGGAGACCCTGTCTCAAAAAGACCAAAATTAATTAATTAATTAATTAATAATAAATAAAAAAGATGTAGGGGTGCTCGCTTCGGCAGCACATATACTAAAATTGGAATAATACAGAGAAGATTAGCACGGCCCCTGCACAAGGATGACACACAAATTTGTGAAGCAGTCCATATTTTTACAATATTGTGTAACTGTATTAATTCAACTGTAAACCTAAAAATTTACAGCCAACTTTGAAAGAGATGCATCTTAGCTCTGGAAATTGTTATCGAATATGTCAATGCTGTTGTAATGAAATGATTCTTCTAATTATGTGGTTATTAAATAAATAATTTTTAAAAACTTTTTAAAAGGTATAGGGACCCCACAAACACTTGGCCCACTATAGATGGCTATTAGTAGGGGCTGGCATATTTTAGAATACCCTATAGTAACTCTTGGAGCCCCCACCATCTTCTATTGTTAGATTTATCACTCTCCATTGTAAAGTATATCTTTCCCACTAGATTGAGCACCCAGTGAGAGCAGGACTGTGGTCAGCATCAGATCAGGCTTCCAGATGGATGAGTCACAGCGGTTTAGGGAGTAAAGAATTCTGCCTGTTGGAGTGCTGTATGGTTCTCCCGCATTCCTGTTCTCTCCCTTGTTGCTCTCCCTATGCACTCTGATGTCTCTTCAATTTCCCATGTGCAGCCCCCCAGAGGTGCCCCCAAAGGTGGCCCCAGAGGTACCTCCCTTAGGCGTCTCTCCTCTCTCCCTGATCTCTCTACTAGCCATGCTGGGTGCAAAAGCCTCCAGAGAAGCCTGATGACCTGGTTGCTGGCCACCTTCTAAGCAATGCTAATCTCGATGACATTGCTTGTCCTTTGGATATCTAAGATAGTCTTCAAACTTTTACAGCCCATTGGAATGACCTCTGAGATTGCTAACAATTCCAGGATTGTAAGATAAAAGAATTCAAATTTGTTTGTTTTCATGGAAATTCTTGCTTCCTATACAAATGAAAGAGCAAGTCCTGGGCTCCCAGAATCAACCTAGGAGCCAATCCTGAAAGGCCTAGAGTAAAACTGCATAGATAAGGCTGGAGGGCAGGAACACAGGGTCTTCCTCAGCATCCAAACCAGAATTTACTCTTGAAAGGGTTAAACCAAGAGTTTTTGTTTGTTTCTTTTAATGTGTATATGTGTGTGTGTGGGTTTGTGCACTTGAGTACAGTGCTGGTGTTACATGCTGCTGTGAGCTGAGCCACCTGCCTTGGGTGCTGGGAACTGAACTCATGTCCTCTGCAAGAGCAGCACATACTCTTAACCATCTCTCCAAGCCAGTATACCAAGACTTTAAACTAAAACACTGGTAAAATTTCCTGAAGTCCATGACAAGCCCTAAATCCCCAATTCTGAATCAGTGAGGTTGGAATGGGACCTCGCTCGTATAGATGTCTCACTCATTCCTCTGCATTCACCAGACTTCAGACACAGGGACTTAATGCATAGCTATTTGGAGGCAGAGTCTCCTGCCATAGCCCAGGATGGTCCTGAACTAGTAGCTACCCCCTGCCTCAGGATCAACATCATTTATTTAAAAAGCCAAGACCAAACTAGTCATGGTAACACAGTTTGTAACCTAAGCACTTGGGAGGCTAACGCAAGGGGCTGACTTAAAGTTAGAGGACAACTTGAGCTATGTAGTGAGTTCAAGATTAGCCTGAACTACTCTCAGACTCTGTCTCAAAAAAAAAAAAAAAAAAAAAAAGACTGCTTTGCTGTAAGAATCCTATCACCCACCAATATGCAGGTTTGGAACAGTTTAATAGCTTTGGCTTTTAGCTGTCTAGTTAAAGTGGTTTCTAGTCTAAAGATGGTCAGAAATACATATGAGGAAGAAGAAGGGGGTTAAACTCAGCTGGGAGGTGGGCTGGGGGGTCTTATGCCTGTAATCCCAGCTGAGGAAAGTCAGGCAGGAGTATCAGGCGTTCAAGATCATTCTTGTCTACATAGCAAGTTCCAGGCCAGCCAGGAGTTCATGAAACCCTTTCGGAAAAACAAGCAAAACAACTCAGTTGGGGAAAATCTAAATTTAGGTTAAATTAAATCTAATTTTAAGGAATATACAGTGTGGTTTGGTGAAAGTAAAGACATCATTAAAATGTAAGCACCAGGAAAAAAAAAAAAAAAAGGCTTCATTTATCTGAGTAAGAACAGTGAGGCAGGTTTAAGAGCATGGGTATATCACAGACAGCCATTAACCCAAACACAACAGACTCAGAAGGTAGTTTTCAGGGCTCAGCAGTGAGCACCCATCTGCCGAGCTCTGTTCTGGATGCCTTGGGTTCAGGGCTGTCTGTGCCTTCCTCGCACCCCTGCCCTACAGGAACACACTGAAAATACCTGCCACCAGCCAGGAGCAGCGGGAACGTGTCCCTCAGTCTTTTACAGAAAAACAACACCTACAAATTCTTATGTAATTCTTATCCAGGTTTCTGAAAAAAACAGTTGGCATAGCCTTTTGTTCGGGTTGTTCTTATGTTATGGGCTGAATTGTGTTTGCCAAAAGTCATATATTAAAATCCTAATCCCCTCAGAATGTGTATGCATTTGGAGTTAGAATCAATCTATTTTTCAGAGATCGTGTCTAGCCATGTAGCCCAGATTAGCCTCTGAGAGATGATCCTCTAATCTTCCTTTCTCAGCCTCCCAAGTGTTGGGATCACAGGTATGCATCACCACATCCAGCTATGGAGATAAATTCCTTATTTATTTAAAATTTTAATTTATTATTTAAATTCTTATTCTTTTGAGAATGTCATACATGAGCATCGTGTTTACATCATTTCCACCTCTTCCTTTCCCTTCCAAACTCATCTCCTCCTTATTTATATTCGCACAGACCAGGTTAGCCTCAAACTCGCTCAGAGATGACCCTGAGTTCCTAATTCTCCAACACCTCCAGAGTATTGGAATTACAGGCATGGGTTACCAGGCCTGGCTTATGTGGTGTAAGGGATTGAACTCAGGGCTTCACACACACTCTACTCTTCTAGGCAGGACTTTACCAACTGAGCTACATTCCCAGCACTGAGATAGGGTCTTTAGAGATGATAAAGGTTAAAGAAGATCATTAGGCTGGGCCTTAATCTACCATACCTGGTATGCTTACAAGAAAAGGACTTGGAGATGGGGCCCAGGTAGGGGACAGGGAGCACTTGTCTAACACATGCACTACAGGACCCGAGGTTTGATGCCCTAGTACCACATTAAAGAAGCAGGGATTAGGGCACAGGCATATAAGGAAAATCATGTAAATGTAATGATGGCTACCTACAAGCCCAGGAGATACACCAATACCGTAAACCTCCAGAACCACGAATCAACAAGTTTCTTTTGTTCAAGCCGCCCATCTAGTGTGATCCTGGAAGACCAACAGTGGCTTGCTTTATAATCATCCCAGTCATCGGAATCAAATGCCGAGTATTTCAGGAACTCTGAGTTTCTAAACTCCTGCTTTGTGGTACATTCTCTACCTTTTCTTATCTCCCTGGATATCCCGAGGTTAATACCAACATTATGAGATAGCTGATGAGGCCCAGGGTGTAGGCTCTGGCTTTGAGACTGATCAAACATGTTCCATCTTCAGTAAAAACAGCTGTCCTTCCCTCCCAGATGGCAGCTGGCAAGACAACACGTCACATTACCAACTACTCCACCAAGCCTATTCTTTGCACTAGTTGTTCTAGTCATCTAGAATCAGTTACAGCTTTCAAATTCCAACCCTCAAAATTCAAACTTCTACTCGCTGAAAGATATGTTACAAGTATTATTTTTAAAAAGTTATTAATTAGAAGAAAAAATTGCAAAGTACACATGTTAATAGAAGAATTGCCCCTAAGCTATGTGAAGAACTCATAAAACAAGTTTTGTTTTTAAACAATGTTCTATTTTATTTTTTGTTTCTTATTCTTTTCAGAGGTGGGTGATGTTGTTGTTTCTTTTTTGGTGATGAGACTGAGCCTTTAATGTCTGAGCCATTTCTCCAGCCCAATGTTGTTGCTTTAATTTTTTTTTTTTTTTTTTTTTTTTACACTTTATTTGTTGTGTATGTGTTTGGGCATGCACTGGCTACGGCACTCCTGTGGAGGTCAGAGGACAGCTAGTGGCAGTCAGTTTTCTCCTTCAACCACCTGGGTCCCGGGGATTGAACTGAGGTCATCATGCTCGGTGGCAAGCACCTTTACCTGTTGGTACCTAGTTTTGTTACACACACATACACACACACACACACACACACACACACATACACACACACACACACATAATTTTATGTGTATGAATGAACTGCCTGCATGTAAGCCGTGCATCAGTGTTATGCAATGCTTGTGGAGGTCAGAAGAAGGCCTCAGCTCCCTTGGAACTGGAGTTGCAGACAGTTGTTAGCTGCTGTGTGGGTTCTGGGAATTTAATCTGGATCCTCTGCAAGAACAGCCAGTGCCCTTAACCACTGAGCTATCTCTCCAAC
This sequence comes from Nannospalax galili, assembly GCF_000622305.1. NCBI lineage: Eukaryota > Metazoa > Chordata > Mammalia > Rodentia > Spalacidae > Nannospalax > Nannospalax galili. Next base: position 1,193,823 of record NW_008356327.1, read on the forward strand.
GCTAACTTTTGTTTTTTGAGATAAGATCTCACTCTGTAGCCTAGGCTGGCCCTGAACTTGAGGGGATCCTTTGGTCTCAATCTTGCTAGTGCTAGGATTAAGGTGTGTACCTCAACACCTGGCAAAAGCATTTTTTAAATGAACAAAAGATTTGAACGAACTCCAACGAAGAGAATATCTGATGGTAATAAGCAGCTAATGAGTGTCCACTACTGTTTATTCATTACAGAAGTGTACAACAAACCCACTGTGAGATGCTACTTCATACCTAGTGGAATGGCCATAAACAAGACTGATCAAGAGTTGACAGTGCTGTGGAGTCATTGGAATCCATATATCACCGCTCTGGAAGTAGAACAGTGTAATCACTTCATAAAATATTTTGGTAGTTTCCTTAAAAGTTTAATATGAATCTATCAGATAATCCAGTCATCTAAATCCTAGGTATTTAACCAAGAAAAAAGGTTGCATTGACAGAAAATATTCTATACAAGGGTTCATAAAAGCTTTATGTATAATAGAAAAAAAAAACTGGAACAAACCAAACATTATCAACAAGTAAATGCACAAACAAACTGTAGTGCATGTACACAATGAGGAACAGTAAGCAATACAATGGATGTGCAATAGGTCCATGCAGCATGCCTGAGTCAGAAATAATTAATACTCAAACCGATCACAAGAAGTCAGAAGCAATGAGTACATACAGGATGATTCCGTGGATACAAAAAAAAGAGAACTGGGGGCTGGAGAGATGGCTCAGCAAATAAGAGCACTGACTGCTCTTGCAGAGGACCCAGGTTCGAGTCCCAGCACTCACTGGCAGCTAACAACCGTCTGTAACTCCAGTTCCAGGGGATCCAATGTCCTCTTCTG
>NW_008356327.1:1195073-1228994 GCF_000622305.1 Nannospalax galili
TGCCTGGAACTTACTCTGTAGACCAGGCTGGCCTCAAACTCACAGAGGATCCCACAGAGGATCTGCCTGCTTCTGCCTCCCGAGTGCTGGGATTAAACGCCCGGCACCCCATTTCTTTTTTAAAGACAGTGGTTCTCTCTATAGCCCTGAGTAGCCTGGAGCTCACTATGCAGAAAAGACTGGCTTCCACCTTCTGCAGTCCTCCTGGCTTTGCCTCCTGAGTGCTGGGTAGATAACAAGTTTGTATCACTATGACTAGCTGCTTTCGTTTTGTTTGGTTTTTTCAGACAGTCTCAATATTTGACTGACCTAAAACTTAGGGCAATTCTCCCACCTCTGCCTCCCAAATGCTGGGATTACCAACATGCATGTGCCAACATACCTGGCTTCAACTATGCTTTAAGACGCTTGAAAGAATTGTTTCTAAGGAAAGCAAGAGGTAAGAATGATTCTTGAAGGAGCCTGTAGTGGAGGAGAGGCAGAATGCCAGGCTTCTCATGCACACCATTTCATGAACGTAGAGCTAAGATCAAGTATAAGAGAACCTTGGGAAATGGCACACCACAATCTTCCACCAAACTCATCCCAGAGTCCCTCTGGGCCTTCTTTTCATGAAAGATGAGGGAGAGTTGAAGGTTGTCGGGCTATTGCTTAATCTTCCCACTATCGACTGTCCATGACTAGAAAAGCACACCTGTGTCTGGATGAAGTCTCAAGTGTCCTCCAGGTAACCATCACTGGCTTGGCACAATATCAATTGAGAATGAACACTCAAAAGCTCAAACAGCAATTTCATAAGGTGATTTTCTATCTAGTCCTCTAGTAATGAAAAAGGTTGGGCACCCTATTTCATTTTTCCATGCAATATTTAATTGAAATATTTTTCTATTATATAATTGAAATTTTTCTCACATCATTTTTATTATCTTTTTAACAAGTATCAGTCAATCATATTCTGGAAATTTGAGAAATGGCATTTTATCCTAGATAATTGAGAAGTTTTGGTCTCAAGTTTCTTCTCTTGCTGGCTCTAGACAATCTCACAATCTAAATGTTCCTGTGTAGAAAAGAGAAAAAGGCTAATACCTTTCTGTGGAGCCACATTCATATTGTGCATCATGGTGTATGGGTACAATCCCAGAGCGCAGGAGACAGAGGTAGGAGTGTGAGGCCAGCCTGGGCTACATAGCAAGATCCCGTCTGAAGAAAAATAAAACAAAAAGGAAAATTTTTAATGAATGGGAAAATTATCATGGCATGTGTGGGAAACAGAATAGATTAAGGAAGTAAACGTTTCGGATTTTGTTTAGGAGTAGCAGAACACGAATGGTGGTTTCTCTAGGTAAACCTGGCAAAGGATACCAAGTTGATGTCTGAAAACTAAAAGGCAGAACCACAAAAATCTGTCTTTGCTTCATTCAGCCTAATTATATTTTGTACAGTATGCATGTAATAGTTTACAATGTAAAAAAATAACATAATTACATTTTTTTTGAGGCAAGGTAAATTGGCCAGAATGGCCTTAAACTTCTGAAGATCCTCCTACCTCCACCTCCTTAATAGTTGGAATTGTAGGTGTGCACCATAACACCGTTTATTATCAACTTTCCTATAGAGAAAAAGAATAACACTGCAGTTCTTACTACTGTGGTAGAATCAAGAGGATCCCAAGCCCAATGCTAGCCTGGGAAATTTCAGGTGAGAATCTCTCTCAAATTTTTTAAAATGACCTAGCCATGGTAGCACACACTATAATCTCAGTAATCAAGATGCTGAAGCAGTAGGGCTGCCATGAGTTCAAGGCACATCTGGACTCTAAGCCAAGTACCAGGCCAGTCAGGGCTACATAGCAAGACACTGTCTCAAAAAAGGAAAAAATCCCTAATACTACTACTAATATATGTATTTTTAATATGGTTGGATATGAAACACTTGTTTGGCATGCATGAGGTCCTGGGTTCAATCTTCTATACCACAAAAATAAATTAATAATCTAAACTGAATGAAGAAATGTTTGTACAGAACAAAATGCAGGCCATCTATAGGGGCACAGGCCTGCAAATTCCAACATTCAGGAGGCTAAAACAGGTGGATTACCAGGAGTCAACGTCAGCCTGGGCTATACGGTAAATTCTAGACCAACCTGGGCTACAGACTGAAAGCTTGTCTCAAACCTAAACTAAGTAAGTAAATAAATAAATCATTGAAAAGATAATTAAATATGACCTTAATTCTTCCTTATGACAAGACTACAACTTCCCACACAAAGGTTATAGTCGTACACACCTGTAATCTCAGCTAACCTGGAGGTAGAAGCAGGAGGATCTGGAGTTGGAGGTCAGCCTTGATAATTTAGTGAGACTCCATCTTAAGATAAAATTTGAAGCCAGTTGTGGTGGTGCACACCTTTAGTCCCAGGGCTCTGGAGGCAGAGGCAGGGGGATCTCTGTGAATTCAAGGCCAGTCTGGTCTATGTATGGAGTTTCAGGCCAGCTGGGACTACTGGCCTCAAGAAGACCAAAATAAACAAACAAATAAACAAACAAACAAATAAATAAATTATAAATAAACAAAAAATAAACAAAATTTTTTAAGTACTGGGAGTGTAGCTCAGTGGTAGATTACTCACGTAGCATGCTTAAGGCCCTACATCTAACTCCCAACATTGGAGGGGAAAAGGAGTTTAAATAATTTAATGGAATGCTTTCATGTTTTTTTACAAAGGATCAGAAAACTTGCAACTGAACTTCCCCTTCTGGATCATAAATGGTGTTCACAGCACATAGGCAAATTCTAAATAATTAAGTAGCATTGAATAATGGGAACAGTAGAGGGTCTCTACTTACTAGCGACAACGCTATCAGTCAGATTTCCATAATAACTAACATTTTACTGAGGGCTGTGTGCAAATTATTTGAACATAACATTTATGGGTGAAATAAAACTCTTCAATTGTTTCATTCTGCCAAAAAAAAAAAAAAAAAGTTCTGGGGACAGAAAACATCTAATTTTAATGCACCACTAAGTCTGAAGGCAGTACAGCTGTTTGGATCTGGCTGTTTAGCTCAGCTGTTTTATTCTGAGAAGAGCACAGCTGCCTTTTGATGTCCTCTGCTATTCAAGACTGTGCTGAAGCACGCTTAAAAGCATGGGCCCGGCCTGCTGGGGTTAGGGCTCCTTTTTGCCTCTTTGCCTCAGAGCCTTTCTGCTTTCCTTTATACCTCAGCCTTGGCTGTGCAAGTCCTTCTGTGAGCTTCACCTGTCTCTCCAGACTCCTGCTCTCAAGAGCAGCTCTGTTGAAATGAGTATGATCTCAGGATTTCTGAAAATCTATTCAAATTTACAAGGACATGGGTTGTTTTTGTGTCTGAGACAGAGTCTCACGATATAGCCCAAGCTGCCTCAGCCTCTCAAGGCCTGAGATTACAGGCATGAGTCACCGTGCTTTGCTTAAGAAGATACCTTGTGGAGACTAGGAATGTAGCTCAGATGGTAGAGTGCTAGTCTAACATGCATGAGGTCCTGGGTTTGATCCTCGCCAGCACTGTATAAAATTAGGCGTTGTGATGAGTCTCTGTAATCACAGCACCCAGAGGTAGAGGCAGGGAACCAGGAGTTCAAGGTCATCCTCAGCTACACCGGAAGTTTGAGGCCAGCCTGGGCTATGAAAACCTGTCTCCAAACAAAACAAAGAAACAAAAAAAGGAAGTATAATATTATTTTTGAGGTGTAAGAATAGTCTTGTGATTTTTTTTTTTTTTTTGGTGATATTTTTTAAGTAGTCTTTGTGATACCTACTGAAATATTTACAAATGAATGAAAGAATGTCTGAAATTTGCTTTCAAATAATAAAGGGGTGGAAAGAGGGGGGAGGGAAGGATAAGTAAATGAAAGTTGAATGTGAGTTGATCATTGTTAAAGCAGAATAGATACAGTGAGTATTTGTGGTACTATTTTACTTCCATATTTGTGTGAGAATTTCCATAACGAAAATGTTTTAAATATGTAAATTTAAAACCATAAATGTCTATATCCCTTGGCAGTCCCATATCTAGTGATCTACCACTCAGAAATGCTCAAGCCTATGCACGTGCATTTAAGTAGAAAGGAGCTCCCTGTGGCATTGTGACAGCTAATAACTAGAAACTATATTCATGTCCAACACTGAGGCAATGGTTAAAATGAACTGTAATTCACTCAACTCCTTATGACCTCATCACCCCAGCATAGATTTAAGGTAATGTTAGTAAACATGAGAAGGTACGATGCATAGGAGCCTGAAGGACATTCCAAGAAGAAATCTCAAAAAGAATGCAAGTGTGGTCCTCACTGAGGGACATGTGCTCCATATAATACAGGGCCCCTAAAGGGGAGTCAATCATCTACTTGAAAATCTGAGTGATCACTATGCCAACAATCCTGATGACTCAGAGCCCAAGAGTGCTGACAAACCAGGGTGATGTCACCACTTCCTGCCCCAGGAAGTCTCAGGTGGGGGAGGAGGCCAGTGGCAGGTGAAGAAGATCAAAGGCCTAGGTACATCTCTTTTTCCTTCATTTCTACTTTTTCCTCTAGGTTTGGGGATTGGGAATGTACCTGACATTCTGTTGGATGAAGATGTTTCCCATCTGTCAGCAGAGCACAGGCCCTGGGGTCTCTTCTGCCTGGCAGTGCTACATGACTTCTCCAGGGACAGACCTGCATTTCCTTCTCCAAGCAGATGAATCCTCTTGCTTCATTTTCTCAGGCCTCTCTTGGCTGGCAGGGGTTGGTTATACAGATAGGCCCCAAAGAGAGCCTAGGGAAGCCTGTGGATGAACCGGAAGTTGTCTTCATGTCCAGCTTCCTTAGTTCCTCAGTTGTGATGGACCATCCCACAAAGAGAGGGAGTCTCTCACACATCAAGCAGGTGTGTGTTGTGGGATCAGAACACTTAGCTTTTTCTCTTGCTGTGCTTCCATGACAAAAGACAAGTCACTTCAACCTCCTGATCATTATTTTCCTCCTCTATAAAATTAATACAATAAGCACATTGGGCCGGGGAGATGGCTCAGTGTTTAGGGCATTTGCCACACAAGCATGAGGACTAGAGTTCGTATTCCCCAGACCAAATGTAAAGGCCAGGTAAGTTTGATGGCCACCTGCAATTCCAGCCTTGGAAAGTAGAGACAGGATCCTCAGAACAAGCTGACAAGCAAGGCTAGCCATATCAGCAAGTCCTGGGTTTGATAGAGTTCCTGCGTCAACAAATAAGGCAGATGAGCTGTTGATGACAACAATGTCAGGCCTCCACATGCATGTGCACACATGAGCACAGGCACACACACACGGAAACCATGCATATATACACACATATATACACACATATATCACCACCAGCACAGAAGCATGCACGCGCATGCACACACACACACACACACACACACACACATACACACACAGACACATAAAGGAAAAACCAAAGCACATTATAGACAGGTGCAGTATACACAGTTGTGATTCAGCACACCAGAGACCAAAGCAGGATTGCAAGTTCAAGGCCAATCTCAGGTACATAGTGAGACCCTTTTTATAAAAGGAAATTATTACCACCACCATCACAGGCACACTGCAGTATTTATAGGAAGGCATGTGTATTAAATGACCAGGTGGGTATTCTAGCAAATAGTTGAGTGTGTGTGTCTGTGTATGTGTGTGTGTCGGGTCTGAAAAATTGCTTGGCTCTCCCGTGTGTTGGCTATGACCACAAAACTGGCAAAATTGTACATCATTGCCTGGTATCTGATTCATTTTGACTAGTGTTTTGGCACAAATGTCCCCTTTCTGTTAGTTTTAACGGCTCATGCTTTTCCAGATCACTGTGTATAGAGTTATCTTTGATTACACTGTTGCCTGTAGTCATCAAATGTTGGCTATGCTTCATAAAGTGCTTACAGAGATAAAGTTAAGGGAGGCAAAGTTTTGAGTTTTCCAAAAAGAAAGACACTATCACTTGTACTTCTGTTCCACATCAGTCTAAGAACTGGAACACCAACTGGAGATTTTGCAACATTCTAGCTCCTTCTACCCGCTGACCCATAAGTGTCTCTCCAGGACTAAGACCCTGTCCCTGTGCCAGTGTCAAATTAGTAGTGATGACTATATCCAAACTTTCCTACAGAGCCATGGGCCTATCTTTGCATTGCATCTATGTAATTAAGTCTGTTATCCAGAAGGATTCCTCCCCCCACAAAGACTAGAAAGAGTCTTCCTCGAAAATGAACCAAACTTTTGTTTATACCACAGATTAGTGCTGCTCTCTCGGTCTTCATCAGAGAAGCTTCTTTTTGCCAGTCGGTGGTCACTAACACAGACTCACAACTGATCAAAGTTCAGAGACTATGTGACTGTGGAGTGCTTGCTCCTAAGCAGGACATCTCTGTCAACCGATCCAAGGCTCAGGGAACATCACAGAAGAGAGAGCAGAAAGAAAAGAACTAGGGGTTGGGGAAGAACACGGCAAAGCCAAGGCTTCTGCACACGGCACAGTCACTGCACTCAAGAACTCACTGTAGCTCTGCTTACTCTCATAATACCTGCACAAGACTGGGCTTCTTCGCACATCTGGAAGAAGCTCATAAGGCTCCCATCCCTTCCTGAGGGCCCATGGGCAGGTAATGGGTACTGGCAAAGAGGGTGTCATAAAATAAAAAATTTTTAAATGAGCTAAAACCAAAAGTTGTAGTACACACCTTTAATCCCAGCACCTGGGAGGCAGAGGCAGGCAGATCTCTGAATTTGAGGCTAGGCTAGTCTATATAGTGAGTTCCAGGCTAGCCAGAGTTACAGAGTGAGACCTTGTCTAGAAAAGATAAATAATTAATTAAAATTTTTAAAAAAATGAACTAGTCAGGCGTAGTGGCACACGCCTTTAATCCCAGCCCTCAGGAGGCAGAGGCAGGCGGATCTCTGTGAGTTCAAGTCCAGCCTGGTCTATATAGTGAGTTCCAGACCAGCTAAGGCTACAGAGAGACCCTGTCCCAAAAAGACAATAAAATAAATAAATAAATAAATAAATAAACAAACAAACAAACAAACAAACAAACAAAGGGCCCACAAGACAGCTCTGTAAGTAAAGGTACTTACTGCCAAGCTGACAACCTGAGTTCCATTCCGGAGACCCACATGATGGAAGAGAACAAGTTGTCCTCTGACCTCCACATGTGTACTGTGGTACATGTACCCACATACACAGACACACACATAAATAATAAATAAATGAATACAAAAATAAAAAAATAAACAGAACCCTTTAATGCTTAACAGTAAAAAGTCTATTTTCCTACATGAAGTTATCAGAAAAAAGTGATGAGTTATGGGAGGTGTTGGAGGGGAGGGAGTGGGCGTGGATTTGATCAAAATACTTATACATATGTATGAAATTCTCAATAACTTTTTTTAAAAAAGCTAATTTATGCTATTAACAAAAAAAGTCTGTTTTCCATTAGTATTTAATGTAATAATTATGGTAAGATTCAGGCCCATCATTTTACTGTTTTCTGTTTGTCCCCACTAGTCTTTGCATATTTTTGTTCCTACTTTCCTGACTGCTTTTAGGTAGTTTGATTTTTTTTTTTTAATTCTATTTAAAATTTGTTGATTTTTAGCTGTGGTTGTCTGTCTGGGGTCTTTTTTGCTTTGTTTTGTTGTACAATGGATGAAACTCCATGTTTTATACATGCTGTTTCTTTCATTTTTACTGCTGTATTAGTTCATTTGCAATTGCTGTAACAAAGTATCTAAGGCTAGGTATAGGGAATTAGGTAAGGTATATAACTTAATTTGTAGAGTACTTGCCTAGCATATACAAAGCCCTTGGTTCCATCCCCAGGACGAGATAATACTTGGCATAGTGGTACACACCTGTAAGGATTAAAAATTCAAGGTTATCCCTAGCAGTACAGAAAGTTTAAGACTAGCCTGAGCCATATGAGGCCCTATCTCAAAAGAAAAAAAAAAGTTTATTTAGTTCACAGTTCTGGAAGCCAGCGTCTGCTTGGTTCTGGTTTGACTCCTATGGCTGAAGGTGTAATAATGGCAGATGGGGAGGAGGTCGTATGGTGAAACAGGAAGACACAGATGGAGGAAGCACCAGTTTTATTCCTTTATAACCACCCACTCTAGTGGAAGCCAACTTACTGACTCCAAGAAATCCATGTCAATAACTTCTTAGGGTCACACCTCCAATAAGCTAACCACCTCCCACTAGGATCCCACTTCTCAAAGACTGGTGTCCTCTGACTGGAGACACTTCTAGTATGAATCTTTAGGTCACATTAGAACCAAATCCAAACTATGTATTGTGCTCATTGTAGAATGTGGAAAGCTTGCAGTCATAGAAGTCCACTACTACCTCCTTGCTCTTTGCTGTGGCTCTCAAATATATTACATGGGTGTTACAGACCACAAAGGCGATGCAATCATTGTCAAATGTATTCCATCTGTGTCAGAGACCCCACAGGTGATTCCTTCATTGTCAAGTGTAATCCATGTTAGGGACCCCACAGGTAATGTGATCATTTTTTGCTTTAGACACTCAGAAACTTTAAAGAAGTTAACAGAAAAAAATAACATTGATAAAATATATTCAATATTCTCAAAGGAAAACATTCTTGGTAAGATGCCTAGAAAATTCTGAGCCCTTTATAGCTAATGAAGCACAGCATTCCATTTCTTATTATTTCCAAGTAGCTGGCTTAACTGTTATTATTTTAAAATTTTATTCCTTAGCCCCATCTTATCTGATGCCATCCCCGGATTATAAGTGGTTTTAAAAAGATACACAGAACAAACAGAAAATAAAATCTCTCCATTTGTTTCATTTTTGGTCAAAACATTATTAGCTTTACCAGTAATTTTACAGCATTCACAATATCAGGGCAGAAAGCTCACATCTTCAACAAAGAAGTAGCTCCCATTCTGATTGGGGGATGATCTTCAATGCTCTTTCAATTTTATACATACTTAGTGGATGTTTTCACAACAACCAAAAGAGCTTTCAAGACAGCCTGAGTGTACTTTCAACATGCTACCATTATAAAACTGCCCAATTAGAGCTGGGGACATAGCTCGGTTGGAAGAGGGCTTACCTAACATATAGGTAGCCCTGAGGTCTATCCCCAGAACCACATAATCCAGATGGAGTAGTGCAAATATTTCATTCCAGCACTTGGGAGGTGGAGGCAGGAGGATCAATGTTCAAGGTCATCCTCAGTTATAGCAAGTTCATGGCTGGCCTGGGCTCCGAGAGACCTTGTCTCAAAAAAAACAAACAAACAAAAAAAACCCAATACCCAACTACCCTACCCAATTAAAACTTCCGTTTATATCTGTGTAAATTTAATGAAACATTCTGGGAAAACAGTGTGAGGCAGTAATTACGTTCTGTGCTGTATAGCTCTGGTGTCAACTTGACACACCTGGGTTGGGGGCACCTCCACTGGGGAATTGCCTTCATTGAACTGGCCTGTGGCCATGTCCATGGGGCATCTTCTTGATTGTTGAGTGATGTGGGAGGGTCCAGCCCACTGTGGGTGGTGCCACCCTTGGGCAGGTGGGCCTGTGTCACATAAGAAAGCAGGCTGAGCAGGGGCCAGGGGAGCAAGTCAGTAAGCAGCATTCCTCCATGGCCTATGCTCCTGCCTCCAGGTTCATGCCCTGAGTTCCTACCTTAGGCTCCTGGATGAACTGTGACCTGGGATATGTAAGTTAAATAAACCCTTTCCTCCCCAAGTTGGTACTGGTCAGAGTGTTTTGTCATAGCAATGGAGAAACAAACTAGGACACTTTCCATCTCCGCTATTGTAACGCTGGTGAGTGTAATTTGGTACCGAAGCATTACAACATCTTTGGTTCTCCGGAACCTCTTTCAAGACTTGTAAAAGGTAAGGAGAAAGGCGCTTTGGCCAAGTTACCTGATTTTGTTGTTGTTTTCTTTTAGACAGGATATCCCTATATAGCCCAGCCTGCCTTGAACTCAGGACTTCCTGACTCAGGTGCTGGGATTAACAGCTCACAATTCACCTGTTGTAGTTTAAGAGCAAATAAAACTGGAACTCAAGGATCAGGCATGGTAGTACTCATCTTTAATCCCAGCACTCAGGAAGCAGAGGTAGGCAGATCTCTGTGCAATGGAAGCCAGCCTGGTCAACATAGCGAGGCCAGATGGGCTACAGAGACACCCTGCCTCAAAAAAACCCAAAATAAAACCTACAAACAAAAAACCCCAGAACTCAAGAGTAATTAAAATTTAAAACTGGGGGCTGGAGAGATGGCTCAGCGGTGAAGAGCACTGACTGCTCTTGAATAGGACCCAGGTTCAATTCCCAGCACCCACATGGTGACCAACAACTGTTCGTAACTCCAGTTTCCAGGAATCTGCCACCTTTTTATGACCTCCTCGGGCACTGCATGACATGGGTACACTTACATACAAGCAGGCAATACACTCATACACATAAAATAAAAATAATAAAATCTAAAAAAATTAAAAACTGAACCATATCCTTTCGGCAAACATATTTACAGTTGCTTTTGTTTTGAAGAACATGATTGAGGCAGTTTTGGTGGTTTTCTTTCTTGTTTTTTTTTTTTTTTGGTCTTTTTGAGACAGTGTCTCCCCATAGCTCCAGCTGCTCTAGAACTCACTATGTAGACTAGACCTGGAACTCACAGAGATCTGACTGCCTCTGCTTCCCAACTGCTGGGACTAAAGGCATGTGCCACAACACCCAGCCTATTTTGTATCATTTTTAAAAGAGAGGGTAACCTGGCATCATGGCACATACCTGTAAACCCAGTGCTGAGAAGTCTGAGGCAGAAGGCTCAAGAGTTCAAGGCCAGGGGCTGGGAAGAGAACTCAGTGAGTAAAGTTTATGCCTCCAAAGCATGAGGACCTGAGTTCAGTTCTCAGAAGCCATATGAAAATGTTCAGCATGGTGGTGCCCATTGAACCCCAGCACTATAGAGGCAGACCGGAGAGTCCCTGGAGTTGACTGGCCAGCCTAGCCTAATTGGTTAGCTCCAGGCCAATGAGAAACCCTGTCTCAAAGCAGGTGAACAGCATTTCCAAGGCTGCCCTGTGGCCACGTCACACACTGTTGTGTGACACTATTCCTAGGAAGATGTAAAAAAATGTCTACTCACTCAAGATAGGGAACTAGTGACACACCAAAGTTAAGATGCCACCAAAGTCAAACTTGGTGAACCAATGAGGTTTATCAGAGTTAATTACAGGAATGTAGGTGAGTAGTAGCTTATAGTAAAAATGGCTTATAGACAGCTGCATCACCAAAAGTCCACCCCAGCATGGGTAATGGCTCCCAAAAGCCAGACACACCTGGAGCTCACTGTTCAACTTGTAGACAGTTTGACAGGTTGGACAATGTCTCCTCCAGGGGGACCAGGGGGTCTCATCCTTTTCTAGGAGGTCTAGGAGTCTAAGGGGTCAGTGGGTCTGGTAGTGTCTCTCAGCAGTCCTTCCTGCTTATAGTCATGAGGGGAGGGAGAGGCCTAGAGAATCTGGCCAATTTCAGGGACTTCCTGAGCTCAATAAGTTTCCCTGATGGAATGTTTCACCTTCCTTTAGAAAAACCTGTGTCTTAACTAGCTTTCCTCCAAGATGGAAGACTTTATTTTGGAGGAATTTGCTACACAACACTCATCCACACCCACATCCATGCTATGTATGACCATGCCTGTGTACATACACACACACACACACACACACACACACACACACACACAAAGAATTTAAACAGACATAGACAGAGACACACAGAGAGAGGGTTCTTTCTCTGGAGAAGTAAAAAAGTTCTAACTTTCTGCCAAAGATATATCACATGGACATGAGCTGCTGTCTTCTTTCAACAAGGACTCTAAGGTTAGGAACTGATGGCCTCCCTCCTCCCTTCATCCTGACATGCTAAAACAAAGATAGATAAACTATATTTCCCCAAGACTTTCCAGTATTATCATAGGTTTGTTTTCTTCTGCAGTGTTTGGAATCCAGGGCCTCACATGTGCTAGTCAAGTGTTCTACCAGTAAGTCAGAGACTCAGCCAGTAGTTTGGCTTTTGTGATAGCCTGGTTGTTCTTGCTTTTCAACTGAAAAGGCTTACAGACTCACTTCTCAGGAACACCCAGCACATGGCCATGGCTGTCAGCAGTCTTGGTGTGCTGGTCTTGGGCCAGAGGTAGTGTGGCCCTCTGTAGCTCTAATCCTCAGTTGCTCCAGGTCTTCACAGAGTTTCTTGTTTGGACCAAAGGCCTGAAGCTCCATGTGTCTTCCCTCCCCATCCTCCTGTCTGTTCAAGCCCCAGTTTTGGCACTGGTGTGGATTCTACATAATGATGGGTATCAGGGCATTCACCTCATTGTGGGTAAGACCTCCTGTGAAGTCAGTGTCTGCTCTTCTCATATCTTTGTCCCTCACCTTTAGCGGCAGTGAAGGCAATGGCTGAGCATTGGAAAAATGTGCTGGAACTTCACAGAGACCATTCCGCGGCCTGGTGCAGGCCCGTTCATCTAAGGAGTCTCTAAGTGGGCAGTGAAGTTAATGTGGTTCCAACAAGTGGTGAGGGAAGAATGAAACGACCAAGAACAGCAAGAGACAGTTCAGTGGAGAGGGGAGGAAAAAGGAGCTGCACACAATTAAAACTCAGAGCTGCTCATATTTGAAATCAAGTCACATAGCTGCATTCTGGCCAACTGGAACCTGGCATGTTGCTCAAGTTGTGTCGAATTGCTGTGGCTTGTTTATAAAGAAACAGTGGGGATATTTTGGAATCCAGATAATCATTCAGCAGACCTAACAATGCCCAGCAATTAAATTCCTTACAGCTTTGAAAAATATGTTGAGCAAAGTTGTCTTTTGCAAACTGTTTTTCCCTTAAAGACTAATGAACAGTGTTTAAAAACCCATAGGCCGTCACATTCGCTTACATTATAATCCCAGTTTCATTCATAAGTTTTATCAAAAATCCAACACTACGGCTGTATCAACATCAGGACACAAAGAGGAAATCTGGCCAACAGTAGATTTGTTCAATTGCCACAGAGGCTGAAGCCATTTCACACAGCACCAGAATGTAATATTTTAAAACATGTCCTTTTATAACCAGTAAGAGCAGTAATAGGAAGGCACTCTAAGAACGGGTAAAGTCCTCCAAGGAAAATGGAAAGGTCTCTTCCAGGGAATCGACGACCTGAGGAAGAAAAACACACATAACTTCCAATCAACATGGCCAATAGTGACTGCTCCGGGCAGACAAGAATTCAAGTAGGCAGCTGGCGAGAGAGGAAAAAGGGATGGTGTGGAGGCATTCATCTGAAATTTTAGCACTGGAGGGGCAGGAGGATCTGGACCTGCTGAAGAGCAACCTGCAAAAGGGAAAAAGAAACAGTTACACGACAGAAAGAACTGGAAGCAGCTTGTGTTTTGTCATCCAGGTTAAAAGGTCTTAAGTAGGAAGTTCAATTCCAGTAAGTGCTGTGAACCAAAGCAAGAGTGAACGTTTATGATTACAAGAGGCTAATTCATACAATTATAAATTACAACTGAATACCCATGTCTTTGCTTTAAGAAGCCTGTGGCCAGGGCTAAGGATGTAACTCAATTGGTAGAAGCTCCCGTAGATGCATGAGGGCTTAGGTTCAATAGCCTAGTGTTGTGGTGAATGCCTATAATCCCAGCACTCAGGAGGAAGAGGCAGGGGGATCAGGAGTTCATGGACATCCTCTACTATATAGCAAGTTCAAGGCCAGCCTGAGCTAGAGATCTGTTAGAAAAAGGAATCCTGTGGTCTCATTTTCTTATTTCAATCTCTAGAAACAAATTTTTGAAATATTTTATTTTTTTAATGTGTATGAGTATATTGCCTGCATGTAAGTAAGTGTACCTGTGTCGTGGCAGTGCCCACAGAGGTCAGAAGACGGGGTCGAACTCCTCTGGAACTGGAGCTAAGGAAGGTTGTTAGCTGCCATGTGGGTGCTGGGAATTGAACTCAAGTCCTCAGAAAAAGTAGCCAGTGTTCTTAACTGCTGAGCCATGTCTCTAGCCCTAGAAGTAAATTTTAAATGAGGAAATTATGGTTTTCCTCCCCATGAAAGAATGAGAAATCAAAAAGGAACAAACTGTCTTATTGAGTTAGAATGCTGAAAAGTGGGGGGGGGGCAGTGGGTGATGACTGAGGCCCAATTACCTAACTGCAATTCCACTTTAAAATCTGAAAACCTCAAGACCCCCTCCCCTCCCCCAAACACACACCATTTATGGTGAGATTATTAAATAGTGATGGTGATTTTCCTTTACATTGTTTTAAAAAAATTCAGTTTTACTTTTAGAAAATTCAAATTTAAAGCTGGGTGTAGCAGTGCATGCATTTAATCCCAGCACTCAGGAGGCAAAGGCAGGTGGAGCTCTATGAAGGCCAGTCTGATCTATATATCGAGTTTCAGGCCAGCTGGGGCTACAGGGAGACCCTGTCTCAAAAAGACAAAAATTTAAACTTATATAAGCATGATGGCAGAAAAATCATAGCAAGTTCCAAGCCAGCCTGAGCTATACACCAAAACCTTGTAACCACTCCCTCCTCAAAAAGTTTTAAATTTACACAATTATAAAGAATAAAATTCCTTCCTATGACCCTACCACCATTTTCCCTCATTATTAACAGTATACATGAGCAACACCCACAGAAACAAAAAGGCAAAACAAACAGTACATACTAATGTCCACTTGTCGCAATGGATAAACCAACATCTACACACTAATTCCTTACTCTTTTGCATTTCCTTGGACTGGCCTTCCTCCCCTCCCTCCTTCCCCATCCCTTTCTCCTGCCCTTCCCTTCTTCCCTCCCTCCTTACCCCATCCCTTCTTCCTTCCCTCCTCTTCCTCCTTCCCTTTTTTCCTTCCCCCTTCCTCCTTCCTTCCTCCTTTCCTGCCCCCTCTCCCTTTCCCTCCCTCCCTCCCTCCCTTTCTCCCTTCCTCCCTTCCTCCCTCCCTCCGTTCCTTCCTCGCTTCCTTCCTCCCTCCTTTTTTTGGGATGGCTCACTCTGTAGCTGGTCTCAGTCCCCACCTCAGCCTCCCCAGTGTTGGGATTTTAGGCGATTTGAGTCCCCACCATGCCCAGCCTTTAGTTATCAGTCTCTCTAATCTTCTCTGGGCTGTAGTAGCTCCAGATTTTTGTTTTTCCTGACCATGGCAGTGTTTGTAGGATATCCCAGGTGCTATCTACTGCTTCTCATGACACAGGCTATGTGTTCTAAGAAGGAAGATCAGAGGCCCAGTCCACGTCAAGGGGCCAGTCAGCATGACATATCATTGTTGGTCTGGACCTTGGTCAGCTGGCTGGAGCAGTGTTGACAGATGTCTCCACTGTCATTATCCTCCTGCCCTCCTTACAGCACACTGTTGAGGATGTCCCTTTTGCAAACTATACTTAAGCAGAGCGCTGGGCTCCCTTCTTGAACTGCTTTGCAGCTTTGCCACTTTGGTTCATCCTCTTTGATCATTCTAGACATGGGGAGGGGAGGTGTTACCCTTCTGGTTATAATCCATTCTCACTTTGGCTGCTCAGACACAGCCCTGGAATTGGCAGTTTTTCTTTTTTTAATCATTTCCTTTCTTTCTGACATTGTAAGATGTTCAGGTCTATCTCGCTGTTTCCTACCCCAGGCCTAGAATCTGGTCTCTTAAGTCCCAGGTGCTCACGCTGGTGAATACCAAAACTCAAGATACACGTGTTGCTGCTGGATACAATCCACCTTTGGAGGAAGGACAGCGAGGCTACTGTAGAGTACCTGTATGTGTGCACAAGGCTGTGGGTTTGAAATTCCCAATGCGAGGTTGGTAGGGGGCCCAACTTTGGAAACCCAATTCCTGTTTGCCTCTTGACAACATAATCTCCAAACTAACACCAGTTTAAGCCAGTGCTTCCAGCTAATGATGCTGTGTTCTCATATGTGTGTGTGTGTGAAATGTAAATATTCACGAATTATACCCTTTATATTTCTAATTCTAGTTTTAATTTTTGGTTTTGAGACATGGTCTCATGTAGCTCAGGCAGGCCTTGAATTCTCTATACAGCAGAGGATGGCCTTGAGCTTCTGATCTTCCTGTCTCTACCTCCGAAGTCTGGGATTACAGGTATGTGCCTCCACTGCTTGGGTTATGCAGGGCTGGAGATGGAACCCAGGCTCTGTACATGCTAGGCAAACCACTCTACGAACCGATTCATCTATTCAAATAAATTCTCTATATCTTAAAGGTAGACATTGGTTCAATTCAGTCTTTTCTTTTCAGACAGGATTCCACTATGTCACCCCCAAAGCCTCCAACCCAGTCTCCGAAGTGTTTGGGATTACAGGCATGCACTTCCATATCCCATTCAGTGTTCTTTTCTAAGAAAGTCTGAGAATTGGCTTTCCATCAACCGCCCTGATCAGGCCCTCTAAAGACGCTAGTTTGAGGAACAGAATTTGCTAATTACCCTGCTTTGAAGGTAAATAAGGAAGGTGCAACATAAATCTTTTTAGGCACTTTTTATTTTCCAAAAAAATTGTCGTTAATATATAAACATCTCATTCTCTCAAAAAATTCTACAACTATACAGCTGTTTGCTCCAATATTTGCATAGGAAATGACCACAATACAAAAATAAGAGGGGAAAAGAAGCAAAACAGCAACCGATTTATGCTTTTTATGTAGGTATGTTTCCACGTATAAACATCTTGAAGCCTCTTACAAAACTATTTACACCTTTTTCATCTATTTACATGTTGAAAGAGCAACTTTTCTAACAAACAAAACTATAATTTATCAAGTTATGAAAATTGTTTTCTAAAAAAACTTACTATATTACCACAAAATAAATAATGATAAACAATATTTTAAAAACAAAATTAAATTTTCATTTCAATTAAGACCGCTTTTGGCATTTTGCTTATGATTTCTGCCCTTTGGTTAACAGCGTCAGCATCACATTCCCATTGATAGATAGTAAAGGCAGACACCGAGTCAGTATTAACAATAGATTAACTATACTGCACTGTAATTTCAATAAAATTACTGTGTCTCACTGAATAGCACATGCAAAACCCACATAAATTGTCATTTAACCAACAGTACTGCACGAGCAAACATCCCAGTACAAGAAAACTGTATCATGAATTCAACGTTTCCTCAAGTGAAAACGGTCTCCTAAGTTCAACATCGACATACATATGTAAAAACCGTGTCAGTCATTCCCCCCCTTTTAAAGATGATACTGTTTAGCTTATGAAGAGGTTTAACTTTTGTGTAACTATCTTTAAGCTCTTCAGTTTAAATTCATATAAAAACATCTTTCATATTTAAAATAAACAATCTTATTTCAATCATGTGTGAAATTTGCTTTTTAAACGTTCATTTAAATGATTATCCCCCCCCCCAAGGAAATGGATTTGGTAACATTCTTGAGAGGTATCTTACCACAGATTCTAACTGTAAATGTATTCAGTTATTTTCAAAAGAAGCATGATTTTTTTTTTCCGAAAACAACCCTTAGAAACTTGTAATAAACCTATAAAGCTGATTTGCATATTTACAAAATTTTGAATAGCAAATATAGGCAACTCATATATAAAAAACAAAAACACATTTGTTCAATGGCTATTTGTGAATTGCCAGGTACGCTGAGTACCTCTAAGGAAGTAATCTAATATTGAGAAAAAACGAGTCCCCGTCAAGTAAAATCTTGACAATCTGTCCTTCGGGTGCCTGCTAACTGGTCTGTCTACTAAACACTGTCACGAATGATTGCGTGTGCAGTCTAGGTGAAAACAGCACACACACACCCTGTGCCCCTACCGATTCCCCATGCTGAGATCCCGCTGCCTGTCTCGAGATGAAGTCTGCTGAGGAAAGCCAGCCATGTGCATGACAGCAAGCTTCCAGGTTCTTAAAATGACCAAACACTTTGGTATTAATACAATGTATTCCCTGTGGCCTCAAATATACAAAATATACATTTCCAGTTCTTCTGATTTCATTTTTATATGAAGTTAAGTCTGCGGTTTAAAGGGTGGCCGAACGGGCTGCGAGGCGTGTGCGGCTAGCGCAGCGCTCAGTTCTGGTGGCGCTTCATGTGCAGCGCCAGGTGGTCCGAGCGCGAGAAGCTGCGGTTGCACACCCCGCACTGGAACGGCTTGGCTCCCGTGTGCTTGCGGTAGTGGCGGGTCAGCTCGTCCGACCTGGCAAACCTCCAGTCGCAGCCCTCCCAGGTGCACTTGTAGGGCTTCTCACCTGCGAGGGAAGAGACAGGGTGAGCGGCGTGCTCCCAGCAGCAGTGCTCCCAGCCACAGTGCTCCCTCCCGCCGCCCTGGCCGCCCCAGAACAGGGCGCTCTGCCTGCTTCTAAAAGCGGAGGAATGGGCCGCGCCCACACCTTTAACACCATCCACACCTTTTAACACCAGCACCCCGTGAGTTCCAGACCAGCCGGGGCTGCACGGCTCCAGAGGGAGACCCTGCCTCAAAAAGTGAGGACCCCCACAAGAGAGCTGAAGAAACGCAATTTTAAATTAAGTCAAAAATGTACCAATGTCCCCATTTTTATGAACTTTGGCATGGATGGATCCTTAAGGTGTCCAGGTGAGCTTGGGTAACATTATCACTGTGTAAGCAGGAGTCTACACACACAGCCCTACACCTCAGTTACTGTGTAAAACTAACGGCTGCATGAGTGAGAGAGCTAGCTGCTCCAACTCACCACCATCTCAAGCCCCACGCTGCCTGGCCTAAACCTGCTGGCAGCCGTTCTGAATTGGGCACCGAGCAGAGATTCCCAACACAGAACCCCAGACTGAGCTGAGGATTCCAAGATGTTCTGGGGATAGTCATCCTAATCTAAACAGGGTCTCTCTCATGTAGCCTAACTAAACCGGCCTCAAATTATGCAACCGAGGCCGGCCTGGAACTCCTGATTTTCCTGCCTCCACCTCCCAAGTGCTGGGCTTACAGGAGTGTGCCAACAAGCTGTGTTCTCATCTGAACCTTTTTTATACTCTCACAAGCATACACATTCATGCAAGCTTTTTCCAGACTGGGCCGAAAAAAAGCTAGAAAAAAATTTAAAGTTGAGTGGCTTTCCCTAAACCTTTTGCTGTTGATATTTAATAAATTCCTTACCTAAGTCTGGTCCTGATAAATTCACACAGGTTATGAGTCAGACCATGAAACAGTTATACTGTGTGTTGAGGTGCTGAGGATTGAACCCACAGTCTTCAGCATGCTAGGCAAGGGCTCTAGGACTGAGCCACATTCACAACCCACCATAATTCTAACATTTGCTGGTAGGTGCACTGAATGTTTCTGTGTCAAGTGTTGATCTACAAAGGTTGTCAAGATTTATTCTATAACAATTTGCTAAATGTCTGGTAGTCCAGGCCATAACAAATGCGTGAGATACCACCCAGAACAAAAAAAGCCCTGGCCTCGGGGAGCTTACATGGATCATACCTAAAAACCCAACCCCATCTTTCTGTTCTGTATTCACATCTCTCTTCATCTAACAGTCAACTGATAGTGGGCCAATCCCCCAGAACACCATGTATAATTCCTAATGTTCTTCTGAGTTTACCAGACACTTAACTTTCAAAACTACTTAATATTCATAATGCAGTTTTTAATTCAGTTTTAGAATTGATCCTATTAAGATGTATTCAATATAAATCCCCAAACTCAAGTCTTTGAGCATTAACTAGTCCTGCCTACATTTACTATTGTTTTATGGGATTCATTCTCGTGAATAACTTTCCCTGATTTCCTTTTTAAACAAAAGTTTTCTTCAAAGAAACTCCATGAGCTTCTGTGTGAGTGTCCACAGTGGTAGTCCCCAGCTTGTAGCCAATGTACCCTGTTCTGTTAGCACTGTGACTCTAGAACCTCACAGGACAAGAATGCGCCACATGAAACTCAAAGGATTCCACCTTGCTTCGCAAATCCACATCCCAGTCGCCCTTCTGTACCCTCTCTTCTGGCTCTGACTTAAGGCATATTTAAAGTTAGGCCCAGCCTGCCTGGAAATCACTCTGTAGACCAGGATGGCCTTGATCTCAAGATCTACCTGCCTCTGCCTCCAGAGTGCTAGAATTAAAGGTGTGCACCATCACACTCAGAATTTATCATTCCATTTTTTAAACTGCACATTTCATCCAGGCTTGGTGAATGTACTGTCACCCCAGCAGCTGGGAGACTGAGGCAGGTGGAAGAAGAGTTTGAAGCGAGTCTAGGCTATATAGCAAGAAGCTGTCTCAAAAAAGAAAGCAAAATGGGGGCTGGAGCGATGGTTCAGTGGCCAAGAACACTTCTTGCTCCCGCAGAGGACCTGAGTTCAGTTCCCAGTATCCACAGCAGGCAGCTCACAACTCCTGTAACTCTGGCTCTAGGGGATCCAATACCCCGGTGGTCTTGGACACTCAAACACACGTGGTATATACACATACACACACACACACACACACACACACACACATATACACATAAATTAGAAAATGTAAAATAAAGTAGTCATAATTCTAGATTCTTCCTTCCTCATAGATTCTTTGTGATCCTCTTTTGAGTAAACGTTTCACAATGTAGCCCAGACTGGCCTTGAACTCAAAACAATCCTCCCACCTCACCCTTCTAAGGGTTGGGATTACAGATGTGTACCTGACTTCTTCACAGTAAATTCAATTTAGAAAGTTAAGCTAACATATTCAACAACATAACAGATAAGTCATTTTTCTTTACTTTATATTCATACAAAATGTTGGATGCACAGAAAAAATTTAACACTGGTGGTAAATGTCCCATTTGCAGATGTCAGTACTTTTGTTCCTTGTGAAAATAAATCACAACAATAAGCAAATCAGCTAAAGGCTTTCCTGACAGTCAGCAAGGAAAGGGCTATTGCTGATGTTTGAAGCAGGGAAAAAAAACTTTTGAGTCTCAATTTTAAAAAGCATCATTCAAGTCTTTTGAATTTAATAATTACATAGCAGGAGAACTAAATTTTCAGTTCCTTTTAGAAACAGGAGACACTGGACTCTTTTTTTGTTCATTGTTTTTATTGGCTGCAAAGCAATAATCTACATCAATATTTTCTAAAGTTTACTTTTCTGACTGGTTGAAATACAGTAGCCATTAAAGTTCCTAAAACATTTGGGGTTTTGCTCTCAATTTATGTGCATCTATAGATTATTCAGCCAAGAATACTACCAGTGTTTGGAAAGGTAGTTACTGGGGCCAAGACTTACTATAAAAGCAAGGACAACTATTCCCCACTTGGGGTGGTTTCTATGGGATTTGTTCAAGTGTCAACACTGTTCAAGCAAAACATCATAGAGGAAGCTGGTACCCAATTTCTGGCCAAAGAACAGACTCCAGCCTTTTTTCCTCAGCCAGAAACACTATGCACAGTACTTCTGGGAAACCAAACTGACTTCCTCCAAGTTATATTTCAACAGGATAGAGCTTTCAAAAGTTTAATTGGATTTTTACAGGATCTCTTTCCAATACCACCAATTTGAAATATTTAGTTAAGCTCTTTCAACATCAACTGTATTTTTAAGTTCTCGTGCTGTTAATGTGAAAACTTTCCAAAGGCAAAGAGAAAACAGTGACAAGTTTGTACAGTCTGAAAAACCTCCTTCCACTTTATCTCAAAGCATGCCATTTTCTTCTCTACTTTAAAATTATAGGACTAGTTAAAAAAATCCCTAATCTCAGAAAAAATGCCCAAGCAAAACATGTGCACTACTCACACTGAAAAAGCCATTAGCATACTGGGTAAAAATCTCCAGCAGAAAACACTACCAGTAAAAGGCAGAGTGGGTGCAGGAGCCGCCACCACTGTTCTGGAACATGGTGAAGGACTTCTCACTCAGTCCTCACCAGCAACCCAAGTTAGAAGCTGACCAATGCACTCCACATTAAGAATCCTGGCCTGCCACTTTCTTTAATGTCTCACTTAAGTCTTCCATTAGCAAACACTATTACACTCTCTTTGAATGATTCAAAGAACACAACCGTATTGTTCAAATTCACTTAGATTCTAAACTCACTCATGGAGGGTAAGAGATGCCTAATGGACTCACAGCCACCTTAAACCCCAGACTGTACGAAGTGCTGGGAACAATGTGACTGAGCCAACCCTTTTCAGAGACCCATCTTTTGGGGTTTCAGGAGGCCCTGAAAACTGTTCTACATTGGCACTGGCAATCCCCAGATGTCATCCTAACAAGGGTTCTTTTCTCCCAGATTAGATGACTTTCAATAAATATGGTTAGCAGAATGCCTGGGAAGGATTCAAAACATCCAACAAGAAACTACAGTATCCCTTTTTCTCTGATAAACAAGATTTTTAAAATGACTTCTGAAGCTACTACAATGGAATGGGAGGTTTCTCTGCTCTGTTGAACATATTGAATATGTTCTCTAAGAAGGTCTGCATATTCATGTAACAAAAGAAAAATAAGAGAAATATGTCTTATATTACTTAACAATAACTGCAAATTTATGCTTCCTTCTTGATGACCTAAAGACAATTTAATCAACGTATAGTAAAGATAAAAACTCAAAACCACCAGAATTAATACCAGTGCTCATTAAACAGGGTACTAAATGTCTAACACAGGAATCTGTCTGTGACCCATGATGTTCTCCCCATCATCACAGATGCATGGGAGTTTATCTCTGCAATAGGCTCAATATCAGATTTGCTTCTAATAATCAAGAGGGAAAACCAGAAACCACTGGAATATTGATGGAAAAATATTATTTAGATATTTGAGAAAAGAGAGTAGAATGATTTTGGCCCAATAATTCATATTTTTATACCACTGTGTGAGTAATTTTCCATTACAAGACTCTATTAGAGTTCGTCGCAGTAGGTGCCTACACTTATAACAGAAGAGGTTCACTTTAAAGAGTCAAACACTAGCTTCGCATCAGTAGAGGAGAGCAATGTAAAGAATACTAAGAATTCCTTCTTCATCACATCTATCAATTCATTGGCTTCTTTTAAATCCAATTCATCTTACTCCCTCTAGGAAACCTGACAGACCATGAGGGACCATGCCACTTCTCTGTATCCGGGGTTAGGGGTATGGTTCAATGGTGGAGACTGTGATGATTATGAACAGGGTTGTGGGTTCAATGCCCAGGTCAAATGAGGTGTTCTTGCACACATTGTTTAATGAAGCCTTCAAGTGGCTCCCTTGTCTTCCTGACTATGTTTCAGTTCCAGAGGGGCAGAGCCATCTTTTCTCCTACAGGACTGTTACCCTTCCTCTAATGCCTCTGAAATATGAGTGTTTGGACCAAGTCTGAGTAGTCATTTTCACAATGAAGACGAGGGAAGGTAGGAGGAGGTTGGTTCAGGCTACGTGGGACCACTGGGGCTTCTCTAGCTGTACATTTAGATGAGAACCCTGCTTCAGGGAAAACACTAGAATTATCATCCATCCTGAAGGTATACAGGGGTGGACTCTATGTAAAGAAATTTCCTCTTACAGAACTGGAATAGACTTGAGGATACCATGAAGTTCTGAAAGCCCACAGCACTGGTCCCAACAACGAGGGGCCGCCTTCTGTTGGGAGCCAGGGTGCACCCAATGCTGAAGCAAAGAGCTGGCGGGAGGGACCTTGCTGGGGACTGCAGGGTCAGGCAGGTGAGTCCCTGGCTCCAACACTGTGGTTACATCTTAGCCTCCTTAAGCACAAGCAACTGTCTACCCTCATTAACATGATTAGTTCTCTTTATAATAACACTAACTTTAAAGCACACACACTCAAAATGTCAGTGAAGACTTTATTCTTTCTACACAGAACAGAAAAGTGGTCTTTTCATTTGGTTGAGGACTGAATGAGGTGCTACCCTTTCCTGTACCTAAGCACATGGTTCCCCTGCCCAGCAGATCCATCTCCTCCTGTGTATAAAGTAATTAGACTCATTCTTCTTTGTAGATTTTTTTTTTTTTTTGGTCTTTTTGAAACAGGGTCTCCCTATAGCCCCCAGATGGCCTGGAACTCAGAGATCTGCCTGCCTCTGCCTCCCAAGTGCTGGGACTACAGGCATGCGCCACCACGCCCAGCCCATGTAGATATTTTTAAGCAAAAGTTGCCAATCGTGCACTTCTTAAACAGCACTTGTCCTTAATCAGAGTTGTTAGCCATCCTTGAATATAATAAACATGGGCTGACAGGACAGGAACACTGCTGGAGGGAGACACTTCCAGTCCAGTAAGACACTACTTTGTTTCTAAGCTTTCACTAGAAAAGATATGGGTCATCAGGGAAACACCCACAAATTCTATAGCACTAAAAACACCTGCCAAAGGAAAATTCCTGAGTAATTAAAATGTATATTTTTAAACACTGCATTCCTTCAGTCCTCACAGCTGACTGCTTCGATCTCAATTTCAGCAATTCTATTTAATCTATGTAGGAACCTTCTCCTCCCACTACCTTAAAAACTAAAGGGTAAGAAAAGATTCATTCCTTGGATTCCCTACAAACCCAGTCAAAAATCTTTACTGAATTAAATTATACTTAACCTTTGATAAAGCTTTATCATCTTGAAACAATGTTTAATCAATTTCCTATGTAAATGTTTTTCAGATGAAAGAACTGGTCCCAGAAGCAAAGTCTAATCTTCCCAGTGAGTCATTAAAAGGAAATTGTTCTGAAGCTTTCATGCTCACAAATGCCCTTTCTGGGGTCTGAACCAGCAAGGATCCTAAGCTACAACTTAAGAAAAAAATGAATGCCTGAAATGTTTGATATAGAAAATAAACTTCAAAGCTAAAAGTGAAAATAAAACATTGAAAGGAAGGAATGCTTTACTGACACATGTGACTAAAGGCTAAATGTGATGTTTTCCCCTGTACAATTTTTAAATATAAGAAAAAAATCACTAGGATACTAAATTTCATTCTCCAAAATATTTTCCCCTGGGTCACTTACCCGTTAAAACAGATTCTACATCTAACATGTCTATTCTAGATGCAAATCGAATGGTCTCCATCTCTTATAGCCTGAAATGAAATCCTTTCTGGTTCTCTTAAAGCTTTCTCACAGGATATTCTGGATGTTCCTTTCACAGTGGAGAAGCACTTATAATGAAAACAGATCTGCTGTCAACATTACCCAAACCTATGCCCGATACAGTCAATGGAAAGTAGTAAGCTCACAGCAAACTTCTGAAATTTATACATGAGGATGCTGTGGTGCCCAACTAAAGCACAAACTAAAATTAAATTGCAAGGAGACATGCACTTAAAAGCATATATTGATACCAGGCCCTCTGGAGGTAGACACAGGCAGATCTTTGAGATTGAGGCCTGCTTGGTCCACCTAGCAAGCCAGGCCAGCTGGGGCTACAGAGAGACCTCGTTTCAAAAATACAAAACGAAACAACAAAGTATACATAGTGTCATTTTATAAGTGTCACTAGATAACAACTGGTTGGCACAGCAAGTAAGATAAAGCTAAGAATTTACCCCTTTCACACTAAGGCTTGGGTTAAAAGTCCTTGAATCGTGTGGTACACGCCTTTAATCCCAGCACTCAGGAGGCAGAGGCAGGTGGATCTCTGTGAGTTCAAGGCCAGCCTGGACTACATAAGGAGTTCCAGGACAGCTGGGGCTACAGGGAGACCGTGTCTCAAAAAGACCAAAAAAAAAAAGTCCTTGAATACAGTGCTTTACTCGAGAGTCCATTTTGTGCTCCTATTATTTATACGTCTCGGTGTTCTTTTGTGGGAGTGTTTCAAACTGCCCCTTTTCTTTTTTCAACCTATGGTAAAAAGGACAGTGCATGAACTCTGTCTGAGGGCTGCCGGGGCCAAGTGTGAGTATTGCTGGGAGTCTTCTCTATGTAACTGCTCATTTTCTGTTTTTTCCAGAAAGCCCAGGCTGAAAAATTATCTTAATCATCATAATGGAACTATGGAAAAGGGGATGGGGGTGTCACTCACCGCTGGGAACTTGTCCCAAGTGTGAGGTTCTAGGTTTGATCTCCAGCATACACAAAGAAAAAAAACTTAAGGAAAATACAGTAAAGCTATGAGCACAGAAACTACAACCTGTTTGCAGAAGACAGTTTATCAGTCATGTCAATTTATGAGGGCAGAATTATGTGTCTTTCTAAGAGTGGATGGGAGAAATTTTAGAATGGTAGTAATGTATACATCCCCTTGTAAACATCAGAAGGCATGAGAATTTCAATGAAATGTTCACTGAAATGCTATTAAAAGTACAAATATTTTGATTTGGAAATAGACCACTTATTGACACTGTTGCCTAGAAGCAGCCGTAACTACTTCTAAACAGAAGCATATTAAGTATGTATACTCACATATCACAGACAACACATACAAGCACCCACTCACTCACACAAAAATGCCTACATAAACCTGTAAGAATATTATGTTACATACACACAGATACAAATAAAATAGAGAATTATGTTTCAGGGATTTTTGTCTGACCACACATAGAAGGCAGAGCTTTGTAAGTTTCTGTTTACTTTCCCAATGAGACTTCGAAAACTTGATCACTATAATACTTGTGATTCAAAAAATTGATCTTTTACTTTTTTGTCCCGGGTTAGGAAAAAGGAGTTGTGCACTTGAAAGACTACTTGGTTAGATTCAATCTGTAACCCAAGTTAAAGAATCATTTACTATGTAAAGCCCCAGAAATAAGAAATTAAAACAGAACACAGATGTAGGTTGTATTTATTGCTTAAATCATCTTTGAAACATATGGTAGCTTCACGTTTTAAAGTGACTACAATTATTTTCCACAGATACATGATCACCATTGCAGCATATTTTTTAAAGTCGCCCTAATAAGCTGTCCAAGGGGGTGGGAATGGGACAGAAAACAAAACAAGTTATTAAATCAGAAAAGCTATTCAGAAAAACTGTTTCATCTACCTGGGCGTTAAAAGGAAAAAGAAAAAAAAAACCCACAAGCTTCTGCTGGCTTCCTGTACATTCAGTGAGCAGGGTGGAGAGGGAGGGTGCAAAGGAAGCCAGCGCACAGGTAATTTTAAAAGGCATTGTCTAGAAACTAGAAATGAGGAGAAAAGAGCCTCAATGCTCTATGATTACCTAAGAACGGGTTTAGCCAGATGAGCGAGTCTGTTCCAAACCCTCCCCAAGGCATTTGAAAGACTATCAAACAAAACTTTATTAAACTACATTACATGGTCTCACTCATTAGATGTTGAAGGCCACATTATTTATCAGGTGAAAAGTCCCTGCATGAGACCCTAACTAGGCCTAGGTCCTATTTTAGTTTGCTTTTATTAGTAGGAGTATTGTTCAGACTACCCACTATTAAATTTCTTTGCCAGCAGGTCAAGTTCCACGATCCCAGGTACAAGCATTCAGAGCAGTAAACCCTGACGGGTGGAAAGGCTATTTAGATATCCCAGCAATAAGCAGTTGATTACATCGTTTTATGCAGGGGTACTCTTCTTTTACTATTGGACTTTAACCTCATGAAAATCCACTCCCTCCTTCCTAGCTCCAGTTTCAAGGACTTCCAAGAGAGGAGAGAAAAACAAAAGCCCAAACAAAATTAAAAAACAATACCTCAAATGTTTTCTAAGCTATTTCCATTTCCCCTTGTCAAAATTTCAGGTAAGATCCCCAACTGAATGCTTCCCTAATATAACATGTAGTCTGCAAAAGAATATTTTAGTATTTCTATATGGCATACTTTCCTGGCACTTGTCAATTGTATTCTGGAACTTTAGATTTGAAGTCTTTATTGTATGCTGTGGGTGCTTAAGTGAAGACATTGGGTTTGCTTGTGTAGGATCTTTCACTTTTATATAAGCAATCTATCTCTAGAAAGCTCAGGCCAAAACAATCTATTCCTATCATGGATAAATGCAAGAGATGTCTTTTAAAAGCAATTCTCAGAAAGCCCTGGTATCTACCACACAGTCCCCAGAACTATTTGGATTTTAATAAGTAGTATTTATCATTCAGATATCAAACAGTACATCCTAACATGCATACAAAATGTCTGCAGCCAGATTCCTCTCAGGGCCCTATCTCAGCACTGACCTTTGTTCAAAGGCTTTTACTTTTTAATGCAGCAGTTAGAGATAACTACTTCATTTATCAAAACTCAATTTCCATAGTAACATCTAGCCTGGGGAGATTCAAGTCCTCACACTAATCCAACAACCCATTCAAAGGAACTGTTGAATACTTTGGTTTCCATAGCAATGATGGAATAATACATTTTGCTAGGTCACTGCTTTTATTAGCAAATTTATTCTTTGAACTTTAGGTAAGGCTGTATTTATTGAGGAAAAAAGTGCAGTCACTTTATACTTGGTCTTTCCTCTAGGGCTAAAGAAATTACAAATTGTAACCGTCTATATTCTTGAAGGTATTGGGCGTATGTGGAGCCCTTTAATGAAGTGTGCCACCTAACTTCACTTAAAAATGGTTTCTGATACAAAGTTTGAAAACTAATAGCTCCAGCAAGGGATTGCTGCAGATTTAACAAAACAAATAATTATAAAATTAAAGGGACTAAACATAAAAGCATGCTTTAGATGAGGATGAAAGGAAAGCCAGGCTGAAGATGAGGCCTCTCAAACCTATCAAGTGTGGGCTTCTGTCAAGTGTGGAATAACTTTTAAACCATAATCCTACTTTCTGACCACCTAATTTCAATAGTCTACAAATTTCAGGCCTACCTTTCATCGGGCACAGCAAACATACCAAGCACAAATATTTTAAGTCACCAGTGAAACTAAAGATAACGTGTTAAGCAGTGAGGCTGTGCATGCTAAATGGAAAAGTTTTTGGCTTAAAAAGGCCTTATTGAAGCAAGATGATTTACCAATTAAGAATTTTTTTTTCCTTCTTTCAAGACAGAAATAGCATTGCCATTAAAGTTTTAAAATCCATTAGTAAACATTGTTGTTTATGTTTTGGAGGTCATTAATTCTATGTGAAGTGACAGGGCAAGGTCTCACTGAGGTAACACCAGCCTTCCTGGAACCAGGCTTTCTCAAGGAACTGAATTTTGAGCCAAGCCCTTGCTGAAAAGGTAGGCCATTAAAAAATAAAAGTTGACAGAAGAAAGAAGAGATCAAACACGTGTTGGCTTTTAAAAGGATGAATACCACTTACACTATTTACACAACTCACAGAATTAACAAGAAAATTACATACCGGTATGAGTCCTCAGGTGAGCTTTTAAATGAGAAGACTTTGTATAAACTTTTGTGCAACCTAAAATAAAGGAACAGAGGAAGAACAGCTTGTCATTTCGAGAGCCTTTTGAAATCTTTACATTGATGATTCAGTGTTTAAAATCTGGCTTTAAAGATGAAATCTCTCTGCTAGATGTAATATTGGAAGCTTCAGTTTAAAAGTCTTAAGGAGCCTCCCCCATAACTTTATTAAGAGGCAAAAAAGTGAGCTGTTTTATGCATCACTTTAGGAAGAAAGAACACAGGTGATCCAGTCAAGCGACAAATGGAGAATTTGTGTTTATATTTCAGTAGCTACTTTTTACCATAATACACACTTCAGTGACTTATAAGCCATTATAGTGTATGGTTTTTTTTAACTTAATGGATGTAGGGCTGACAGTGCTAAGCCATTATCCAAGATAACTATAATTTTCTGTACTCCTACATTTTTTTTTCATTTAGCATGTCATGCCATATCATGTACCACCGCCAATAAATTATGCCCTGTATTAATGATAAACCAGCTTATGCCAGCAACTTAAGAGATATGTTTATTACTGTCATCAATTTATATTGAGTCACGTATCTCATTCAAGAATGAGCATACACTAACAGAACCATTCTTAAATCTATCCTGTGAGCAGCCTTGTACCTACCTAGACACTAGGTACCTACAACCCCCACATCACCTCACATTGTCATGTTGCCCTACTTCATCTCCAAGAGACTTAATTTAGACATTACTACCACAATTGCTTAGATTAAATAAAATTCATATTTATTTCTAAAGAGGGTAAAAAATGTCCATCATAAGCCGGGCATGGTTGCACGTCTTTAATCCCAGCACTCAGGAGGCAGAGGCAGGTAAATCTCTGTGAGAGCGAGGACAGCCTGATCTACATGGCCAGTTCTTGGCCTGCTGGGGCTACAGAGAGACCCTGTCTCAAAAAGACCAAAAAATAAAGATTGAAAAAAAAAAAGAAGGGGTTGGGGATTTAGCTCAGTGGTAGAGTGCTTGCCTAGCAAGCAAGCACAAAGCCCTGGGTTTGGTCCTCAACTCCAAAAAAAAAAAAAAAAAGAAAGAAAGTAAAGAAAAAAAAGTCCATCGTAATTTCTTCCCCAGAATGATCTAGTCACTTTTTTTAATTGCAGGATTTTGTTTTTATATTTTATTTTTTTCAAAAGTAGGGCCTTGCTATGTAGCCCAGGCTAGCCTGAACTTGTGATCCTCCTGCTTCAACCTCACTATTGGATTCAAAAGCATGAACCACATCTGACTAGCCATTTTTTAATATATAAAATAAGCAATAGACAATAACCTGATTATACAGCAGTGTAAAAATGCAGAAAGAGTACAAAAAGAACAAAGGCAAGTGACTTATTTTTATCTGACAAGTACAACTTTCCTATATAATTTGAAAAGGGCGCAAACACACGTTTGTGTGCACACATGCATGCACACGCACAACATAAAACCCTACTGATGCTCCTACCAGTTAAGACCACATACCAGGATAGTCACAGTAGTGGATACGTCGCTTCTCCAGATCAGGGTTACTTCTTCTATTGTATCTGACAGGCTGGATGTTTGGCGAATTAACTGGCAGAGTGGCAGGTAGACTAGGATTGTGGATGGCCAGCTTGGAAGCGATTGTAGCAGCATAGGATGGAGGTGGTGTTAGATTCTGGAGCATCTCAGCTTGTCTAGCAGGACTTCCAGGCTCTGAGCTTGGTGGCGACGGGGGAAAATAAGTGGCCTGCTGTGGAAGAAACTGGCTTGGCATGGTGTATGTGCAAGGGGGCATGCCCTGGAACTGTTTCACCGCAGTCTGCGGAACGGCAGAGGTGTGTGTGTTAAGGCCTGCCATGGCGGCCGACATAGAAACGTTAAGGGTGTCCATGACGGCTGTCTGGTTTGTAGAACTGGGCATGTCTAGATCCGGTGTATTCAGTAGCTGGTACAGGTGGCCCTGCTGGGAAGGGACAGACAGATGAAGATCTGGTGTAGGAAGTTCTTGTTTGATGAAAATATTGTTCACCTCTGGAGCTGTGGTCTGGTGGGAGCTGAATATACTGGTGAACTCGGGGAGGGCCTGGGTCGGGGCCGGAGGAGGGGCAGTCGGCTCACTCTGGTGGCTGAAAATGGTAACAGGTTCTGTCTTGATCTGGGTTACACATGGTCTCTGGGATTTGTAGAGGCCAGTTCTCAGGTGAGTGATGTCTGGGAGGAAGACGTTCATGTTGATACTGTAAGGTAACCCTTCACTGTCAGTGAAGAACTGGTCTACGACTGAGGCACTGTCTCGTCTATACTTTTTATGTTCTGGAATGATTGGAACTGGAGGGAGCTGAGGTGTCAGATACTTCTCCATTTCACATCTCGTCTAAAAAAGAAGAGATACAAATATGCATAATTTACCTGATTCATTCAGAAAGGACAAACAGGCCTTACTAAAAACTCCCAACAATCCCTGTGAAAAGAGGATTGCAAAGTGGGCTTATTTTGTCAATTGCATAATTACTGGTTCACCAAAAGCTTACGAAAGTCTGTATGACATGTCTTTGGTAAAAATCACTCCCCCAATCAACCCCAGACAAAAAGTGAAAGAGGCAAATCAAGTGGGGAAAGGAAGCAAACACAAAATCTATTCCTTTCTGATGCAAGCAAGTCTTACCCCTGTGCAAGCAGGGTTCTAGGCCCATCACACAGATAAGTATGCATTTAAGCACAGTATCAGAGCATCTCCAACTGCCTCCATTCTGTTACATTTAACACACTTTATCTGAAAATTAAAACCTATGCAAACCTTTAATATTTCAAAGGGCATTTATGGGGGGGGCATGGCTAGGTTTTTCTATCACATATGAAATACTTTGGCAATTTCTGTACCTTTTTTATTACAGTTCAATAGAAACTTAGATGTTTGGAACAAAATAGAGTATCCACTCAAACAAAGCAATTTCTACATTCAACATTTGATCTAAATGTTGATTTTAACCAGCAGGTTTGGTAATTGGTCAATATAAGAATGAAATGTTCCTATTCACATCCTTATCTAAAACAGATCTTTAATTATCTAGGAGAAAATCACTCCCTTGGTAGACTGGTGCTAAGACGCCCGTGGGTGGGGAGAGGCTGCTGGATCCTCAGCACAGTCATCAGCAAAACATTTATCGTGTCCTCTCAGTGGGCCAATGCTACATTCCCTCTTACTCTGTAAAAAGCTCGGTCATCCCTTACCTTTTCCCTCTCTCCTCAGACAAAACTACCAAACTGAAATAACCCAATAGCCCGGAGACTGTGATTGTTTAAGGGCATAACCCAGATCCTAACAAGACTGCCTTCTTTTCCCAGCTCTTCTCTCTTAGTATAATGCAAGTTTAATTTGCCTCTTAATTTTTTAACATTGAAAAGGAAGTTTCAAAAAGAACAAAACCCAACTCCTTGAAATATGGTTCACAGAACTATTAACCTCGGCACGTCAGTCGGTGAACAGGAGTCATATTTTTGCTCCTAAATTTCAAAAGCGTTTCATCTCAGACCTTGGATCATTCAGATCGTTCGGAGTGGATGAGGACGGGATTCCCCGGATATACACGACTTAAAAATAAAGATTAATGCTGTAGCCATGAGTCACGTCTGTGACAAATGCCACTGTCCTCTCAAAGCACGGCATTGGCAGACCCCGCGGAATAGGCGCTGGGTACAAATACACAATACAGCAAGAGGCATTAAACGAAGCGTCTTGAAATAAACCGAACTAAACCCTTTCGTGCACTGCGCTCCCGTGGCGGTTAGTGGTTTCTGATTTTAGCTCTTCCAGCTGTTTGCATGTGGGTCGGTTTCCAATTTTTTTTTTTTTTTTTTCCTTGGGACGAGCTAAAAGTCCCGGGAAGTTTTTTCTGGGCTATATGACTCCCGTGCGTGGGCGAAAGAAACAGGCGGTTGCTCTAATTCGGCTGCTGGGCAAGTGTAAAAGCCAACTGCCAGCTTTCAACGCGACTCAGGGAGGAAATTTACGCGCACAAGAAAACAACACCTCCGGCCTTTTTCTGGATGCGTCTTTTTAAGGAAAAAGACGCGTTCCTATACAACCTGAGACCCCCGCCCCCCCCGCCAACTCTAGAGTGTCCCCAACGCGGCCCAGTGATCGCTTCCCGGGTGAGCCATGGGGGGTACGAAACCCCGCGGAACCCCTCACCCCTGCATTTCTCCTTCATCAGAGACCACCAAGGCAGGTGGCCCTCCAAAGCCCGGCATTGGGAGGGCGAGTACCAGGCTAAGTCACTGAAGTTGAGCCTGGGTACAAGGTTTCATCCCCTCTAAGAAAACAACCACGGTGCGCGTGAGCGCGCAGCCGCCTGGCCTCTCCAGACCCGCCAGGGCAGATCCGGGTATCCGGTCTGGCTTCCATGTGGACCCCCCGAAACGCGGTTCCCCGGCCAGCAGGGCAGGGCGGGGCTGCCCACTCGGGCACTCGCTCCCGCGCGCCCCAGCCTGGAGCGGCCCCTGTCGCCCGCGCCTCGCAGCGGCGGGACACGCCCGAGGAGGGAGGGAGGCGGCCGCGCTCCTACCTGGACCAGCTCCTCCGAGGGCAGCCGCGGGCCGGCGGCGGGCGGCGGCGC
>NW_008356327.1:1229129-1252557 GCF_000622305.1 Nannospalax galili
TGGGGCACGGGTCCCAGGCGGGCGCTCATGGTCAGCACCCGCGTAGCCATGGGCACTCGAGAGGCTGCGGGCGCGGGGCGATCGCGCTTCCCACCTCACGCGGGCTGCTCGGGATGGCGGAGTCGGCGCGGGGCCGCGGGCGACCGGGACGCTGCGGGCGGACCCCTCGGCCAGCAGCCTGCGGTTTGCGAGGTTGCGCAGGCGGATCAACACTCCTAGCTCGGCCACGCGTCCACGCCACGGTCCTCAGGGCCGCACTTTCTCCCACCCCGCCCCAGCGCTCTCTAGCTCCCGGGATCCCGCTCCCGCCTGCACCAGCTCCCTGGACGAACTGCGAGCGCGCGTACCTGCCCCGCGACTACTGACACTTGACGCCCGCCTCTATTTCACCCAACCGCGGGGAGGCGGGACTAGCCCGCCCGATTGGCAGCGTCATGGCCAATCGAGAGGCTCCTGGGCAGGTCGGCCCCGGCAGCTCACCAATCGGAAGAGAGGCACTTATACCAGGCCCCGCCTCCCCCGGGCCAACCGCACCCCTCCCGGCCACGAGCTTCGCGCGCAGGGCTGAGGCGCAGTTTGTACACAACTTCTCTGACAGATTGGCCCGCGGAGCATGGGGCGGAGGGAAAGAGCGGAGCGGGTGGAATCTAGGAAGAGGGGGAATCAGGGTGGAGACGCCGAGGGAGATCTCCCCGAACTGTTCTCTGCCAGGATTAGGGCGAAAAAAAAGTATTGCACGTCTTAGGTGTTGTGCAAGGACCTGAAACTCAAAAGCTGAAACCCAGGAGGCAGCTAGGTGGGGGAGCTGATGTTTTCAGCGACTTGTTTAATGAGTGTGTATTTTTAAATTTACAAAATGTACTTTAGAGGAGAAACTAGGGGCGGTACGGTAACAAATGTAAAACAGCTCTTGTTTCTAGGTGTCTTCAGCTCTGGATCTAGTCCTTTAGCAGATCCCTTATGTCCTGAACAAAAGCTGTAATGTCAAGCATTTTTTCAAGTCCTTGCATACCAACCTGGGCATATTTTCCCCCTTCAGTATTTAAATAGCTAGAAGTTTTCACACACATTTCTACCGTCTGTCCGTAGCTGTGTGTGGAAGAAAGGGATGGGCCGTATGAATTATGGCGTTTTTGATATTTAAACCATGTTGATTCTAGCCGAAGCTCGGAATCTAATTTGAGCACTAACAACTAGCTCAAATGGGTATTTAAATAGATATTACATCTTTGACTTATTTTTGCTAGCACTGTAGTCTGAGGGGAAAAAATGGAGTTTAATATATTCAGAAGAGTCATAGCCCATTTACTTAATGCATGGCACCTTTTCCTACGAAACAAGAACCGAAGAAGCCACAAACATTCACAGACACTCGAGGGCTCTGAAAACTGGGAACTCAATTTTTTGTAGGAAAGTAACAGCCAAATATATTACTGTCCATTTACTGCATTGTTATAATGGAGGGTGAGTTTTGTTTTGTTGTTGTTGTTGTTGTTTTGCCAGCAATCACCGAAAGGAAACCACTTCCCGTAATCCTTAATGTCTTGTACATGATTTTATCTAGCTTATTGGGAAGCCAAAACAATGAACTGCAATAAAAATGCCTGTAATAGTACTACATATGTATATATGTTGACAGCACATTGTACCTATAGAAGAGGGCACTTACCACAACACAGTAAAACAGGTTTGAAAAAGTTCTTAGAAAAAAAAAAAAGTACACCTCAAAGAGTATCAAAGGCATGGGCCTCATTTTCAATGTCTCAGTGAATTAATATGCATAAAAAGTATCAGATGTATTCACTTTAGAAAAGATAAAATTATACTGTGAACTAGATTTCTTTTCCACCTTCCCTTCCTCTTCGATACATGATTCATTTTTATAGCTGTGGTCGCTGCTTTTAGAGAATGGGTGATGACTACTTTCATGTTGCCAGAGTATAATTTAATAAATGTCGTTGCACATATGTTTCTAAGTGGATGATTTCACACTGTCTATCTTTGTCTTTAAAAATCTGGCCTAATTTCCACTGATATTAAACCTAATCATGCAGTCAAATAACTTAGAGACAGGTCATAGAATTGGTGTGAGATTTAAGGGAACTTATTAAAAACAGGATCGTTGAAAGATTTTTAGTTACTTAATACTGAAAATATACATGGTCAAACCAGATCGTGTGAGATAGATAACTCTTAATAGAACTTCTCTGCTCTTTTATCTTTAAGCTAAATCCAACTAGAAGTTAATACATCTTGGAACTTATCTGTACTTTAATTTGCTTTTAAATGTATCTAGACCTTCTTTTGTGTTTCTTGTCACCAGAGCCTCAGCGAGCCTGTAATTTCCACCTACATTTTTACTGCAATAAGATCCATTTATTTTACTGGAAATGCTTCGAAATTTCACACTGGTTTTTACAAAACCTTTCCATTACAACAAAACAAAAGCCCACAGAACTATCTGACAAGCTCTTAGTAGATATTTTTATAGTCTTGCCACTTTTTTATTTTCCATATTTCTTAATGAATATAGATATGAGCCTGGCTTTGGTACGGTTCGTGTAGCTAATGCACTTACAAATTTTAAGATATCTGAATATACATACATATAATATATGTATATATATATATATATTTGCGCAAATATGGCAGCACTTATTTAAATTTCATCTCTGGCATAAAGATTCATGAAATAGGGCTGCCACTTTTAAGTAATGGTTTCTCTGAAATCCTTAGCTCTTCAATCTCACAGAAAATAACTAGCTTAGCTGCATACAATAGTGAGGAAATTGGAAAGTAATCCTTTTCTGAGACCTATGCCATGCAGTTCTGAACACATAGAGAACATGTTCAACCAACACAAATGCCACAGCTGCAAATTTGTTTCATGGGCTTACTAAAAAGGGTTAAAACCTGATAAATATTTTTCAAATTTTCCAGGTCGACCCTGGCGTGCAGCCAGCCAGTGTGAATGGACAAGATCCTCAATTACTTTGAACTTTCTAGTTCTTTGCATTCTTTCCTGCTTAGTAGTGCTGTACCATTAGGGAAGATGGGAGAAAACAAAAAACAAATGTCAGCTTTCAGAAATCAATTAGTGGCCTGGCAGTGGTGTGTGAACTGAAGTGTGCCAAAACAGGGGATTCTGAGGGAAAGAAAGAAAAATGTTGAGTAGTCAAGCTAGCTAGGAGGGTAAGCGTAGAAGCAGTGTGCATGCTTAGATCCTTAGTCACTGGGCAGCACAGATTTACTCTTAGAATAAACCCTAAGTGTCACTATCTTTACGGGAATAAATATGCCTGAATGTGTGGGGGCTGAGCCTGCATTCAACCACGGGGGCGGGGGCTTGGAGGAGGCAGTGGAAAAAAACAGATAAATAGCTTCTGCGTGATGAGACGGGAAAGCAGGGAGCTACAGCAGGGCAGTGTTCACCTGAAGACAGGGCAACAGAAAGAGCTATAGTCAGCTGTGTGTCGATCACAGAGAGCCACCCAAGGCTAACTTTCTTTGCTTGGGAGCCTATCCACAGGATATTCCATTTCTGTACAATCAGAATCAAATTATCAAGTGATACTGGGCCACAGAAAAGGCATGAGATTGAGCAAAACTGACTTCTGATCAGTATACTGTTCCTGAGATAAGATTATTTAATTAAAAGTGATATATTCATTGTCTATCCCGTTAGAATCGAAATCAATGAAAATACAGAAGCTATTTTGTCCTCCAACATCTCATATCTTTAATCTTTTTGTTTTTGCATTAATAACTACTTGAAGCCACACATTTTTTTTAAAAGTTATTGAGACAATAGCACAGTAAATAAAAGTTCCAATTCAGATTAGTCATAATGTGAACGGTTTTGACTCAAATATTAAAAGGAGAATAGATTTTCTGTCCACTTCTTTTGTGATGAAAGATACGTAATTAGCGTATTTAAATTACTTCATTTTGTGCTGGGTGTGGTGTTGCAAGCCTTTATTCCCAGCTTCTGGAGACAGAGGCAGGCAGATCTCTGTGTGACCACACCAGCCTGGTCTACAGAGCAAGCTCTAGGATAGCTGGAGCTACAGGGAAACCCTGTCTCGAAAATGAAATGAAACGAAATGAAATGAAATACTTCATTTTGTATAAATTGAAATGATGTCTTCCTAAGAAAACAATTTAATATCCTAATTTTGTACTGTCTACTGTGTCTTGGTCTTAAGAAAGACATTTTATTTAATTTTGGACTTAAATGCGTTCTCCATAAAATATTTTACAAGGCTCCCATTTATGTACTGCAATTTATCCATCCTAGTTTTATACCTCTAGTAATATGTCAAACAAATATCAATAAAAAATAAAATAGACTTTTACCTTTTGGAGGGACTGGGGTTGCTTTTCCCACCTTGTTAATATACTAAGCAGACGAAAGCGAAAAATACAGATGCCTTAGACCAATTTATAGGCCAGACATACTGCAGCTGAAACTGTACAGTATTTGAATTCTGACTCAAAATATGATAGGGAAGGTTTAAAGACAATTCCTGAGCTGAAGCAATTCCACCAAACAATCTTTTAGAACATGGGGGGAGGCTACATCATCAGCATCACAATGAGCCAATTGTTAACTATGTGTGACAAAGGCAGTAATGGTTGCAGGCTGTGGAGCGCAGGCAGGAATGCTCCAGTGGTCTGTGCGTGGTTCACAGAGAAACACTTTTGTAGGCACTGACTCAGATGAAATGTACCAAACTGGTGCTGGGACTAATGCTGGTTCTTCATGCATAAGTTTATGTGCTGCTGTGGCCACAGAAATATGGACAGCTTTGGGGGAGGACAGTTTGATAACAACTATGAAAAAGGGGAAAAATATAGATGACCTTAAAAAAGGTAAACCAGGCATTGAGGCATACAGCTGTAATCCCAGCACTCAAGAGGAAGAGCCAGGAGAATAGTTATAAATTCAAGGTCATCCTGGTCTACATAGGGTGTTCCAGGCAGCCAAAACAACATACCAAGACCCTGTCTAAAATAAAAGATAAGTAATCCTCCTTCTAGAAAATATATAATGTAAACATACATTTATATACAATGTTGAAAATAAATAAATAGATAAAAATATACAATGTCTCCAACAACATCAGAGCAACTAACAAAAATATTCACTTAACAGGATCTGGTGGTACAATGACTCTAATCACAGGATTTGGAAGACTGAGGCAGGAGGATCTGGAGTTCAAGGCTGGCCTGGGCTACACATGAGATTCTTGTCTCAATAAAGAAAAAGAAAGAGCCGGAGTGGTAGCGCACACCTGTAGTCCCAGCACTTGGGAGGCAGAGGCAGGCGGATCTCTGTGAGTTCAAGGCCAGCCTGGTCTATATAGTGAGTTCCAGGACAGCTGGGGCTACAGTGAGACCCTGCTTCAAAAAAACCAAAAAAAAAAAAAAGAAAGAAAGAAAGAAAAAGAAAAGAAAAAGACCACTCATGACACATGAAGTAAACTCGGTTTATGGGAGAGGGAAATGAAAGAGATTTTATAAACACGCACTTGCAAAGGTGAAAGGAAAGTGCAAAACAAGAATGGATTTTGAAGCCAGGGATGAGGCACATGTCTGCAATCCCAGTTAGAGGGGTCGAGGCAGAAGGATCATGAATTCAAGGTCAGTCAGGGTTACAAAGTAAGTTACTGGCCATCTTGGGCATCAAACAAGACTCTGTCCCAAACCAACAGGTAAGGTGTGGTGGTGCACACTTGTAATCCCAACACTCTCAAGGCTGAAGTGGAAGGATCACTGCAAGTTTGAGGCCAGCCTGGACTATGTAATGAGTTCTAAGTCAACTTGTGCTATGCAGTGTGACCCAACCTCAAACTGGAAAAAAATAAAACTACACCAAACAAACAGCAAAAATGTATTTTGATGATTTCCATTGGATGGTAAAATTATTGGGTAATTTTTTTAAGGGTCTTAAGTATTTGAGGGTTAGGGATCTATCTCAGTTTAGGTGGAGTGCTTGCATAGCTTGTATAAAATTCTGGATTCAATCCCCAGCACCACATAAAACAGGCATACACTTGTAATCCCAGCACTCAGGAGGTAGAGACAAGAGATCAGGAGTTCAAGGTTATCCTTGTCAAGATACTGAATTTAAAGCCAGCCTGGGCTGTTACAACATAAAACAAAAACAGTTATTGGCTAAATTTTCTACAATTGAAATATATTCCCATTGTAATCAGAATAAATGTTTTAATAAAAATGCAAGTATTATATTTTTATAGTTAAGGATTAATAGGAACTGGAAGTGATGAGCTTTCCAATTGAAATCAGCAAGCATACCCACAACTTGCCAACATCCTTTCTTTAACAAGCAGCTAGATTTTAAGGATTCACTACAAAATCAAGAAATGGGAAAGGTGACAATGGAGTGAGGGAGTTTGAAGTCAGAAGAAATAACCTGAGAATGTTGAAAGGTAAATATACATGGGGCTGGAGAGACTGTTCTTGCAGAGGACCTGGGTTTGGTTCCCAGCATCCACATGGCAGCTAACAACCATCCATAACATCAGTTCCAAGGAATCCAGCGCAACTATTCTGACCTCTGGGGACATTGCGTGACACGGGTGCACTTACACACATGCAGGCAATACATTCATACACATAAATAAAAATAATTAACTATTTAAAGGTAAATATATGCAACGCAATGCTTTAATTTGTTTCCTAAGCCAGCTGCAAGACTTCCTACACAATAATTTTTTAATCGGAATTATTTTAGCTATCTTATTTTATCTTGTTGCTTTGTATTACTCATGTTAAGACAGCATTTTGATTTTTTGCTTCATTTACTTTTATTTTATTTCATTTTTTATTTTTTTAGACAAAGTCTCCCTGTAGGCCCCAGCTGACCTGAAACTATGCAGACCAGGCCGGGCCTCAGTCTCACAAAGATTCACTTGCTCTGCCTCCTGAGTGCAGAGCACCATCACATCCAGCTTTTTGAAACCAGGCATGGGGGCACATACCTGTAATCTCAGCACTGTAGAGGTGGAGGCAGGAGAATGAGGACTTGAAGGTTATCCTTAGCTATATCAATATGTGAGTTCCAGGCCATCTTGGGCTACATAACAAAGACTCTATCTCAAACCAACCAGTCGGAAGTGGTAGTGCACACTTATAATTGCAGCCTGAGGTCAGCCTGGGCTAAACACCAGTCTGTTTTCAACAAAATGTGTTGACTCGTAAAAGTTAGATAAAGAAGCTAGGCATAAATATTTTGTTGTTTGAGACAGGATCTAGCCACAAATCTACCATATAGTAGAGAATGACTTTGAATTCCTGATTCTCT
Source organism: Nannospalax galili (assembly GCF_000622305.1). Lineage (NCBI taxonomy): Eukaryota > Metazoa > Chordata > Mammalia > Rodentia > Spalacidae > Nannospalax > Nannospalax galili. The sequence continues at coordinate 1,236,457 of NW_008356327.1, forward strand.
TCCCTCCACCTCTAAGTTCTGGGTTTACAGGTGTACACCACCATGCCCAGCTTCTACCTAAGAATATTTTATTGTGCTTTTATTTCCTCACTTAGAGGTAGCACTTCACAGCTCCTCTTTGACATATCTAAGGTGACAGCATTGCAATCATTGTTAAGTCAATTAAGGATTAGCTGAACACAGACAGCGGTGTGACAAACACTAAGACAGCTAGTTAGAGACGAGCAGGCAGGTGGCACATCTAACATGAATATGTTGGACGAAGGGTTGATTTGGGTTCTGGGCAGGATGGAGGTAGATTATGTAAGATATCATCATGTGGGACTGGAGAGATGGCTCTGCAGTTTAGAGCACTGGCTGCTTTTGCAGAGGACCCAGGTTCAAATCCCAGCAACCACGTGGTGGCTAACAATCATCTATAATTCCAGTTCCAGGGGATTTAACACCCTCTTCTGTCCTTCTCAGGCATTGCACAATACAAGTGCACTTACATACATGCAGGCAATGTACCCATACACATAAAATGAAAATAAGAAAATTTTAAAAATTAAAGTAGGCACAGTAAAAGAGTAATAATAATAACTATAACTGTTATATACCAGCAAAGCCTCACCCCAACCAAACAGAGAGTGGTGACATAGTCTTGGACCTCCAGAACTGTGAGGTTTATAAACTTTATTTTCCTTATTTTTTTAATGCTGAAGATAGAATTCAGAGCTCTATACATGCTAAGGATATGCCATTGTGATATACTCTCACCTTCCCAGCTCCTTTCTTTATAAAATACCCAGCTCAGGTTTTTTTTTTTTGTTTGTTTTTTGTTTTAATTCTTAAACTGTATTCATTAATTCATACAAAAGATTCCAGATCAATATATTTTAATGCTCATCTTCCTCCTATTTGTCAGCCTGGTTAATCTGAAAGTAAAGCAGTTCATAACTGTCTTTGCTGTTGGCAAACCATGTATAACCAATCACGTAGACTATTCTTAAAAATTTTTTTGGTGAAAGATTTCAAATACCTTTTGGAAAAAGCCACCTCAGGGAACTGGACAGATGGCTCAACAGTTAGGAGTACTGACTGAGCTGGATGTGGTGGCACATGCCTTTACTCCCAGCACTCAGGAGGCAGAGGCAAGTAGGTCTCTGTGAGATTGAAGTCAGCCCGGTTACATAGTGAGTTCCAGGCTAGCTGTGGCTACAGGGAGACCCTGTCTCAAAAAGACAAAAAAAAAAAAAGAGCACTGGCTGCCCTTGAGAAGGACCTGGGTTAGGTTCCCAGCACCCACATGATGGTATCAACCATCTATAATTCCAGTTCCAGGAGATCTGACACCCTCTTCTGGCCTTTATGGGAATTGCATGACATTGGTGCACCTACATACATATAGGCAAAACATTCATACACAAAAAATAAAACCAAAGGCTGGATATGGTGGCACATGCCTTTAATCCCAGTACTGGGGAGGCAGAGGCAAGTGGATTTCTGTGAGTTCAAGGCCAGCTTGGTCTACAGAGTGCATTCCAGGCCTCAAAAAGACCAAAATAATAATAATAATAATAATAATAATAATAATAATAATAATTTAAAAGGCACAGTGAGTTGCTCTTGTCCCTTTCGATGATTACAATTCCTCCAAGGTTCTCCATTTTTCTGTTCACTTTCTGGAGGAAGTGATGCAATTGGCAGGCCCATGATGTCATCTTCCTCAAGGTGGCTGTAGTCAAGGGTGAACTTCAGAGGCTGTTTCTCTTTCTTTTCCTTTGCCACAAGTTTTCCCCTCCAGCACCATGATGCCAGTAGAGGCAGAAAAAGCTAGCTCATGTATTTTGAAGACGGACCAATATACCATATGAAATGTAGATGTAATAGCTAGACAAACACCGTTATACAGCCATTGTAGTGTTAATGGATTTAGGTAACAGTGGACAGAAGCTAAAATGACTGAGTGACACTGTGAAGTGAAACAAATTTATGGAATCATATAGTACTTCCCTACAGATTAGGTGCTAATTACAATAGCAAAGTGGTAACTTAACAATGGGAAATCCTGACAGAAACTCTTATTTGACCAGAATCAGCACTCATCATCAACATGAGTAACAGACATCATGTTCTCTCTCTCTCCACGCCCCCACCCCCGTCTTCTTCAGACAGGGTCTTCCTGTAGTTCCAGCAGGCCTGGAACTCACTATGTAGACCAGGCTGGCCTCAAACCCAGAGCGCTACCTGCCTCTGCCTCCTGAGTGCTGAGACTAAAAGTGGGCACCACCATGCCCAGCTTTTCTTCATGCCCAGCTTTTCTTCATGCCCAGCTTTTCTTCATGCCCAGCTTTTCTTCATGCCCAGCTTTTCTTTTTTTCTTAAAGATTTTATTTCTGTTTGTGTGTGTCTGTGTATGTATGCCACATGTGCACAGGTGCCCATGGAGGCCGGAAGAGGACGTTGGATCCCTTGGAAATGGAGTTATGGGTGGTTGTGAGTCATCTGATGTGGGTACTTGGAGCTAAACTCAGGCCCTCTGGAAGAGCAGCCATGGCTCCTAACCATTGAGTCATCTCTCCAGCCCTCCATCATGTCCTTCCTGGCATAAACTGACAAGGATGCAACATCAGTTGTATTTTATTTGCCAAAAATGTATAACCTGAATCTAATCTTGAAGAATAGTCAGACAGCTCAAATTTAGGAACAGTGTACAATCATCTGACCTGAATGAAGTCTTCACAAATGTCAGGGCTAAGGAGACAGCATAACTGGTAAAGTACTTGCGACTCAAACACAAGGACCTGAGTTAGATCACCAGAACCCATGGAAAAAGTCTGGCATGGCTAAGGCTAGGGAAATAGCTCACTGGATAAAATGCTTGCCCCCCAAGTGTAAAGGCTGAACCCACATAAAAGCTGGCTGTGTGTGGTGGCTCACCTGTAATTCCAGCCTCAGAAGGATGAGTTAGGTTAGCCAGACTAGACAAAACAGTGAGGTTCTGTGTTCAACAACAGACCTTGCTTCAAAACATAAGGGGAGACAGATAGAGGAAGACAACTTATGTCAACCTGCTGCCTCTACACATGTACACACATGCAGACACACAAATACATACAAAAACGAAACAATGAAAAGGTAGACTGAGTGTACCAGTCTATAACCCCAGTGCTGGAAGCTGGAGGCAGAGGCAGAAAGATCTCTGGAGTTTGCTGATTAATCTTGCTGAATTGGTGGGCTCCACATTTGGTGAGAGACCCTGTTCCAAAAAAATAAGATGGACAATGACCAAGGAAAGACCTGAGGTCAACCTTCTAACTGACCTCCACATGTATGCAGACATGTGCATTGTATGCACATACACATGCATGCATTCATGAACTACATGCACGCACAGACACATACTCAAAATGTAGATGTTGTAAAAAATGACACGTCTCAGGAATGTTCCTATCTAAAGGAATGGGCACTCCCGAGTTTGATTTTGATGGAAGGGGTCCACAATTATTACTGGGATAGTACAAATTTAAATATTTAACACAGCAATCCTACATGTTTGAACTTGATAACACAACTAAGTAAAAGAATGTCTTCTTTTAGAAAATTCACTTTGATGGGCTGGAGAGATGGCTCAGTGGTTAAGAACACTGATTATTCTTGAAGAAAACCCAGGTTCGAATCCCAGCACCCACACGACAGCTAACAACTGTCTGTAACTCCAGTACCAGGGGATCCGATAGCCTTTTCTGTCCTCCGTGGGCATTGCATGACATGGGTGCACTTACCTACATGCAGGCATAACACTCATACACATAAAATAAAAATAATAAAATATCTTTTAAAAAAAGAAAAAGAAAATGCACTTTGAATTCTTGCGGGTAAATGGTACAGAATCTAAAACTTAATTTTCAAATTAAGCAGGAGAAAAAGGCAGGGTGTGTGTGTGTGTGTGTGTGTGTGTGTGTGTACATGCACGTTATATGGGCTGAGACAAACACAGAGAATCTCAATGTGGCAAAATGTTATTTTTAATATTTTAATCTTTTTAAAGATTTGTTCTATTTTATTTGTTTGTCTGTTTTGAGACAGAGTGTCCCTGTATTACCAGCTGTCTTGGGATTTGCTATATAGACCAAGCAGGCCTCCATCTCTCAGAGATCTACCTGCTGCTGGGAGTGCTGGGAGGCAATTTTATTATTTTAAATTATTTGTATGTCTGTGTGTGGGTGTGTACACATGAGTCTGGTTGTCCAAAGACATCAGAGGCATTAGATGCCCTGGAGCTGGAGTTTACAGGTATAAGTGACCAGCTAGAAATTGAACTCAGGTGTTCTGCAAGAGCAGTAAGTGCTAACTGCTGAGCCATCTCTCCAGCCTGTAAAATGTTAGTAAGTGGTGAATTCTGATGAAAAGTATATGAGAATCCTTTGTATTATTCTTAAAATCTTTTTTCTGTAGGTCTAATATCATTTTGAGTTAAAGGAATGAAAAGAATAAAAGTTGAATAAAAATGACTGTGTCATTTACTTCAAAGACCAGATCCTGCTTTCTGGGATTAAGTCTTCACTAATTTGAGTTTGTAGGAGACTCACAGTTCAATCAAAGAGAACCCATCAGCAACTCAAAAAAGCAACAGCATCTCAGTTAAAAGGCATCCTTTTCCCCAACCGGTCTGTACTTCTCAATTCTCTAGCATGATGGCCCTGATGTCTGAGATACCATCACCATCATCACCACACTTAATAAATGTATGTTTGCTATGGCTGTAGAAATAGTCATCTACCAACTCAGTCTCTGCCATGCAGGCAAGAAAATGAGCTTAATGCACGTGTGAATGAAGAGCATGTGTGTACATGTGTCCACAGACATATACACACGTACATACACACAACACACGTACACTCACACACATGCACACGTACACACAGAGCTAAATGAAACATCAGAAACACATCGTGGCAATCTTGTCTTTTAAAGGTATTAGGAAGTATTTATGAATAAACTCTTGTGACACTTGAAGTTTGCTTCCTAGCAGCCTAGAGAGCTGGGTATGGAATGAATGTGTAAATGAAATTATGTAAGTTAATGAATGACAGGAGAGTTGGTGATGGCCAAATGAGAGCTCCTTCTGATTACTTGTGTATCTTTCTGAAATACAAACTCTTAAGCAAGGCATGGTGGTACACCCCTGAAATTTAAAAATCAAACACAATATACAAGGGCTTTTCTTATTCTTTGAGATGGGGCCGCACTCTGTATCTCAAGCTGACCTGGAACTCTCTACATATTCCAGGCTGGTCTCGAACTTGTGATCTTGCTACCTCAGGCATCCTGAGTACTGAGATTACAGGTTCCTATCAGTTAGGTTCAATACACTTATATTTTAAATACATTTTATTTATTTATTTATTTACTTATTTATTTATTTATTTATATGAGTGTTTTGCCTGTGTGTATGTAAGTGCACCTGTGTCTTGTAATCCCCACAAAGGTCAAAAGAGGGCATCAGAGTCCCTAGAACTGGAGTTACAGATGGTTGTTAGTCACCATGTGGGTGCTGGGAATTGAACCTGGGTCCTCTGCAAAAGCAACCAGTGCTCTTAACTGCTGAGCCATCTCTTCACCCCCACATTTATATTTTAGACAACCATAGTAAAAGCAGTTATGGGTAAAATAAAACCAACTTGATAATGAAGTTTCAATTTTATTTTAATGCATTTTGTTTTTAAGGTAGGGACTCACATGTAACTTCAGCTCAACTAAAACTCACTATTTGTAGTCCAAACTGGCCTTGAACTTCCTACAGTCCTCCTGACTCTGCCTCACAAAGGCTAGGATTATAGGCTTCACCACCCCCAGATTCAATGTGGCTTCAATTAGGTTTTACACTTTAATTTTGAAAAACAAGCAAAATAATAATAATCCCCAAACTCTGCCACGGTAACACCATGGTTCTTCAACACCAAATATCCTGATTGTGTCTGAGACCAGACTGAAGGCACATGAAGCAAAGGCCCACCTAAAGCATCAGCTGGATCTTAGCTGGTCTTGCAAACTTGAAAAGTGTTGAATCTATCTTTCATGAAACCAGAGAATTTTCAGAATTTTTTTTTTTTTTTGAGACAAGGTCTCACTATGCAGCCCTGGGTGGCCTGGAACTCACCATGTAGGCCAGGCTGAACAGAAAGATCCGTCTGTTTCTTCTTTCTGAATTCTGGGCTCTTTAATTCTGTGCCACCATGCCTGGCTTGCAAAAAAAAAATTTTTTTTTAAGACAGGGTCTCACACTGAAGTTCAGATGGGTCTGCAACTCACAGCAATCTTCCTGCCTCAGCTTCCAGAGTGCTGTGATGGCAAATGTGAGCCGCCTAAAAAGTCAGATCTTTGCACTGGTCACAGCTTGTTTGTTGACATTTAGAAGCCCAGACACAATGGTCTTCGTGGCATAATAACAAGTGCCAACAAAACCTAAGAGAAATGGTTGAAGAAACGCAGTATGACTGTGCAATAGTGTGCATACCATGAATGGAGAGAAGGCGCAGACTGAACATTGACCTTTGAAGAGGTGATTTTCAAAACAGTGTCAAAGCTGTTCTGGAATCCAAAGCAAGACTCCCCCGGAAGAATGTACTATCTAGTTGAAGTTACAACACACACATGTTCAAAATACAACACAACTCTCATGTGGCAAGCCATCAGTGGAGAAGGAAGAGTGGACTTTGAAACTGAAATTGGCCTTGAAGAAAACCCAAGACTCTGGAAACTGCAAAACAGTTCACAGAAGAGTAGAAGGCAACCTAGGTGGGAACCAGCATGGGGCTTATGGTAAAACACAAACTGAAAACTGGTGAGGGTGGTTACCCATTCATGGAGTGCTCACCCCCAGCTTGTACATGCTATGTGAAGAATTCACACAATAAAGTCCAGGAGAATTTCTCACACAAGAGGGGGCCAGCCAGAGACTGGAAGGAGAGAACTGACTCTCTGAAGTTATCCTCTGATCTACACACACACACACACACACACACACACACACCCCCCAAATAAGGAAAAAGAAAGAATCATTTGGCCTGTCCAACAAAAAGTAATGTCTTGTAGACTCATGTGACCTTGAAGTTAAAGCCAAATGATCTTCCTGAGTTATGCAAAAGAAAATTGTTGCAACAAAGGATCAATAGTCCCACTTTTTTTTTTTTTTTTTTTTTTGAAACAGGGTCTCCCTGTAGCCCCAGCTGTCCTGGAACTCATTATGTAGACCAGGCTGGCCTTGAACTCACAGAAATCTGCCTGCCTCTGCCTCCCAAGTTCTGGGACTACAGGCGTGTGCCACCACGCCCGACAGGCTGGTCTCATACTCATTATGTAGCCCATGCTGGCCTTGAACTCCTGATCCTTCTGCCTCCACCTCTCGATTGTTGAGATTGTAGGTATATACCACTATGCTTAGCTTTAAAAATATATTTTGAGGGCTGGAGAGATGGTTCTGCAGTTAAGAGTGCTTCCTATTCTTCCAGAAGACCCAAGTCTGACTCCTAGCATCCATGTCCAGTGGCTCACAACCACTTATAATTCCAGTTCCAAGGGATCTGATGTCCTCTTCTGGCCTCTGAGGGCACCCTCACACACATGGCATATATTCACATAGGCACATAAACACACATACACATAAATAAAAATAAATACATTTTTCAATTTTTAATTTAAAATTGTTTATGGGGCTAGAAAGATGGCTCAGTGGTTAAGAGCACCAGCTGCTCTTGCAGAGGATCCAGGTTGGATTCCCAACACCCACATGGCAGCTCACAACCATCCTAATTTCAGCTCCAGGGGATCCAATACCCTCTTCTGACCTCCTCAGGCTTTGCACAACACAGGTACACTTATATACATACAGGCAATATACTTATACACATAAAAATAATAAATGAAATTTTTAAAAAATTTTAAGCATATGAATGCCTTGCCTGCATATATGAAAGTGTAATGTGGCAAGTGTGCAATGTGACAGAGATCAGAAGAGGGAGTCAGATCCCTTGGAACTGGATCACCATGTGGATGCCGGGAACTGAACCCAGGTCCTCTAGAAGAACAGTGCTTTTAACCACTGAGTCATCTCTCAAGCTCTCCCATAATAAATATTTTTTTTGAAAAAATCTAGTAGAAGGTCAGGTGTGGTGGTGCATGCCTTTTGTCCCAGCATTTGGGAAGCAGAGGCAGGCGGATCTCAAGTTCAAGAGATCCTCTGAGTTCAAGGCCAGCCTGGTCTGCATAGTGAGTTCCAGGCCAGCTGGGACTATAGGGAAACCCTGTCTCAAAAAGATAAAAAAATAAAAATAAATAAAAATCTGGATGAATGTAGTGACATATGCATTTAATCCCAGCACTTGGGAAGTAGAAGTAGGCTGATCTCTGTGACACTGAGACCAGCCTGTCTACAGAGAGTTCCAGGCCAGCCAGAGCTATTTCTTGTTTTTTTCAATGTTTTATTTATTTTCTTTCTGTTTTATGTGTATGTTATACTTGCCTACATGTATGTAAGTGCCCATAGAATCCAGAAAAGGATGTCGAATCTCCTGAAACTGCAGTTACAGATGGTTGTTAGCTATCATGTGGGTGCTGGTGATTCAAACCTGGGTCCTCTAAAAGAACAGCCAGTGCTGTTAACTGCCGAGCCATCTCTCCATTCCCATGTAAGACCCTATTTCAAAAGAAAAGAAAAGAAAAGAAAACTATTTTAAAAAAGAGAATCAGGGTGTGAGTATAGCTCAGTGGTAAAGCACCTATCTAATATGCATGAGGCCTAGGCTTGCATCACCAGCACAAGGAAAAACTATATAAGCCCCACAAATAGGTACAATTATTATGTGTCAATTTAAAGAATAATAAAAATTCCCATCTTCAAAGGTGGAGAGAGTTGGGAAAGGAGGAGAGGGGAGGTGAGAACAGGCAAGTGACCAATAAACATACAAAAATCTTTCTGGCTTCCCTGCTATCAGGGAAATGCAGATTAAAACAGCCATGGATGTAACAAACACCTAAGATAAAAAAACTTATAAGGAGGAGCGGTTTGGTTTGGCTGGTGGTTTAAGAGGTTTCAGAGCCAGGCATGGTGGTGCGTGCCTGTATTCCCAGCACTCAGGAGGCAGAGGCATGAGAATCACCACTCATCACTAGTTCTGCCAGCCAGGGCTACATAGGAAGACCCTGTCTCAACAACCTCCCCTCTGACCCCCCAAAGAGGGTTCAGTCCATAGTTGGCCCAAGTATTCTGGGGCCTGTGGTGAGGCAGAACATCAAAGTAAAGTCAGCCACCCAACTTAGGGCTGCCAGAAAGCTCAAAGAGAAAGGAAGAGACCGTGGTCTCAGTATCTCCTTCAAGGGCATGCTCCCAGTGACGTACTTCCTCCATACCCCACCTTCCAAAGTTCCCATCACTTCCTGATAGCATCATGGGCTGGTGTCCAAGCCTTCCACCAGGAGCTTTGTAAGAGCATTTAAGCTTTAAACTATAGCACTAAAGGGCTTAGAAACGCTCATACCCTGTCTTAGATCAACTACTTCCTACTAACAAAGCACTTCACAAAAATACATTCACAAAGAGCAACTCTTGGGCTTTGGTCCAGATAACCAATGCAGAACAATCTTGGCTTGGCTGGAAGGCAGCCATAAGCCTAAAACCTAAGATGATGAGACCAGAGTATCAACATGTCTCCACAAGACATACGTACTACCAAGGGAGAAATAATAGATTTTCAGTGAAGAATCATGACAAGTATCAGTTTAACCAAGTGATCAAAGTGAACCTCACAAAAACAAAACATCAGTATCCTATGTCCCTTGAAATGGTAGACAGACAAAAGTATAGCATCACTTCTGTGGTTTAACAAAAATGTATAATCTTGAGGGGGACCATGGGCTGGAAAGATAGCTCAGTGGTTAAGAGTGTGTACTGCTCTTGCAGAGGCCCCCCTGACTTGACTCCCAATATCCACCTCAGGTGGCTCACAATCACCTGTAGCTCCAGCTCCAGGGGATCTGACACCCTCTTTTGGCCTGAGAAGGCAACTGCACTCACATGCACATACTCACAGAGACAGACATGCATACACATAGTTGAAAATAAAAATAAATCTTTAAATAATGCATAATCTCAGTCAAATCATGAGAAAACACAAGAAGACAAAAGCCAATGGGGTATGTTTCTATGAAATATCTCACCAGTAATCTTCCAAAGTACCAAGGTTACAAAAGACAAAAAGAGATGGAAGAAACTATGAAGACTGGAAAGACTAAAGAGATAGATAAAACAACCAAGCCCAGTGCAGGACCCTGGATTGGAGCCTGGGCCAGAAAAAGGTCATTGGTGGAACAGATAGAAAATTCAAATAAGGTTGCAGGTTAGATAAAACTATGATAACTGTATGTTATTTTTCCTGGCTTAAGTTGTTGCATTATGGTTATGCAAATGTTACATTAGAAAAACCCAAGGAAGACCAATGATTCTGTATAATATTTAAAACCTTTTAAAACAGAGTTTTGCTATGACTACCAGCTAGCTCTGGCAAGGTTTTCTAGTTTCATTGCTTTTATTTATTTGTGTAGGTAGGGCGGGTAGGTGTGTAGGTGTGCGGTACCACAGTGTGCGTGTAGAGGTCAAAGAGCAACTTGTGGGAGTCAGTTCTCTCCTTCTACCATGTAGGTCCTGGGGGCTGAACTCAGGCCTTTAGACTTGGTGGTAAGCACCTTAACCCACTGAGCTGTCTTGCCAGCCCCCAAACACCCTATTTTGTACTTTCTGTATTAGGTGAACTGTTTATCTTTGTCTACCTCCATTAATATGTCATCATTAAAGTTATACTATATTAATTTATCATGATTATTCAAAAGGATGGAAGCCAGGTGTGGTATGCATGATTGTAATCCCAGCACTCAGGAGGTAGAGGTAGGAGGATGAGGAGTTCAAGGTCATCTTCAGCTGTATATAAAGTTCAAGGTCATCTTCAGATACATATAAAGCTCAAGGCCAGTCTAGACATCATATCCTCTCTTAAAAATCGAAACCAAACAAACACTAAAAAATGTATTAATTAATAGTGGTGTTGCCTCGGGCCTGTAGCACTGAGTATACAAACAGACCAGCCTTCCTGACATGTATCAGCATGCAGATCGTACTGTTACGGGACTCTAAGCCAAAGTCCAGTATGTTTAAGGAGCTAAGTCACTTCTCAGAAACTCATGTTTTGCAAAGATACAGGCAATAATACATTTTTATGATAGCTCGGTCAATCTATGAAACAAAAGGGAGAGGTTTATGACAGAAATGGTGATAAAGCTTTAACTACATGTGTGTGGCTAACTCCACTCGAACCATTCAACTTAACTTCTACCTATATTTATGGGCTGATTGCACAATACATGAAGTTTACAGGAAGTACCTGGGATGATAAGGTTACATGGAAAAGTTAAGTTTGAAAATAAACCGCAGATCATGCCCTAGTTTGTGGACAATTTTGTAACATGGGTGCCTACGTCATTCATTTTCTTTTAATATTTTTCTTATCTCATAGTTAATATAGGATGACTGATTAATTCTTGTTTGACCTTTCAGCAGAATTAACAGAGAAATGTAATTTCAGGGACGGATTAGCTAAAAAGTTAGTAAATTACATGAAAAGTGAAGATAAATGTTTGATGATACTCAAGTCATCCTAAGCATATTCATGGCTTGGACAGGATGCTCAGCATCCCAGCATCCCAGCATGATGGCTTCCTGCAGGCGCTTCACTCGGTAGTGAGACTCCTAACAAACATTGCTTGATCAAAAGACCTTGCGTTTGCCGAGAAACGAACTCTTACGGTTAATGTGTAACTGATGACTGCTCTTCCTCTACAGGAACCACACTTTACAGTAGAGAAATATGCTGTGTACACTTTGCTCCCTTAAAGCAGAGTTTACCTGTGCGCGGTTACGATGTTTGGATTGTGTGATGGCTCTGCTTCCTTTGCTTGATGTTCACCTGTCCTTTCAGTTCTTGCGGGGCACAAAGATATTTTTGCCATAATATTTATATCCTTAGGAAAATCAAGGATATTCTTACAAATTTAAGGGGAAAAGAAGGGCTTTTTTTTTTTTTAAGACAACAATCCTGTAATAGTGAAGAGAGATGTTGAATGATAATGTTGCAGAAGAAGAGAAACTGCTCTATTCCAATGAAAGCAAATTATCCCAAAATCTGTACTGTGGAAAATTAAAACTACTATGTTCAGGTTGCAATGCAAAATTGCCTGGAACCTTATTTCCCAGTGTGAGTTGCAGTTTATTTTCAAACGTAAATAACTTGTCTATTTCATAATTTACTTTTCTCCATTACCACAAAAGAGCCATTTACAACAGCCACCTCTAACTCCACTAATTGGCAAGGACAATCCAACGGAGTTTTATTATTTCCTCTGTGATGTTAACAGATTAAATTAACGACTTTAAAAAAGCATTTATATATCAGAGGACTCTATCTTCTAAATAAATGTAAATAAAATGTGTCAGATTATTAGGTTTGAAGTGGCCTTATTTTGTGTTTTGCCTTGACCTTGTAGAACAGAGTTTTTGATGACATCTGAATTACTCTGGTGAGAGAGAGCCTTTGAGACAGGCTCCGTCACACCACTGTGTGGGATGACACCTAGCAAAGCCTCTGGATGAAGTTGTGGAGAGAACAAAGCTAGGTACACTCTCTCTAGCTTCTAGTAAACAATTTCCACTTCTTGGAACAAATGCACTGCTGCAAAACTAATTGCTGCCATAATCAAGAAAGGAAAGGAAAAACACGGAATGATTGGGACTGTGCTAGCTCACTTTGGAACCTCAAAGATACCATTTTCTTACATGCAACAACTCTATCTGCAGCTTTTGAATGATGAGTTTCAATGTGAACACAATATTGTAAGGAACTCTGGTGGGTGAGGAAGGGTGCGGCCAGTACTGGGTAGAAAAGCCAGTTGGTGGCCATGAGCATTCTGCCCCCATGAGGAGAAAGTCCCACTGGAGACTTCAGACCGTGAAAGGGAACACATTTGGTGAGTTGAAACTTTCCCCTCTCAGAACAAGCCTCACTCTATGCTCAGGCTTTGCCACACACCATTTCATAAAATATGCAATTTCAAAGCCACCTCCACAGGAGATTTCAAGATTTCAATGTGTGGTTGAGAAATTCTTCCCCCTATCTAACTAAATTGCCCTTAGTGCGGTGTAGCAACGGCATTTCCTCACACTCTCAGCAACATCTAGCCTTCTATACTAACTCACATCTTCTTACAGCGACAATAAAAGCCAGCCTGATACCAAAATGCAAATAGGAGGGTTTGCAAAAATTCCTCTTCCCATATTAAACTCAGACACTGCAACTGGATTGTTTAATTGGTTTCAAATCTAAGACGAAAATATGGGAATCCATGACATTTACATTGTAGATTCCCACATGGGGCTTCCAACACCAAGTCTTGGGAAGACAGACTTCCCAGTTGCTGGTGTAATTAAGGTTGGCAGGTTATAGGGAGCCAGTTGGTCCATCACAGTTAAGCCTGTGTCTTTTGTTCTGGGAAAAATGTGTTATAAGAGAAATAAAACATTTTAAAGATTTAAATCCTATTCTTGAATAGAATAACTCTTTTAACCTACATGAACATTATTGACAACAGGAATAATTATAGCTTTTTTCTGCTTGCACTAAAATAATCTCTCTACTCTAATTAGATTTAAAGAAGTAAAAAAGACCTTCCTTAAAATGCTGTCACGATTCCCTCCAAAACTGCTTGCCTGTAATTATGGTGGATTTACAGATCTGATATTCCTTAAAAGAAGCATTAACATTACAAAGACCAATTATTCATGGTCAAACAAAGGAGATTCAGAGTCTCTGATCAAAGCAGTAATCTCTTTTACAATTGTTATTTTTGAAGTATCTTCAGACAGAACATACATTGACTATGTAAACAGGTGTAGATGTGGGCTAATTTGCTGCTCCAGGATCAGCTGGTTGCCCATGGGGCTCAAACCAAGCCAGTGAATGCTATCCATTCCAAACCCCACCTGACTGATGCCAAGGAATGACTGTATTAGAAAGGAAAAATTCCAGACATGGAATTTTTAGTAACCAAAGTTTCTGTTCCTTGCAACAGAAAGGTCATCCTATATTTTTCATATAACCATGTCTGGTTCTCAGAGCTGCTTGTTTGGTAATTGTCAACACGTGTCTAAAATGATCAAAGGCAAAAGCCCACAGACATTCATTAAACGAAAAAATGTTGGCTTTGGTCTGAGAAAATCTGAATTTGTGTTTCATTTCGGCTCTTCTCTAGGTGTAAGGCATTAGGCAAATTTCTAACAATTTTAGAGCCTTTTCTGCAAATGTCAGTCAGCTTAATGGCAACTCTAAATAACACCCCAGAACAAGAGGAGGCTTTTGTATTTGCTAAAGCACTACCCAATTATAAGGTGTGTGAATTTAAATTAGAATGTATGTTTTTAAACCTCACTGTATCTCTAGATAAACATCCATGAGGGGCCAAAGGAAAAAAGAAAGAAAGAAAGAAAAAGAAAAAGGGAAAGAAAAAAGAACACCCCCACCACCAAAGACCTTTCATATCTTTTTACAGATTATGCCAAATATGCATCATGAAACTAGTTTTGTGGTTCAAGAAAGTTAAACAAGTTTTTCCCCTTCAGAGGTCCTTTCTGAGTCCTTTGACTCTCCAAGAGACTCACCCAACAGTATGTAACATATGTCAAGCATTTGACAAGAGAAATGCTTTGTCCTGAGGCTAGTGGAGGAACTAGTTTCCTTTGAAAACACTTTGGGAATTGATGCCTTCTGGTTGGGAAGAGAACACTGAGATGGTGAAGCCAACTGATTTTTTTTGTCTATACAAATGAACAGCTAAGAGCAGTAGAGTGTCCTAAAATAAGTTATAACATAAGGAGTTTATAAAAATGGGCCACTCTGAGACTATATATAGATCTAGCAGTTTCAGCACTTAGAACCTGTGTTGTTTGGGCTAATGCTTTAAATCCCCTCCTCCTCCTTCTCCTCCTCCTCCTCTTCCTCCTCCTCCTCCTGCTCTTCTTCCTGCTCTTCCTCCTCCTGCTCCTTGTCCTCCTGCTCCTCCTCCTCTTCTTTTCCTCCTCCTCCTCCTCCCCTTCCTGCTCCTCCTCTTTCTCCACCTCCTCCTCCCCCTCCTCCTTAAGTAGCTTAGGATGGTCTCAATCTCTATACAACCAAGGTTGGCCTTCAACTCCTGATCCTCCTGTTTCCATCCCCCAGGTACTGGAATTACAGGTGTAGTACACACACTTAGTTTAAGGTTTTAAATCTTTCCAAGCCTCAATTTTCTTATCTGTAAAACAGAGAAAAATGTCTGCATAGATTTTGTAGCTACCACAGTAAGTCTAATAAATAGTAGGTCTAATTTTTTGGCTCTTTTTCAAAGGAAATGTCTCTTAAAAGCATGGCCTTCCTTAGGTTAGGTAGCAACTCAGTGGCATTGTTCAGAAGAGACCTTATTTCTGCAAGCTGCTCACTATTGTTTGAGTCAACCTGTAACAGGATTCTAGAATAGATTATAAAAATTTAGATGGCTTTTTAAAAAATGTGTGTGTGTGTATGTGTGTGTGTGTGTGTGTGTGTGTGTGTGTAACCCAGAAACAGATAGTGTAAGGTACATATGTGTATATAAAATGTTCATAACATTGAGGTTGAAAATGTGTGTGTGTGTATGTGTGTGTGTGTGTGTGTGTGTGTGTGTGATTCTGGGAATTGAATCCAGGGCTGTGAATGTGTACATGCTAGCAAGCACTCTGCCACTGAGCTGTATGTATTTCCAACCTAGATTTCTTTTATAAGAAGAAAGGAAATGATCACCAGGGGTCATTGTTATCTCAGTAGAGACAAGTTGGACTGAGCTGAGACAATTAGGGTTTTTTTTTTGGCTGGTGGTGTTTGTTTTTAATATAGCCCAAGGGACCACCAGAGGCATGAGGAGAGGAGGAAAGTACTCTTGTAAATAAGATAGTGACAGGTGAATCAGTCCACAAGCCATTAAAACATATTTCTAATGATTTGGAAA
>NW_008356327.1:1252641-1266474 GCF_000622305.1 Nannospalax galili
AGAGAGAGACGAGTCAATCATCCCAAAAGCCATTAAAACATATTTCTAATGATTTGGAAAAACTTTCTGCACAGTGATCGTGTTCAAAGTAAAAGAAATGTTCAGCATTTATCTCCCCTAGGCTTGCTCTTCATTAATATTATTATCTATGATTTGGAAGAAGACACACATAGTTTATTTATTATTATTAATTTTTATTTGGGGTTTTTAAATTTTATTTATTTTTATTGTCTGTGTATGAGTGTCATGCCTGCATGTTTGTAAGTGTACCCATGTTGTAGTGCAGGTAGTCTCTGGTGTACACTGATGACCAGACCAACAGGTAGGAGTACAGCAATAATGCTGACAGTGATAGCCATGATAATGGTAAAAAGGTTATGCGTGGTGGCGCACACTTTTAATCCCAGCACTCGGGAGGCAGAGGCTGGTGGATCTCTGTGAGTTCAAGCCCAGCCCTGTCTACATGTCTACATAGCAAGTCGCAGGCCAGCTGGGGCTACAGGGAGAATCTGTCTCAAAAAGAAAGGGAAAAAGGTTATGCAGGAAAGTGTCAGCCACAGGTTCAATAGTAGTGAACAGTTTGATGCAGCTACCAATTATTTAGGTGAGTTGCATTAGTTCTAGAACCCCATTTTTAGAGACACCTGGGATAACACATTTGTGTAAGAGTGACCCAGTGGTAGAGTTGAGAAACCAAAGCACACGAAAAACAAGTGGCCCTGCCACGCATTAGGTAAATTCCTTTTAAATATGTCACTTCCTTTCATCTTCACAGCCTATTATGCAGCCATAATTATTCCAACTTCAAGGATGAAGAACTAAGGCTCAGAGAACTAATACCCTTGTATCTCCTCAGAAGTGGTGCTGGAAGGTGAAGACATCTAAAGGGATTACTTTATTCACTGTAGCTTCAGGAGACGAGTGCATGCTGGGGGACAGGATCAAAGGAATATTTGACTGAGGGACAGTTCACAAAATAGCTGATATGTACTCTGGAAACACGACATGAAAGATAATGAAACACTGAGGAACTGTTCTAGATTAGAGCAGATTGGAGGGACTTGGCAGGGGTTGCGATGAATAATCTGGGGCTTTCTTCAGCAACAGAGGGCATCATTAGGACAATTGTTGAAATCTGAAGAACATCTTGATTAGATAATAGTATTGTACCGATGCTAATTTCCTGATTTCAGTCACTGTGCAGGCTGTGCTGATGTAAGAGGATGTCCCTTTTAGGAAATGCTCTTTGAAACCTTTAGCAGTAGAGCTAGTGAGATGGCTCAGTTGATTAGGGCATTTGCACCCTTGATGCAAGCCTGGGATCCAAGTAAAGACAGAAGGAAAGAACTAACTCCATAGGGCTAGCTTATGACCTGTATACTTGTGCCATGGCACACATGCCAATCTCTCTCCTCTCTCTCTCTCTCTCTCTCTCTCTCTCTCTCTCTCTCTCTCTCTCTCTCCCCCTCCTCTCCACACACACACACACACACACATACAGATAATAGATAAAGCTAGAATAAGAAATTTTCAGCAGTAAAGGGAAATGGTTTCAGCAACGTGGCCCTCAAAAAGTCCATGGAAAACAACACAGTTGAGAGACTGGGAAAAGGCAGAGCAAATGGTAAAAGGCCACATTTGGAAAACCCAGATGCAGGGTAAAGGAGTATTGTTTGTATGGTTCGTCTACCTTTTCTGTAGCTGTGAAGTTACATCAAAGTAAACTTTTATAGAATCATGAGACCTCGGGCTGGAGAGATGGCTCAGCGGTTAAGAACACTGGCTGTTCTTGCAGAAGGCCCCGGGTTCAAATCCCAGACTCACCACAGCTAACAACTGTCCGTAACTCCAGTTCCAGGGGATCCGACAGCCTCTTCTGTCCTCTGCAGGCATTGCACATCACAGGTGCACTTACCAACATGCAGGCAAAACATGCGTACCCATAAAATAAAAATAATAAATAAAAAAAGGTTTTTTTTTTTTTTTTAAAAAAAAAGAATCATAAGGACGGGTGTGGTGGCGCACGGCTTTAATCCCAATACTTGGGAAACAGAGACAGGCATATCTCAGTGAGTTCAAGGCCAGCCTGGTCTACATAATGAGTTCCAGGACAGCTGGGGCTACAGGGAGACCCTGTCTCAGAAAAAAACAAAAACAAAACAAAAATAAAAAAATAGAAAAAAAGAATCAGGAGACTTTGTCTCAAAAAGCCAAAAGGATAAAAAGAAAAAGTTGGTGGATTCATCTCTTCCTCTTCCATCCATTCATTCAGAAAATACTGGGAACTTAAAAAAAAAAAAAATACAGTCACTGTTAGAGTTTACTGACACCTCTCCATCCCCCAAAGTGACAAAGACTTTTTGGCCAAATAATTAGTCTCCACAGTCTCCTGGGAGAAACAAGTTCTGTGTGTTTGAACAGGACTAGAAAGGAATCTCAGGGACTGAAAAGGTTAGAAAAAAAAAAGGCATTTTACAGCATATCAAGATTCCAGGATACATACATATCTCATTTACAAAAAATTTACAAAAAGGAGAGTGTTTACAATTGTAGAGCACAATAAATCTCATCTTTCTTCCGAGGCAGGGTCAGAATACAAAGATAAGAAGATAAAAGTTGCAAATTTAAACATCACCTTTCTTAGTAAGAAGTGGTCTGTTGAGGACATAGTTTTGTGTGAAAATCAGATAGACCTTAATCTCCGGTCCCTCCCTACCCCCCAGGTGGGGTCTACTTATCTCTTGATAAGTAGACCAGGCTACCTCCAAATTATATCAATCCTCCTACCTCTGCTTCCCAAATACTGGGATTCCAGACTTTATAAGATTTTTATTTTGTTTTATTTTTGAAAACAGGTTCTCAACTATGCCAACCTCCTGAAGTCGGATTACAGGCATGAGCCACCAACAGCCAGTTTATGCAGTGCTGGGGATGGAATTTAGGGTTTTCTGCATGCTAGGCAAGCACTCTAACAACTGAATTGCATCCACAGCCCTCTTTTTCTTTTTTGAGACAAGGTTTCACCATATAGTTGAGGCTGGACTCACACTTGGTATCCTCCTGCCTCAGCCTCCTAATCCTAGTGCTGGGATAATAAGTTTACATTAACCATATCATGTTTGGCTAGTTCTTTAAAAAATATAATATCTTTATTACTACTATTAAAATTATAACATTTTGATTAATTTATTTTCATTGTTTTACTAATTAATTTAATGTTAATTTTAACTAAAATTTCATATATACATGCATACAATATATTTTGATCATATTCACCTTCCACTGCTTCCTCTAACGCCTCCCAGATTCACCCTACACTTGGCTGGTTCTTTTGTGACAAAAAATTTGAGACAGGAAGATAAAGAACTATTTAAACACAGTTCCTTACAAGAAACATACCAACCAGACAATCAGGAGGTAGGAAAAGGCAGGGATATTTGAAGATATTTTCCCTCACAGAAAACAGGAACATGATGGCAAAGATACATCTGCTCCCACTGATACTTTCTATGTGTGTGTGTGGGGGGGCACAACAAAACAACAAAACCCAGAGCTCCTGACAGAACACTGAAGGAGGGAGGCTTTTTCTGAGAGACTGGAGAAAGAAAGCATGTAACAGGGAAGGATGAGGCACAAAGGCTTGGAAATTCAAGGTGGGGGGGCGCTACCATGAGAGAGTCGATGGCATTGGGTGGCACTTCAGCAGCCAGGCTGTAAGGGGTAGGTGGAAGTGAGGGAGTGGTCAGTTCTCTTCCTCATCCTTCTCTTATCTTTGAAGGTGGATGTTAGCAGGTGCCAGTAAGTTCAGCCCCAACACACTTGGTGATCTCAGTACAAAGTGTAGTGTGGAAGTACAGTCAAGTCCATTTTGGAAAAGAGAAACTTCTTTTTGCTCGAGACAGGTCTCTGTATAGCCTTGGCTGGCCTAGAACTTGACATAGAGACCAGGCTGACCCCAAACTTGAAGGAGTCATCCTGCCTCTGCCTCTTGAGTACAGAGATTACAGGCTTGTGTTACCATGTACAACAGAAATAACCTTTTGAGCTTAGAAAAAGATGTCACGTAAGATGTCATGTTATAGAGATTTTGAATATTTACTAACAAAGAGGTGGGAAAACGGCCCTCCTTACTTTCTGAGAAATGTGGGGAAAGGCTTATTTAACTAGTTATTAAAATTAATTTCCAGTAAAAATTCAATATGAAAATATCAGAAATCAAATGTCATTTTCCTTTTTCTTTCCATTGAACACAATGTTTTTTTTGGGGGGAGGGTAGAACAGCTGGTCTTTGCCAGGCTCTGTTGACACTTTTGGTGGGGGGGATATAGCAGCAACTCCCTGGTCCAGCAATGTAGCACTTATAGAACATGTATTCTAGTTTGATTTATAAAATGGACACATTTTATAAAGCAGAGAATTTTGGACAATGTGAAAAAAAGAAAATAGATGTTTATAATAAATTTAAGGGCTGGAGAGATGGCCTTCATGGGCATTGTACACATGGGTTCACCTACATGCATGCATGCAGGCAAAGTATTGTACACATGGGTTCACTTACATGTGTACGGGCAAAACACTCTTGCCTGCATGTATGTAAGTGCACCACATTCATGCCTGGTATCTGAAGAGGGTATTGGATCCCTTGGAAATGGAGTTACAGATGGTTGTTACCCACCATGTGGGTGCTGGGAACCCTTTTCCTCTGCAAGAGCAGTCAGTAATCTTAACTGCTGAGCCATCTCCCCAGCCCCCCTCCACCAATAAATAAATAAATAAATAAATAAATAAATAAAAAGTGAAAGCCTGGTATAGCAGTGCAGGCCTGTAGTTCCTCCCTCCCTCCCTTCTTTTCTTCCGTCCTTCCTTTTTTGAGACAAGGAAGGTCTTGCTGGGTAGCCTTACCTGGACTGGTACTTGCAATGTTGAACAGGCAGCCTCCAACTCGCACTGATCCTCCTACCTCTGCCTCCTGAGCGTTTAGATTATAAGCTAAGTAAGCTTTTTGTTTTATTATTTTATTTTATTTTACTTTTTGAGACAGGGTCTCATGTATTCCAGGCTGCCAAGGATGACCTTGAACTTCTGATCCTCCTGCCTCCACCTCCCCGGTGCCAGGATTGCAAAGTGCTGAGGACCTTACTGAGGACTTCATGCATGCTAGCAAGTACTCTACCAACCAAGCTGCATTCCCTTAAAAGTTTTTTTTGGAATAGCATCTCATTATAAATCCCAGGCTGGACTTGAACTTGTAATCCTCTTGCCTGAACCTCCAAATGCTAAGATTGCAGGCATATGCCATCATGTCCTGCTGTATATAGGCTTTTAAATACATATGTACACACACATAGATATATTACTACTATTTATTTGCTTGTTTGTTTATATGTGGTGCTGAGGATTGAACCCAGGGACTAGGGATGCTAGGTGAAGTACCATTGAGCTACAGCCCCAGCCCTATAAAGAAATATTTTTTTAGAAAATTCTAGAAGAAAATAGATGCAAAAGTAGGGCTGGTGGTAAGGACTAAAAGTTAGACAGAAAATTTATGACTGATGGCCATACAGCAAACAAGCAAAATAAGAACGTATCAGTAGTTTGCATGTCCACACAGATTTCAAGCAGAACCATGAACCCAGCACCCCACACACTAAGTATGTGTTCTAAGAGCTGCAACCCCAGCACTGAGCACAGTTCTATATGTTTAATGACATTCCTGCTACAATTAGGCTATAGACCAACTTGCTTAATAAAGCACTAACAGATGGCATCCAAGAAGCAAAATATGCTATGAACTTGGAAAGTTTGAGGGATAGGTATTTAATTTTAGCTTCTCAGTAAATATTTTGAATGTTCTATATTTGTTAAATAGGATAAGCATGATTAGATATAGAAAATCTATATTAAATAAATACCTGGCACAAAGCAACAGATTAAAAGAGAAACAAAAATGGAGGTCCACCATTCTGATTAAAGTAACCATTTCTTTGTGGCTGGTAAGATGGCTCATGGGTAAAGGTACTTGCTGCGAAGCTTGATGACCTGAGTTTGATTCCCAGGACCCACATGGTAGAAGGAAAGAAATGACTCCTGCAAATTGTTCTCTGACCTCCACAAGTCTCCAAGTTATGCATGCACCAAGTTATGTATGCAGGCATACACACAAAACAAACAAATGTATTAAAAATCAATAAATGAGCCAGGTGTGGTGGTGCACACCTTTAGTCCCAGCACTCAGGAGGCAGGCAGACGGATCTCTGTGAGTTCAAGGGCACCATGGTCTACATAGTGAGTTCTAGGTCAGTTGGAGCTACAGAAAGACCCTGTCTCAAAAAGACCAAAAAGACACCAAACAAGAACAACAAAAACAAAATAATAAATAAATAAATAAATAATAAATGAACTATTAATCGAAGTACATTTTTTGGAAAATAGAAAAGCAAAGAGAAAGAGATAGTCATGGAGAAGATGAGAAAGAGAGGGAGAAAAGAGAGAACTGAGAGATCTAAAAAGCTCTGGCCTTGACAATTCCAGAAAATCATATTGATGGAAAGAAATATAAGTTACATAAATAAATCCTCTTTCAAATTATTTTTCCTTTATTGTTTTTTTACTTTTTTTGAGACAGGGTCTTGATGTGTAACCCTGACTGGCCTAGAACTTGCTATATAGACCAAGCTGACTCAGACTTGCTGTATAGACCGAGCTGACTCAGACTTGGAGTGCTTCTCCTGCCTCTGCCTCCTGGGTGCTGGAATTTGCAGGCATGAGCTACCACACATGCCTCATAAGTCCTATTATTTAAAGATAATGTGTATAAAGGGTGGTTAAGGTGATGTCTACATTGAAAATATACTTATTTATTTTTGGTGCTATGGATTTAACTCAGTGATAGTTTTATATACTATGTATGGGGCTTTGGGTTCCATTTCTAGGATGTCAAAAACAAACAATGCTCCCCCCACAAAAAAGAAAACAGGTATTTATTTTTGCTATGCTGGGGATAGAAGCCAGGGTTTCCTGTATGTTAGGCAAACATTCTACTATTGGACGACAACAATTTAAATGAGAGGTGACATTTAGTACTTACTCTGGTTTTAAACTCACAATCCTATTGTTTCAGCCTCTTGGTTGCCTCATGCCTGGCAAGTACATTCTTTTTAAAGAGGGATGTTATAGGGCATATTACCTACATAATAGAGTACTTTAAATTGGGTGGGGAAGCAGTGGAAGAAGACAGGGATGGGGAGGGGATCTAAATACCACCAAACTATATTTTATTAAAAATGCAAAAAATTCAATTAAAAATTATTTTTAAAATATTAGAATTCAAACCAGGTGTGGTGGTTCCTGGCTCCAATCCCTGCACTCCAGAGGCTGAGGTAGAAGGATCACAGTGAGTTGAAAGTTGAAAGTTAACTTCTAGGTCAGCTAGGCTAGAATGAGACCCTGCCTTCAAAAACAAAAACAAACAACCTGTGGTGCCTAGCACTTGTAATCTCAGCTCTTAGGAGGTGGAAGCAGAAGGATTAAAAATTTAAAGTCATCCTTGGCTACATAGTCAGTTAGAAGCCAGTTTGGGATTCATGAGATCCTGTCTGAAAAGCAAAGCAAAGCAAAACAAAACAAAACAACTCAATACAACAACAAAAGAATAAGAGAGAAAAGTGAGTGTAAGTGTAAGTTGTTTACTGAGGTGATGGTTAATTTTGATTGTCAGCTTGATGGGATCTAGAATCACCATGGAAACAAACCACTGGGCATGTCTATGAGGGAGTTTCTGGACTGTGTGAATTAAGGTGGGCCCGTCCACTCCCATGGCCTTGGGTCCTGAAGCATATACAAAGGAGACAGCAAGCAGAGTACTAGTATTCATCTCTCTCTGCTTCCTGACTGCAGATGTGATGTGACCAGCCACCTCATACTCCTGCTGCCATGAGTTCCCCACCATGACAGGCTGTAACCTGAAATCTTGCCCTAAAATAAACCCTCCCTTAACCCTGCTTTTGTCAGATTTTTCTGTCCCAGCCAAAAGAAAAGTGACTACTAACACACTGTACTAGAGATGTGCAAAGTCACCTAGAGACACTTCATCGGCTGCAGGCTAAGACTTGCATGTGACCTGATAGAAATAAATATGCAAGACAATGTGGTGGTGATGGGTGATGATGGTCAGGGCTGTCAGTGTGAATCATATAAAATGAAAAGTTAGCAAGACAATGCACAGCCTGTAGAGAGAGGTTTGAAGAACTTGGTTCTGATCATGAACTAGAGAATGCGTCCTATCTCCATCCCAGTTGCCACATTGCATGTGCTTTGGCAGCCTGAGCCCTAGAGAATATGGAATTGGACAGGCAGAGGGAGGAGGCAGCTTACGGAGAAGACCCAGAGAAAGCAAAGACCTGGAGTTAAAGGACTGAGCAGTGCTGAGCGGCTGACCGCCAAAGAAGTTAGGGTTTGGAAAGCAGGGTTGGGGCCTGCAATCCAGCCTCTTTGAGCTGAGGCAGAGTATGAGCACCAACTCCTTGCTCCACCTTGAAGGCTGGATGCTGCTCACCACAGAAACTTTTGTTTGTCCTCACCATGAAAACCTGGGTCCCACACACTATGAAAATCAGGACCTGTTTTCTTGGGAGCTAGCTGTTGATATTCACACACACACACACACACACACACACACACACACACACACACAAAGCTTTGAGGTTTGATACACTTTTTCTGTAGGGTTTGGGAGATAAAAACTGCACCCATCAGCCAAGAACCCATGAAAAGCAAATCCTGGTTCCCCTTTTGTTTCTAAAAGATCTTAACCCTTAATATTAGTTCCATGCACAGCTTTTCAGAAGGAGCACTATACACCTTTCTCTTCCTTCCCTTCCCTCCCCTCCCCTCCTCTCCTTTTCCTCCTCCTCCTCTTCCTTCTCCCCACCCCCTTCTCCAGCTCTTTTTTTAGAGGAGGGTTTCTTTTTGAGACAGGGTCTCCCTGTAACCCTAGCTGGTCTGGAACTTGCTATGTAGACCAGGCTGGCCTTGAACTTACAGAGATCCACCTGCCTCCGCCACCAGAGTTTTTTGTTTTGTTTTGTTTTCTTTTGAGACCTAGTCTGAATATGTAGCCATTACTGGCCTAGAATTCACTTCATAGACCAGACTGGCCTCAAACTCACAGAGATCTACCTGCCTCTGCCATTGAGTGCTAGGATTAATGACATGTACCACTATGCTTGGCTGTAACCTTCCCTTAAAACAAAAAACATAATAAGTCTGAGGAAAGTTATACTTGCCTAAATAATTTGATAATCAGAATCTCACATTAAAACAAACTTAATGGTAGCTAACACAAAAGGAATTGACTAACAACAGAAAGGTAAATTCATAGAGAGCTTACGTTAGACCCTGATACACTCAGAATATATCCAAGGTCCCTCCCTTTCTCCACCATTGTTAGTGTACCTGTGACTATTCCTCCACATCTTCTTATGAGCCTCTTAGGCCCAAGAATCCCATCCCCAGATAGATTTGGATGGCGATTCATATTTACATCAGGAACAACTTCAAGAGGAGACCCTGGTGAGCCAACCAGGGTCCACAGGAATTGTATCTGAAAGGGCATATACACGTAGGCAGTATAGAGGTCACAGCTATCCTACCACACCAAGTTGAAAACGTCACCCACTGTCTGGACAGCTGGACAGTTAGTTGTTTGGGGGGGGATATGATTTTCATATGCTGTGTTCTAGTATATTAGTTCAACAAAAAATGTGGAAAAATGTTTGAAAAACATAAAAGAGTAGGTGTGGCATCACACACTTGTAAACCCAGCACTTGGGAACTGAGGCAAGATTGCAAGTCGAAGGCCACAGATGGATGTGATGGTGCAGGCTTATAATCTTAGCATTTGGGTGGTAGAGGCAGGGAAATCAAGTCTTCAAGACCATCCTTAGCTATACAGAGTTTGAGTTCAGCCTGGGTTACATGGGGCCTTGTGTACCCCTATACTAAAAAAGAAATGTGCATATAAAATGGCTTTTATGAAGATTTGGAAGCCATGACAAAAAGTGTTTTCTGCTTTATCTTTAGCTTCAGTTTGAATGAGACTTTGTTAACTGAAAGGTAAGTGTTAAGTGTATACAAGTCTGATAACTTCACGGTTTCTTTTCCTCCCTTTTTCCCTCCTTCCCTCTCTCCCTCCCCCCCTTCCTCCCGCTTTTCCTTCCAAGGCAAAGGCTGTGGTGCTGAGGATGGCACCTAAGACCTCCTACATGCTAGGTAACTGCTGTACTGCTGAGTAACGCTCTAGCCCACACTCAGTTTTTATGATCAAGTTTCTAATATTCCGTCTCATTGATTGATGATAAGTTTTGATAATTTGAAGGAACATTGCAATTAAAAACTTTTGGGGAGCTGGGCTATAGCCAGGGTAGAGCACTTACCTAGCATGCTGTAGACTGTTGATTAAATTTGGGGAAAAAGATCCAAATGACACTTATAGCCCAACACACATTAATCCTAGCACTCGAAAACAGGAAGGAGAACTATAAGTTTGGGGTCAGCATAACCTACATAGCAAGGCACTTCCTTAAATAAAAATTCTTTTTATATGTGTGCACTTCATCTGTTTATTCCACATAACAGCATTTTTTAAATAAATAAATTATTGATAATTTCATGCTTGCATATAAGGTGTTTTGATCAAATCCATGCCCACTCCCTCCCCTCCAATTCCTCCCATATCTCCCCATCACTTTTTTCTAATAACTTCATGTACTCCTTCTTTGATTGATTGATTTATTTTTACGGGGCTTTTGGCTACTCTAACATACCCCCCTCTGAAGAGGTAACCCTAAAATCTTTCAAGGATTAGATAGAAGCTCCCAAATACTTTTGACATTTTTGGGCTTTGGAACAGAGTATGTTGCTAACAGGCCCAAGGACATTTTGACTTTTAGCCCAGAAACTGGCTACTTTTCTTTGGGGTCTTTTTACCCTTTGATTGATTGATTGATTGATTATGTGGCTTTTGGCTACTGTAACATTCCCCCTCTGAAGACGTAACCCTAAAATCTTTTAAGGATTAGCTAAAAATTCCCAAATATTTTCAACATTTTTGGCCTTTAGAATGGAGTATGCTAGGGGGAAAAGAAAGTTCTTGAATCATGAATACGAGATGTGAAGGAGAGACAAAGGCAAGAATAATTAGCATTACAAGTTCTAGACAGGGAACTAGAAAAATGTCAAAATAGAGCAATTTTCTAATGTTCATATGAAGGTCCATCGGAATTTCTTGACAAGGGCTTCAGAAGGCATCCCTCTATCGGGTTCCTCCTCATTTTTGTTTGTCTTCCAAGGCTAGACTATAGAGTGATGGGTTCAGGATTTGATTTCTGGTATTTTGATAGCTGTGGGAGTAGTTAGAATCAGTGTCAGTTCCCTCTCAAAGGCTTCTAGATAGGGGAGAAAACAAATTTGTCTGTCATTTTAGAGCAATAGCTGATTGTCTCCCTTAGCTACAGGTGGGAACTACAGTATTGAAGAACAAGATTTGAAGTCTTATATCTGAGCAGCACTTTCTGGTTAGGAACAAAATCATCAATAATGAGAAATAATGGTCTAAACTTTTTATATAGACTTAGGCCTAATGTCTGGGAAGTGTAATCCCTTGAACTCTTAAAGAAATAATACTGATGACTACTCTTTGGTTATACTTTCCTTTGCGGTGTTTAAGACCATACAGTTGGCCCAAATAAATCAATTTCTTTTTCAACTTAAGATCATTTGAGGATGTGTTCCTCAGGGGTCACATGGACTTGGGAGGAACTCCTGGATCCTTTCTTTTACCAGTTCCATCTATGTGAAGGTCTTGCTCAACCATGTCTGGCTTCACTTGGAAGCATGAATGAGATGTTTTTTTCTGAGTTGACCCTCCTCTTTGTAGACTGGACAATGGTTCAAGTCCATCTCATGGGGTCTCCATGTCCTCCCTGAACAAGAAGATAGGTGACTCACCACAGTTACAGGACATTTTGAGAGATGTTCCATAGTCCCCTGGAACTTAGTTGACCTTGGAGGGCAAGGGGCAAAAACTGTCCTTTAAGTCCTGCTGACCACATTACTATAGGCCTCAAACTGTGGCTGTAACAGCATTTTTTAAAACTCTAAGGGAGATGGAGTGATGGTTCAGTGGTTAAGAGCACTGGCTGGCTACTCCTGCAGAAGACCAGGCTTTGGTTCTCAGCACCCACATGGCAGATAACAACCACCTGTATCTCCAGTTCCAGGGAGATATGACACCTTCTCTGTCCTCCATGGTCATTGCACAATGTGGGTGCACTTACATACATGCAGGCAAAACATTCATACACATAAATTTTTTTTTTTTGACTTTTTGAGACAGGGTCTTCCTGTAGCCCCAGCTGTCCTGGAACTCACTATGTAGACCAGGCTGTCCTGGAATTCAAAAAGATCTGCCTGCCTCTGCCTCCCAAGTGCTGGGATTAAAGGCATGCACCACCATGCCTGGCCAACATACAATTTTTTTAAAAAATTAGAAAAAAAGAATCTGAGCAGAAGTGTGTATAGTAAAGCAATAGAAGTTTATTTAACAAAGCTAAACAAGAGAGATGGGAGTGGGCTGCTTCAAGGTGGGGCGCATCCCAATAGCATTTTTAAAAACTAAAATTATGCTTTTATTATATTTTTTGTGCTTGATATTATTTGATATTAGTGCATTTATTTTCTGTTTGTTTTTTTTTGAGGCTCACCTGGCACCTGTGATTCTCTGGCTACAGTCTCCGAAGTCCTCAGATCATATGCATGTGCTTATCCATGGCCGCGCCAAAGCTCCATTTTATATTAATTTTTTTGTTTTGTTTTGTTTTTTGTTTTTGAGACAAGGTCTCATGTAGCTCTGGCTGGCCTGGAACTGGTTATGTAGATCAGGATGACCTCAAACTCTCAGAAATCCACGTCTCTGCCTCCTGAGTACTGGCATCAAAGGCATGTGCCTCTACACCTGGCTTTTAAAATTATTGATTGATTGATTGATTGATTGATTGATTGATTGATTGATATGAATACCACCGTATGTGAGTGGAGGTCAGAGGACAACTTGGAGTCAGTTCTATTCTTCTACCATGTGAGTCTATGAAAAGTGAACTCAGGTCATCAGGGACTTGGCAACAAGCATCTTTATCTAATGAGCCATCTCACTTGCCTGTTAGCTCACCAAAAACTTATTTTGTTCTTTGAGATAGTGCCTCATGTTGTAGCCCAGGCTGGTCTCAAACTGGAGCCAATCCTCCTGCCTTAGTTTGGATCAGAAAATAATTCTACAGTTACTGTGTCATATGGAATTTAATAATTTACACATTCAGAGTAAAGCACTGTCCTAGTTGGCTTTTCTGTTGCTGTGATGAAACACTGACCAAAACAAACTTGGGAGAGGAAGGGGTTTATTTGGCTTACAGGTCACAATCCATCACTGAGGAAAGTTGAGGCAGGAACTCAAGGCCAGAACCTGGAGGCAGGAACTGAAGCAGAGACCATGGAAGAACAGTGCTTACTGGCTTGCTCAGCTACTTCTTTTTCTTTTCTTTTTTTTTAACCCAGGTCCACTTACTCAGGGATGGCACCACCCACAGTGGACTGGGCCCTCCTACATCAATTATCAATGAAGAATTATCCCATATATTTATGTTGCATCTGAGTTGAGTCAGTATTCTATTCTGTTCTATTCTGTTCTGTTCTGTTCTGTCCTGTCCTGTCCCTGTCCCTGTCCCTGTCCCTGTCCTGTCCTGTCCTGTCCTGTCCTATCCTATTCTTTGACAGTTGTTG
>NW_008356327.1:1267043-1272518 GCF_000622305.1 Nannospalax galili
CCGCCCCGCCCCGCCCCACTGGAGTTCATACTTTCTGTCATTTGTGTTAAGGCCTATCATGTAAAGTTAATGTCCCCGGATGTCCCTCAGTGCAAGTTCATCCACTGGGATCTAGTCAACCTATTTAGAGTTCCTCTCTTTAAGAAGAACAGCTCTTCCTCACCCAGGAGTAACCAGTGTTAATGTCCCCGGATGTCCCTCAGTGCAAGTTCATCCACTGGAATCTAGTCAACCTATCTAGAGTTCCTCTCTTTAAGAAGAACAGCTCTTCCTCACCCAGGAGTAACCAGATGCCAATAATTCTTTGACTAAGATTGGGGCCTGCTGTTTATTTCCACAGTTCTGTGCTGGGTATTTGTCTGCCTGTTTGCATGGGTCTTGTGCATGCTAACACCACTGCTGAAGGTTTGTATGAGAAGGGTCCCGGTACCTGTAGGACCATCTCCATACGGTCATGCACCTCCTCCCTGGCTCTTAACAACCTTTCCTCCCCTTCTTCCACAATGGTCCATGAGCCCTGGGTGGGTGGACCTCAATGTAGGAGTCCTGTCCAAAGACCCACACTCTGCTGACTCTTATTCTCTGCATTTTGGCCATTTGTGGCCTTTAGTGTTCCTGGCCCTCTGTTGCATGAGGGAGTTTCATTGATGAGAACTGAAAGATGTATCAGTGTTCTCTTCATCCCTTGTTCTATGTTCTGTGAGTCTTAGATATAGAGGTTGCATACTAAATGTGCCACTTAGGCTTGGGCAAGTCACAGACAATCTCTGTGATATATACCAGTTATACCAGTGGCATAACTGTAAAAAGAAGCTACTTGGATTGGTGGTGAGTAGGATACTTGTCTGTAAATTTAAGGATCCATATTTTGCACATAGTAAGAAATTACATTTGTCAGTTTTCTCTAAGACCCACGACCATTCCAGCTATGTATATTTGGCTAGATTTACAGTGCCACACATGAGTTTCCTCCCATTGAGTGGGCTTTAAGTCCAATTAGATAGCTGTTGATTACCCCCAAGATAAAAGTGTCACTACTGTACCAATGTCATTTGCTGAGCTGGTCACTGATGTGGTTTTTAGGCCTTGAAGCTGGGGTTGGACCATTGATTGATGTTTGCTCTTAGCAACTTGCATAGTGCTCTCCGGGGAGGTGACTTCCAGGTCACTTCCAGCTCTGTTGTTCCAAAATCCTGTGTCCAAAGTATGTCCAGTCTTCAGCAATAGGGTCTTACCATCAAGTTCTGGGAGGCAATCAAGGACTGTGGCAATAGCCTATGTAATTTTGGGAGTCTCCTGGACTACCCTGGCCAACAACTTAAAGGTTTCTCTGCTTGGGACTGTTTCTTGTTATGTAACCTTCAGCCATACTGACTCACAGACTCATATAGAGATATTGTATGTATAATTTTCAGTAGGTTTTTGGACTAATACAACCCCCTCTTATACTATCTAGGCACTATTTGTCTCTCCTCTTTCCCTGTCTTATCCTCCCTCCCCACCCTCTCCATTTAAAGTGTCCCCATTTTCCCCATTTCTCCTTTGATAATTCTGTCTGCTATGGTTCCACTACTCTTGAGCTCCTTCTTCCCCTTTACTCCCATAGTTCTTTATGTAGCCCCTCCCCTTTTAACTACCCCCCTTTTTACACATTTCTCCCTTAGTAATACCTGTCTCCTACTATTTTTCTCTCTCAGGTTCCTTCTTTCCCTTTACCTCCCTGGTTCCCTTTCATTTTCCTGGTTCCTGCAGTTACATCAGGATATGTACTTATAAGTCTATAAGGATTTGGTGCTAGGATCCACAAATGAGGGAGAACACATGTCTTTTGTTTTTCTGAGTCTGTGTTACTTCACTTAGTATAATAGTTTCTAGATTCATCCATTTACCTGAAAATTTCATTATTTCATCTTTCTTTACTGCTGACTAGAACTACATTGTATAAATGTACCCCATTTTCATTAACCACTCGTCAGTTGAGGGGCACTTACGTTACTTCTGTCTCTTAGCTATTGTGAAAAGAACAGCAACAAACATGGTTGTACAAGTATCTCTGCAATAGGATGAGTTCTTTAGGTATCTGCCAAGAGGTGGTATAACTGGGTCATATGATAAGTTCAATTTTAGTTTTTTAAGAGTTCTCCACACTGCTTTCCATAGGTGTTGCAGAGTTTGCAATCCCACCAGCAGTTAATGAGCATTCATCTTTCTCCACATCCTCGCCAACATTTGATATAATTTGTTCTTTTGATCTTAGGCAGTCCGACTGGAGTAAGATGAAATCATAAGATGGTTTTCATTTGCATTTCCCTAATTACTAATGATGTTGGACACCGTTTTTTTTTTAATTTAAAGAAAAATTTTTTTGAAGATCTGAAAAACAACGTCTACAAGATTTACTTTTCCATAAGGATGTTGGACACTTTTTAAGATGTTTCTTAGCCATTTTATTTTTCCTTTGAGAACTCCCTGTTTAGATCTTTAGTCCATCTTTTAACTGAGTCATTTCTTTTCTTGAGCCTTTGTTTTTTGAGTTCTTTATATGTTCTGGATATTAAACCCCTGTCAGATGTGTCATTGCTGAAGTTTTTTTCCCCACTCTGTGGGTTTTCTCTTCACTTCATTTCATTTGCTGTACAGAAGCTTTTTAGTTTAATGAGGCTCCACTTGTTGATTGTTGACCTTAATTCCTGAGCAACTGGTGTCCAATTTATAAAGTCCTTTCCTACACCTATATCTTGTAGGTTACTGCCAATGTTTTCTTCTAACACTTTCAGAGTTTTGAGTTTCACATTGAGGATCCATTTGGAGTTGACTTTTGTGCCAAGTGAAAGATAAGGATCTAGTTTCATTCTTTCACAGGTGAAGATCCAGTTTTGCCAGCACCATTTATTGAAGATGCTGTCTTTCCTCCATTGTGTGTTCTTGGCCCCTTTGTCAAATATCAGGTGGCTGAAATTGAGTATACTCATGTTTGAGTCTTCAATTATGTTCTATTGATCTATGTGTCTATTTTCATGCCAGTACCATGTTGTTTTTATGACTAGAGCGCTGTAGTATACTTTGAGATCTGGTACAGTAATCCCCCCCAGCATTGCTCTTTGTGCTCAGGGTTGCTTTGGCTATCCAGGGTCTTTTGTGTTTCCATATGAATTTTAGGATTTTTTTTTCTTCTAATTCTGTGAAGTATGTCATGGGGATTTTGATTGGATTGTATTGAATCTATATACTGCTTTTGACAGGATGGTCATTTTCACATTAATTTTTCCAATCCATGAGCATGGGAGGTTCTTCCATCTTGTGGTGTCTTCCTCAATCTCTCTCTTAAAAAAATTTTTTTTATTGAATTTTTGTGTATTTCACACATATCAATTGCTTTAAAGATTTAAAATTTCCATTGTAGAAATCTTTGATGTCTTTGATCAGGTTTATTCCAGGATTTTTTCTGAGGCTATTGTGAATGGGAGGGTTTCCCTTGTACTCTCTCTGATTCCCTATTACTACATATAGAAAGGGTACTGGTTTTTGTAGATTAATTTTGCAACCTGCCACTTTACTGAAAGTGTTAATCAGTTCTAGGAGTTTTCTGGTGGAATTTTTGGGATTTCTTAGGTATAGTATCATATCATCTGCAAAAAGGGATAATTTGACCTATTCTTTTCCAATTTGTACTCCTTTAATTTCTTTCTCTTGTCTTACTGCTCTAGCAAGAATATCAAGCCCTATATTGATAAGGAATGGAAAAAGTGGACATCCTTGTCTGGTTCCTGATTTTAATGGGAATGCTTCCTGTTTTTTCTCCATTTAGGATGATGTTGGCTGTGGGTTTGATTTATATAGCTTTAATTATGTTGAGGTATTTCCCCTTCAGTGCAATTCCCTTTACGACTTTTATCATGAATGCATGCTGAATTTTGTCAAAAGCCTTTTCTGCATCTATTGAGATGACCAGGTGATCTTTGTCTTTGAATCCACTTATATGATTGATGACTTGTGTAGATTGAACCACCCCTGCATCTCTGGAATAAAGCCTACTTGATCATGGTGGATGATCTTTTTGATGTGTGTCTGTATTCAGTTTGCAAGTATTTTGTTGAGAATTTTTGCATCTGTTCATTAAGGATATGGGCCTATAGTTTCCTGTTTTGGTTATGTCTTTACCTGGTTTTGCTCTTAGAGTAATGCTGGCTTTATAGAAGTAATTTGGGAGTTCTCCCTGTTTCTATCTTTTTGAATAATTTAAGTAGTATTGGTTGAAGATCTTCTTTAACTGTCTGTAGAATTCTGCTTTAAATCCATCTGGGTCTGGGCTTTTTTTAGTTGGGAGGTTTTGTATTACTGTTTTGATTTCCTTATTTGTTATGGGTCTGTTTAAACTGTTGATCTCTTCTTGGTTTAGCTTTGGTGGTTCCCATGATTTTAGATATCCATCCATTTCAATTTTTCATATTTAATAGAGTATAGGTTTTTAAAGTATTCACTTATAATGTTCTGGATCTTTTTGATGTCTGTTTTGATGTTTCCCCTTTCATCTCTAATTTTGTTGATTTGGATTTGGTCTTTCTTTTTGTTAACTAGGCTAAGAGTTTGTCTATCTTGTTTAGCTTTTCAAAGAACCAGCTCTTAGAGTCATTGATTTTTTGAATTGTTTTTTTTTTTTGTTTCTATTTCATTAATTTCTGCTGTGATTTTTGTTCTCTCTTCTCTTCCGCTGGGTTTGGATTTCATTTGTTCTTGCCTTCCAGAGTCTTGAGTTGCAACATTAAGTCATTTATATGTACTCTTTCCAAATTTTTTAATTTGGTTTTCAACCATTTTTTAATAGCAAACTCTAAATAATTCTGTGACTGTTCTGAGTAGATTCCAGGAAAGAAAACAATACACCATGACAAAGATGACAAAGACACTCATCTCTTTTCTCATGACTGTCTGCCAAGTCCTCACTGTCAACACAAAGCTGGAAATGAGAGCAGCTCTCTAGGCAAACTTGATAAACTTGGGTATGATATCACCAGCAGCAAAAGCTTGAGGCATACTTATACAAAAATGACAGCATCACATAGTAATTTTCAGGGTACTTTGACAAACATGATTCCTCTCAACAGTCATTTAAATCAATATTATCCTTACTTCATAGCCTGTAAAAAAAATTAAGGCTCAGAAATTTGTTCAAAATTACTAACTAGTTAGGTCTAGTATCTACATTGAAGATGCAAGTCATCTGACTTCAAATCCCAGGCTCCTACACCTTGCTGCCCTGCCCTTTGAGGCAGAAAATAATTTAGTGTCTTCCACAGAACTCAGAATAATGGCAACAGCAGAGACTCAATGTTTGTTAAATAAATAAATTTTGATATACAAAGTCAAATATTACCTTTTCTTAAAAAAATTTTTTTAATAACTACATGATTAGAAGAAGCATTTCATTACGACTTTAACATATTCAGTAACACACTCCAGAGCAAGAGTACATCT
>NW_008356327.1:1272723-1279842 GCF_000622305.1 Nannospalax galili
CCCTCTGTTTCTGCCTGGGCTTTTTTTAGTTGGGAGGCTTTGTATTACTGTTTCGATTTCCTTATATGTTATGGGTCTTTTTAAACTGCTGATCTCTTCTTGGTTTAACTTTGATGGTTCCCATGATTTTAGATATCCATTCATTTCTTTTAGATTTTCAAATTTAGTTGTGAATAAGCTTTTAAAATATTCCCTTATAATGGTCTGGATCTTTTGGGTATCTGTTATTTTTCCCCTTTCACATTTGATTTTGTTGATTTGGGTTTTATCTTTCTTTCTTTTGGTTAACTGGGCTAAGGGTCTGTCTATCTCGTTTAGCTTTTCAAAGAACCAGCAGCTCTTAGATTCATTGATTCTTTGTATTGTTTTCTTTGTATTTCATTAATTTCTGCTCTTAGTTTTGTTATTTCTTCTCTTCTACTGGCTTTGGGTTTCTTGCCTTTCTATTTTCTTGAGTTGCAGGGCTAGGTCATTTATTTGGGTTCTTTCCAAGTTTTTAATGTAGGCACTTAGAGCTATAAACTTCCCTCTTGGGGCTGCTTTTAACATGTCCCAGAGATTTTGTTATGTTGTATTATCCTTTTTGTTTAATTCCAGGAATACTTTTCTTTCTTAATTCCTTCTTTGACCCATTCATCATTCAGGAGTGTGTTGTTTAATCTCCATGTGTTCATGTGGTGATTAGGGCTTCTTCGGGTGTTGATTTTGAGCCTTAAAAAAATTTTTAATAACTACATGATTAGGAAAAGCATTTCATTACAGCTTTAACATATTCAGTAACACACTCCGGAGCAAGAGTACATCTCTTTCACAAGTGACTGTAAATTTCTAGGTTTACAGTTGAATTAATAGTTATACAATATTGAACTCAGTATAAGCCCTGTAAGACATAAAATTGAATGATTTTTTAACCTTTAAAGAAGATCTCCATTTCATTTTAGAATATATTGTTCCTTGCAGAAAGACTCATTGTTTTTGCTACTAACACTGAGATGTTGGTGCATGCATCTCTAATCTGTATTTATCTATTACTAGTCATAATCAGTTGCACTTGGATCCTTGGCACCTGTGTATGTCTATACAGTTACTGGGTAGATTTCAATGGTAATGGTTATCACCTCTACTAATTAACATGATGTAAATTTCCATGCTTCCTCTTCAAATATATTTTTAAAATTCGTTGATTTTTTTTGTGTATGTGTACATCACACAGAACATCCCAAACCATCTTATTCAACTATACACCCACTTCCCAGATGGCACCCTCCCATAGCCTCCCTCCCCCCATTAGAGCCCTTATACTCTGATATCCCTGCTACTGTCTGCTGTGTTGTCGGCACCCCTAGCCATTCCCCACAACTTGACCTTCTGGTGAATCTAGTCAGCCTATCTAGAAGTCTTTGTTTTAGGAGGGTCAGCTGTTCCTCATCTAGCAGCAATCAGTTATCAATATTCCTTTAGATAAGATTGGGTCTGCTGTTCATTTTCCCAGTTCTATACTGGGTTACTACTGGCCCCTTGGGCCACCCTGGTCAACAACTCAAAAGGAGGTATCACCAATCTGGCATTGTTGCTTGTTATATAGCCTTTAGCTATGCATATGGACTCTTAAAAAATTATATTGGCCCCTTTAATCTTTGGTTATACTTTCCTTTTGGGTGTTTAAGGCCATACAGTTGGCACAGATAAACCAATTTATTTTTCCCTTAAGGTCGTTTGAGGATCTGTTCCTCAGGGGTCACATGGGCTAGGTATTGATTTTAAGCTTTTTTGAGGTATGGTCTGATAGACTGCATGGAATTCTTTTTTTTTTTTTTTTTTTTTTTTTTTTTTTTTTTTCTTTTTTTTGTGCCCCAGTATGTGGTCAATTTTTGAGAAAGTTCCATGGGGTGCTGAATAGAAAGTGGATTCTTTGGTGCTTGGGTGGAGTATTTGGTAGAAGACTGTTAGGTCCATTTGATGTATGGTATTATTTAATTCAGATGTCTCTGTTTATTCTTTGTCAGATTGACCTATCTAAAGGAGACAATGGGGTATTGAAGTCCCCTACTATTGCCAAGTTGGGGTTAATTTGTATCTTAAAGTCCTTAGTGTTGTTTTTATGAATTTGGGTGCATGAGTTTGGTGTATATATGTGGATCCCCTGGAATTGGAGTTATGGACAGTTGTTAGCTGCCATGTGGGTGCTGGGATTTGAACCTGGGTCTTCTGCAAGAACAGTCACTGTTCTTAACTGCTGAGCCATCTCTCCAGCCTCAGATTTTGTTTCTTAATCCATTCAACTAGCCTGTGTCTGTTGACTGGGGAGTTCAGTCCATTGATATTTAGTTATTATTGAAAGGCCAGACTGGTCTAAATAGCAAGTTCCAGGTCAGCTGGTGCTGCAGGGAGACCCTGTCTCAAAAAAAGACAGAAAAAAAAAAAAAGCTATTATTGAAAGATGTATATTGGTTGCCATCATTTTATTTACTGTTTTCATTCTTCTTTTTGGTCTTTTTGAGACAAGGTCTCTTTGTAGTCACAGCTGGCCTGTGACCAGGCTGGCCTTCAACTCACAGAGATCCGTCTGCCTCTGCCTCCTAGTGCTGGGACTAAAGGCGAGTGCTACCACACCCCGCTACTGTTTGCATTCTTTGTCTTTGTGTTTCCACAATTTAGTTTCTTTCTTTAGTTTCTTCATTTAGTTTCTTTCAGTTGCCCCTGTGGTATAGTTGTTCCTTTGTCCATTCTTTGGTATTGTTTCAAGTATTCTTTGAAGGGCTGGATTTGAGGACATGGCATGGAAGATTTTTCCTTCCCCTTCAACTATCATAGACATTTTTGCTGGATAAAGTATTCTGGGTTGGCATCTATGGTCATTTAGGACTGGGAATACTTTGGTCCAAGCTCTTCTGGCTTTTATAGTTTGCATTGATAAGTCACCTGTAATTCTGATGGGTTTTCCTTTATATGTGACTTGTTTTCTTTTTCAGCTTTCAGTACTCTTTGTTCTGTACATTTAGTGTTTTTACTATGCTATGCCATGGGGAGTTTCTTTTCTGGTCCTGTCTATTTGGTGTTCTACATGCCTCTTGTATTTGTATAGGGGTGTCTTTCCTTAATTTTGGGAAATTCTCTTCTATAATCCTGTGGTCTGGTCAATAA
This sequence comes from Nannospalax galili, assembly GCF_000622305.1. Lineage (NCBI taxonomy): Eukaryota > Metazoa > Chordata > Mammalia > Rodentia > Spalacidae > Nannospalax > Nannospalax galili. The sequence goes on from NW_008356327.1 coordinate 1,275,868, forward strand.
TACCATTAACCTGAAATTCTTCTCTTTCCCCTATGTCTATGGTACGAAGACTTGGTCTTTTCATAGTGTCCCACATTTCCTGCATATTCCATTCCTGTGTTTTTAAAGTTTTTTCATAATCTTTGCTTGAGTGGTCCAATTCTTCAACTTTATTGTTGAGTCATGATCTTCTGTTTTCCATTTCATTCATTCTATTAGTGAGGCTTCCTCCTGCTGTTGCAAATTGGCTTATTGAATTTTTCACTTCCTTCTTCATTTCAGCTTGAGTTTTCTTCATATTTTTCTTTTGTGAATTCAGTCAGAAGTTTATTCCTACCTTCTTTTAGTTCCTCGATGTGTCGTGTGTTCTTTAAATTTGTTGATTCTTTGATTATGTTTGATTGTTTTTTTTTTTAAATTCTGGGTCCTGGGTTATCTCTAGGGGTTTCTCCTTGTAGAACTCTTCTATAGGACTAGTGGAGTTTGGTGGGAATGTATTGTTTTGGCTTTCCATATCATTTTTCTGTTGTGATTTTGGCATGTGGGTTTCTTTCATTGTTTGTGATTCTGGTATGAAACTGAGAATGCTCGGTGCTCAGAATGCTTCATGCTCTGGATTTAATTAGTTGCTTCCTCATGGTGTCCCTTTGCTTGATTTTATTCATTTTTTCTTTCCTTATTTCTTCTTTCCCTCCCTCCTCCTCTCCTTTGCTCACTCCCTTTCTCCCTTAAAAATTTTATTTTTATTGTGTGTATGAATGTTTTGTCTGCATGTATGTAAGTGCTCCCATGTTGTGCAATGCTCTCAGAGGCCAGAAGAGTGCATAAGACACACTGGAACTGGAATTAGGGACAGCTGTTAGCCACCATGTGGGTGCTGAGAACCGAACTGGGTTCTCTGCAAGAGCAGCTAATACTTTTAACTGCTGAGTCATCTCTCCAGTTCCCTTTTCTCTGTTTTATTGAGATAGGAAACCTTGAACTTGCTATGTAGTTGATGACCCTGAACTTCTGAATCTCCTGCCTCCATATCCAGAGTGCTGAGATCTTACGTAGTTCCATCAAGACATGTTTTTGCAGTGCTGGGGATTGAACCCAGAGCTTTGTGCATCCGAGGGAAGCACTCTACCAACTGAGCTATACTCAGCTTGATTTTTCTATTCCTTGTTTTGTTTAAGACTGAAAGCTGTATCAATCCAAAGACTTGGTGTTGTTTTAATTTTTAATTTTTTGGCAGGTGTGCCTACAGGTGTTGCTTTCTGTTTCACATTCTCTTTCATTGTTTGTGATTCTGGTACGAAAATGAGAATGCTCAGTGCTCAGAATGCTTCATGCTCTGGATTTAATTAGTTTTAGTGATGTTGATTAGTGAAGACATGTGGTTAGAGCCTGATACAGATTCCCTACTATCCTTTTATCTAATTGCTTCATCATTCCTAGTGATTATTGTCCAAATCATTTACTTTGTCAGGGTTTGCTGGATTGTGATTGCCTGACTTAACCTTCTTCTCCTTCTGTAAACCATATTTATTGGGTAAAATAGTTAACTACACATTTTAAAAAGGTATAATTTAAGTCTTGTGTGGTGGCACCATGCCTGAAACTCCAGCACTTAGGAGGCTGAGGCAGGAGGAGTTCAAGTTCAAAGCCACCCTCAGCTACATGGTTGTATTTACACCAACTTGGGCTACACTGACACTGTCTTTATCATCTATCTATCTATCTATCTATCTATCTATCTATCTATCTATCTATCTATCTATCTATCTATCTATCTATCTATCTATCTATCTATCTATCTATCTATCTATCTATCTATCTATCTATCTATCTATCTATCTATCTATCTATCTATCTATCTATCTATCTATCTATCTATCTATCTATCTATCTATCTATCTATCTATCTATCTATCTATCTATCTATCTATCATCTATCTATCTATCTATCTATCTAATCTATCATCTATCATCTATCTGATTTAGGGGCTAGGGACAGTGGCTCAGTGCTCCAGGGCTTGCCTAGCATATCTGTACTCATCATGAACAGCTTCCACCCCAACACGTACTGTTTAATGAGCACTAGTAGTTTTATATCTATGAAACTATCACCATAATCAAGATACTGATCCTGTCCAAGATTTTCTCTCTACCCTTTTGCATATTTGGAAATATTCAATATATTCACTGTCAAAAAAAGGGGCTGGAGAAATGGCTCAGTGGTTAAGAGCACTGACTGCTCTTGCAGAGGACCTGGGTTCGATTCCCAGCACCCACATGGTAGCTACGAACCTTCCTTAACTCCAGTTCCAGGGGAATTCGAAGCCCTCTTCTGACCTCCGCAACATTGCATGACATGGGTACAGTCACATACATGCAGGCAATACACACATACACATAAAATAAAAATAAGTATTTTTTTAAAAAAGAGAAAAAAGTTTATAAAATAGACCAACAGGACTTATGTGCAGTAATGCCAAATAGGCAGGTATTAAAAGAACTGTTTGGATCAGAGACCGGATATGTGAGTACTGGCATGTGGTAATCATCGCTAGAGGGTAGAAACTATCTGTAGAATAATTACAGAATGGAAAGAGAAAAGGTCCTTAAGAGGAGAAAAGCGCTGAAAAATTCTAATGTTTTACAGTCAGATAGAAGAGGAGGGAGAGGCAGGATACAATGGTACATATCTGCAATCCCAGCACTTGGGAGATGCAAACAGGTGGATCAGTTCAAGGCCAGCCTCAACTACTTAGTGAATCTGAGGCCAGTCCAGTATGAGGCTGCATCTCAAACAAAACAAAACAAAAAACACAAAAAAAACCCCAAAACAACAACAACAAAAAAGCCAGGTGGTAGCATGCCTTTAGTACCAACACTCGGGAGGCAGACAGATCTTTGAGTTCAAGGCCAGCCTGGTCTACATAGTGAGTTCCAGGCCAACTGGGGCCACTGGGGGACCCTGTCTCAAGAAGACCAAAAAAAAAAAAAAAAAAAAAAAAAAAAAAAAAAGGAGGAGGGAAATACTAGTGTTTGGTATTGTGGGATGAGGGAAGGTGTCAGCTGTCAACTATGCTGATCTGTTATCATGTTCTGTTTCACTTTCTTTCAAAAGTAGTATCTTAAACCAGGTGTGGTAGCTTTAATCCCACCACTTGGGAGGCAGAGGCCAGGCAGAGGCCGGCCTGGTCTGTATAGGGAGTTCCAGTCCAGGCCAGCTGGGGTTACAGGGAGACCCTGTCTCAACAACAAAAAAAAAGCTAATATATTGGGCTGGGGTCTGGCTCAGAGTACAGTATGTGTCTAGCACACATGAAGCCCTGAATTTGGTTGGATCACTGCAAAAAAATCAAACTAATATTTAACATTGTGATTTATAAGCCAGTAAATGTGGAACACTCTTGAAAGATGTCTCCTATAATGCATAAAGAAAATTAAATTTCTAGGGGATAGAAATGTGGCACGCTTGGTATAGTGCTGGCCTAGCATGCATGGAGCCCTGGGTCCCATCCACAGCACAAACCAGGAATGGCAGTACTGTAATCCCAGAACTTTGGAAGCAGAGGTAGGAGGATTGCTGCAAGTTTGAAGCAATCTGGATCTACATAGTGAGTTTCGGGTCAGCTAGGGCTACACAGATAGATTCTGTCTAAAAACAAACACTCCACATATACATAAAAGAATATGTAATTTCTGAGTCTTTAAAGCTGAGGACTGGGCTACAGACTGCAAATCAACCAAAATAAATGCTATTCCCTAAGGACTCTTGGGGGACTTTTGGCTTGTATTGTCACATGATCTTTAAGCCTTGGGACATCTTTCTTTGAAGCATTTACAGTAATTACTAAATTAAAAATGAGTACTATTAAAGTTATTTTCCTTACTGAATATCATTAGTCTATCCAGTATCAATGGGAATTTATAATAACTCCCATTTAAAAAAATGTTTTTTTTGAGACAGAGTCTTGCCTGTCTGTCTCCTGAAAAACTGTTCAT
>NW_008356327.1:1279934-1285025 GCF_000622305.1 Nannospalax galili
CTAGATATTTCAGACCCAAGTTTTATATATATATTAATATTTTATCAATTTATTTTAAGAACTTCAATGTCTTTTGATCCTATTTCCTCCCTCTCCCAACTCTTTCCAGATCTACCCCCACCTCCCTATCCACCTAACTTTGTATCCCTCCTCTACCCCGTGGAGTCCAATTTCTGTTGCTTAAACATTCTTGGATGTGGAATCTGCCCTAAAGTGTGGTCGCTCTACCAGTAGTTTTGAAATAGGGTCTTACTCTATAGTCCTAGCCGATTTAGAACCCTGGGACTTGTTATATAAACCAGGTTGGCCTCTAATTTGTAGTGTGCTGGGATTACGGGTGTACACCACCAGGCCTGGCTTTTTTAAAATTAAAATTTTAATTGGGCCTGGTGACACATGCTAAATTAAAATTAAATTTTTTTTTGAAATTCTCAATAAATTATTTATTTTAAAAAAGACATTTTATGATGAAAAACATTAAGCTATATATTTAATTATTTTTGTATTTTGGTATTTTTTTTTTCAATAGGACTCTGATGCTATATGCTAGGTTTATTATTTATTTTTCAGGCAGAACATGACAACAGTTATGAATATTTTAACATGACTATATATTATTAATCATGTATTCCTCTGCTCCATTCCAAAGGGGTCCCATCTCATTCAGAATAAAAGTGAAAGTCCTTGAAATGGGTTTCAAGGCTCTATGATCATATCTGAACTCTGCACTCCCTACTTGCTCTCTCTGCTTCCACCAACCACTCTCCCTGTTCCCGGCATGTTCCTCCCTCCTCCCTTTCTCCTACCTTTCCTTCTCTCTCACATCATCTTCTTCCTGGTCCTCACAAAAGTAGTCCCCCACTTCCTTCAGTTCCTGGCTCACAGGTTCCCTGATTGCTCTGCGTAAATGAACGTGCCCCAGCCCCCCATTTTTCTTTTCATAAACCTGTTTATATTACTCTATAACACAACACTGTCTGACATAATCACACCTGCTCATGAGAGTCAACCACTAGCCCTTCTGGTAAATCTAGTCAGCCAGAGGTCCCTGTTCCAGGAGGGTCAGCTGTTCCTCATCTACGGCAATCCATTGTCAGTATTCCTTTGGAGAGAATTTAATTAAAATTAAATTTTTTTTTAATTAAAATTTTTTTGTTGTTGTTCTTTTTGAGACAGGGTCTCCCTGTAGCCCCAGCTGGCCTGAAAGTTGCTATGTAGACCAGGTTGGCCTGGATCTCTCAGAGATCTGCCTGCCTCTGCTTCCTGAGTGCTGGGATTAAAGGCATGTGACACTGCTGTTATGTGTCTGATCTTGGGCCATTAAGATACTCTTTCTGAGTCTCTCTTAGAGAAGCCTACACCCATGCTCCCGAGTATGTCTTTCTTTCTGGCATCCTTGTTTCTCTTTTAATCCCCATTCTTAAATGTAAATTATCTTTATTAGCACTCCTTCTCAACAACAAAAACCAAACCAAAACAAAAATGAAGATAGGACTGGGGATACAGTTCAGTTGGTAGTGTGAGAAAATTTCCATCCCTAGCTTCGCATAAAAAGGATTCTAATGCGCACACCTGTAATCCCAGCACTGGGAGACCATCCTATGATACCCGAAACTCTGTCTCAAAACAAGAACAACAATCCAAACCCCAAACACAACACCAGATACCTGTCCCCAAAACATGCAAAAACCAAGCAAGTACTAAGTACTATGAAGATCAAATCTTAACATATGAAGGAACAGAAAGCATAGAACACAGTATCTAGTTGACAGAATGAGCTTCATAATGGTTAGGTACTATTTCATAAACCATTTATCAAGAAAAACACCCACTGGGGCTGCAGAGATGACTTAGCAGTTAGGAGCACTGGCTGATCTTGCAGAGGATCCAGGTTTAGCTCCCAACAGCCATAAGGCAGCTAACAACCATCTGTAACTCCAGTTCCAGGGGATCCAACAACCTCTGCTTCTTTGAGCATTGCATGCACAGGTATACTTATATACATGCAGGCAAAACACTCATACACATAAAAAATAAGTAAATCAAAAGAAAATAACCCCAGGATGTGTGCTTTTATTTTTTTCTCCTTCATTTTTTGTTAGCTCTTTGGGATTTTCATACAATGTATTTTGATCATATTCACCCCTCCTTCCCCAACCTCTCCAAGGTCCATCCTGTTTCCCTACCCACCCAACTTTGTGTCCCCCCACTTTTATAAACCCCGTAAGTCCAATTTGTACTGCCCATATTGGGGCCATCCACTGGAGCATGGTCAACCTGCCAGGGCCACATTCTTAAACTGACTCCCTTTCTCAGCAGCTATCAATTGCCAGTATCTCCTCAGCTAGGGGTGGGTGGGATGTCATGCCCACATCCCCCTCCATGTTGGGATTTTGTCTGTATTAAGTTTGTACAGGTCTTGTGCATGTTCTCATAAGCACAGTAATTCAAATGTGCACCTGCCCTACTGTGTTTGGCAAATACTACTTTTCTGTAGTCATCCCCATCTATCATCATCTGTCTTTCCTTCCCCTCTCCTACAATGATCCCCAAGTATTGGACGAAGAGGATGGATACACATGTCCCATTTAGGTATAAGCATTCCAGTCTCATATTTTCTGCACCTTGACCAGTTGTGAGTTTCTGTATTATTTGCCATCTACTGCCAAAGTAAGATTCTCTGAAGGTTGAGTCACACTAATCTATGGGTATAACATAGATTGGTTTAATACTATGTCCATTTAGCAGAATAATAGTAGTAGAATCTAGAGTTATGGACCTGGCAAGCCATAGGTTCTTGGTCCCGATAATAGTGTCAGGTGTGGGTTTCATCTTGTACAGTGAGCCTTAAGTCCAATCAGACAGTGGTTGGTGCTCCCATGACATTCGAGCCACTACTGCACCAGTGGGCATGTCTTGCCAGGCCTGTCATTAGTGTAGTTCACAGGGTTCAAAACTTGGAGGGATTGGATTTTCTCTTCTGATAGCATGCATACGATCTTCCAATACTATGAAAGCTTGCCAGCAGGGATTAAGCTTCCAGCTGAGTATCAGGATGATTTGTTTTATTTTAAAATAATAATAGCCAGCAAAGGAAAAGGTAGGGGTTAAAAGGTCACAAGATCATCACAATATCCAAGAGGTAGAAGCAACCCAAATGTCAATCAAGGACACTCTTGGGTTGTCAAAACTAGGGGTGTGGTGGGGGTGCTACTGGAATCTGCTGTCAAGGCCAGGGGTGACCTAAACATACATAATGTATAAACTTGCCTCTTATCCTCACCATGAAAGAATTGCCTGCCTCAAACTCTCAATAATGCTTTAGAAAATCTAGTATATTTTAAATAAAAATAATTGGGAGTCACTGTTTTAGATGAAGCTTCTTCACTAGGCCCCAACAAACCAAACTAAAAACATGGTGCAGGACCTGGCAATGTAACTCAGTTGTAGACTGCTTGCCTAGTGTTCAGTACACTGGTAATCCTGGCACTCAGGGAATAGGCAAGAGGATCAGAAGCTCAAGGGCATCCTTGAGATGAGACAAGCCTGAGCTACATGAGGCCCTGTCTCTCTCTCTCATTTATACCCTCCCCTCCCAATATTCAAAATGATGTACATGCTAATTGAATAGTTATTATTCTAAAGTTTCAGGCATTCAGACTGAAACTAAGTTGTTATCTCACTTTCCAAGAAACTGGGAGAGGTAACTTTCCTAAACATGCCAGTGTCAATCTGCATGACAATGAAATTCTCTTTGATGTAATCTCTATAAGACATAGAAACTAACCTGATGTTAATCATCTATTAATATTTTGGTGCCAGGAGTAAATCCAGGACCTCCTGCCATTCTAGTGACATACACTATGCCCCAAATTAATTTTTAAATAAGACCAGTCCACCTTTTTTGTTGTTTTTGGTTTTGATTGGGTTTTTGAGACAAGGTTTCTTGTAGCCCAGGATGGACCTCTTCTGCCTCCACATCCTAAATGCTGGGATTACAAGGGTGAGCCATCATGCTCAGTTTCCTTTTTGTTTTTGCTTTCTTCAGTCCTCCTGTCCATAAAACCCAACTTTGCTGTTTGGATCAGTGTAACATAACATTTACTCTATTTGATACAATGAAGTGGTCCAATTCTACAATATAAAATATTGTCAAAAAGATCTTTACACCAAAGCTAGGGATATAATCATTTCAGTTGTAGAAATCCTGTCTGGCATGCACAATGTCCTGTGTTTAATCCCTAGCACTGAAGAAAAAACAAAAAATATTTTATCTGTTGTAATCTTTCCTTGTGATACATCTATCTATCATCTGTCTGTCTATTCAAAATCATACTCTATAGGTTGGGGCTGTTAACTCAATGCGTGTCTAACATGCTCAGGCCCGTGTTCCATTCCAGCATCACAAAGAAAAAAGAAATAGTTTTCCTGGCCGGGAGTGGTGGTGTACACTTTTAAACCCAGCACTAGGGAGGCAGAGGCAGGTGGATCTCTGTGAATTCAAGGCCAGCCTGGTCTATATAGTGAGTTCCAGGCCAGAGAGACCCTGTCCCCAAAAGACCACCCCCCCGCAAATAGTTTTCCTTTTTTTTCTTTTTTATTTATTTTTATGGGGCTTTTGGGTACTCTAACATTTTCTCCTATGAAGAGGTAATCCTAAAATCTTTTAAGGATTAAATTCAAGCTCCCAAATACTTTTGACATTTTTGGCCTTTGGAACAGAGTATGTTGCTAACAGTCCCAAGGACATTTTCACTTTTAGCCAAGTGGCTACTTTTCTTTGGGGTCTTTTTACCCTAACTGCCTAGCCAATTCCTACCTCCTATTCTTATCACGCCATCCTCTGAAGGGGTTACCCAAATTGCCAGTGGGGACTAGGGATGCAGACCACTCTGGCTTCTTTCATGCTGAACAGGGCACACAGGGTGAAGCAATTGGAGTACCCCTTCAGTGGTCTATCTAAAAGACTCCCAAATTGCATAACTCTTATCTCTAGGGGGAAAAGAAAGCCCTTGAATTGTGAATAGGAGTTGTGAAGGAGAGGTAAAGGCAAGAGTAATAAAAAAAGTCAGAACAGGGCAGTTTTCAAAT
>NW_008356327.1:1285242-1303435 GCF_000622305.1 Nannospalax galili
ACTTCTAAATGGGGGGAGAAAACAAATTTATACAACATTTTAGAATAACTGGTTGTCTCCCTTAGCTACAGGTGGGCACTACAGTACTGGAGACCAAGATTTGAAGTCTTACATCTGAGCAGCACTTTCTGGTTAGGAACAAAATCATCAGTGAGAAATAATTTTTATAGACTTTTATAGACTTAAGACTAATGTCTGGGAAGTGTAATTCCTTGAACTCTTAAAGAAGTGTACTGATGACTTTACTCTTTGGTTATCCTTTCTTTTTGGGTATTTAAGACCATACAATTGGCCCAAGTAAATCAATTTATTTTTACACTTAAGCTCATTTGAGGATCTGTTCCTCAGGGGTCACATGGGCTTGGGAGGAGCTCCTGGCTCCTTTCTGGTAAAAAGAATTTACCAGTTCCAGATATGTGAAGATAAGTCAAAGGTCTTGTTCAATCATGTCTGGCTTCACTTGGAAGCATGAATGTTTCCTCTAAGTTGACCCTCCTCTTTGTAGAGTGGACACTGGTTCAAGTCTATCTCGTGGAGTCTCCATGTCCTCCCTGAACAAGTGGACAGGTGACTCACCACAGTTACAGGACATTTTGAGAGCTGTTCCATAGTTCCTCAAACTTAGTCGACCTTGGAGGGAAAGGGGCAAAAACTGTTAAGTCCCTCTGACCACATTAGTATAGGCCTTAAAGTATGGCTGTTAAACATCCAGTAAGGTTAGTTCCACCAGTCTGATATTTTTAATTATCATGTGCTATGTATATAAGGCTTAAAGAACCAAATATTCTCCAATAAACATTGACTAGATTTATATTTTGTTCCTAAATCTGGTCAATGTTTATCTGAGGATATTTAGTTCTTTACCTAAGCCTTATCTACATAGCACATGATAATTAAAAGTATCAGACTGGTGGAACTAACCTTATTGGATGTTTATCAGCCATACTTTGAGGCCTAAACTAGTGTGTCCCATATCCTTTTAACATCTTTTACATTCTCATTTTCTTCTTTTTTTAAAAAAATAATTATGAGACATAATAGCATTAACAAGTAAATTTTCTATCGGTTGTGAACTTCTTTTCCTGGGGATGCTAAGCAATGCTTATTCCCTTTCAAGGTTCTACTGTCGAGCCAATGTTTCATTAAAGTTTTACTGGGGAACCAAAGAATTTATTGAGCTTACTTACCAAGATAACTGAGGGGTTCCTATGACCTGAGAAAATAATTATGAGACATAATAGCATTAACAAGTAAATTTTCTATCGGTTGTGAACTTCTTTTCCTGGGGATGCTAAGCAATGCTTATTCCCTTTCAAGGTTCTACTGTCGAGCCAATGTTTCATTAAAGTTTTACTGGGGAACCAAAGAATTTATTGAGCTTACTTACCAAGATAACTGAGGGGTTCCTATGACCTGAGGGTATGCACACCGGATAGCATGGGTCATGCTTTCTCTTCCTAGTCTTCCCCAGACTGTATACTTTAGCCCTCCCCAAATCCAGGAGGCCATGTGTGATTAGGGTCAAATTACATACAATTGTCTGGGAAGAGTGGCTGGATACTCCAGTAAGGGTCCAGTGATACTCCCTGGATCTCCTTTAATGAATGAGCACAACCATCAACAAGCCCAATTGTGACATGTTTAGTGATCAGGCTCAGCTGAAGTCATGATGATGGTAGTTATTTTGTGTAGAAGGGACTGCTATATAGCATCATCTTACTAAAAGGAGCTGGAATTTAAAAGGATTTGGTGCTAGGACACACATATGAGGGAGAACATAGGTCATTTGTTTTTCTGAGTCTGTGTTACTCCACTTAGTATAACAGTTTCTACATCCATCTATTTACCTGCAAATTTCATTATTTCATCTTTCTTTACTGTTGACTAGAACTCCATTGTGTAAATATACCATACTTTTGTTAACCACTTATCAGCTGAGGGGCACTTAGGTTGCTTCCATCGCTTACCTATTGTGAAAAGAGCAGCAACAAACATGGTTGTACAAGTGTCTCTACAATAGGATGAGTCCCTTGGGTATATGCCAAGGAGTGGTATAACCGGGTCATATGGTAGGCTCATTTTTAGTTTTTTAAGAGTTCTCCACACTCTTTTCCATAGAGGCTGCACGAGTTTGCAATCCCACCAGCAGTGAATGAGCATTCCCCTTTCTCTACATCCTCGCCAACATTTGATATCATTTGTTCTCTTGATCCTAGGGAATCTGGTTGGAGTAAGATGATACCTTAGGGTGGTTTTAATTTACATTTCCTTAATTACTAACGATGTTGAACACGTTTTTAAATGTTTCTTAGCTATCTTTATTTCTTCCCTTGTTTAGATCTTTAGCCCATCTTTTAATTGTGTCATTTGGTTTCTTGCTTGTTTTTGAGTTCTTTATGTATTCTGGATGTTAAACGTCAGTCAGATGTGTCACTGGTGAAGATTTTTTCCCACTCTGTGGGTTTTCTCTTCACTTTTTTGATTGTTTCTTTTGCTGTACAGAAACATTTTAGTTTAATGAGGTCCCACTTATTGATTGCTGACCTTAATTCCTGAGCAATTTCTGATTTAGAAAATCCTTTCCTATACCTTTATCTTATAAGTTACTGTCAATATTTTCTTCTAATAGTTTCAGGATTTCCAATTTCACATTGAGGTCTTTGATCCATTTGGAGTTGACTTTTGTGCAGCTTTCCTTATTTTTCTTTTCTTCCTTAAGTTGCTCCTATTATTGTTATTATTATTTGCAGTGCTGGAGTTAAACACAGGGACTCCTGCGTGTTATGCACACACTCTATCACTGAGCTATGCACAACTCCAGCCCTCTTTCTTTTTAATCATGCAAGTGCTGGGATTCTAGGTATGCACCACACACGGTGGAATGGATTGTATGACAAGACAAACAAATCCTACGGCTTCCTTTCTCACTGAGGACACATTTGGCTGATGCTGCATGGGACCAGCAATGTAGTGACTTTACACTAAAGTGTTACTTCACCAACAGAATAGTGGACTTCTGGCCGAATTTTACTAGTTAATATGAAATCTAAGAAAAACAAAATGAAACGAAATGAAATAAAACAAAACCCAAAGTCCCTACATGGTATTTGGCTACCACTCTAGGGTACTAGACATGTCCTCTAGTAGACTTCACAAATGATTAAAAAAAAATTGTTTATTTTAATTTTATGTGCATGAATGTTTTGCCTGCATGTATGTGGGTGCACCCATGTCATGCAATGCCTGTGCAGGACAGAAGGAGTCAGGTCCCCGGGAACTGGAGTTACAGACAGTTGGTGCTGGGAACTGAACTTGGGTCCCCTGTAAAAGCAGACGGTGCTCTTAACTGCTGAGCCATCTCTCTAGTCCCATGATTTTTAAAAATGTAATATATGCTTTATCACTGGAAGTTTTTTTTATTATTGTGTATGTATGTGGTGTATGAGGTCAAGAGCACATGTGCCATGGTGCACATGTAGAAGTCAGAGGACATCTTTTGGGAGCCAGTTGTCTCTTTCCATTATGGGTCCTGGGGACTGAACTCAGATTGTTGGGCTTGTGCAACAAGTGTTTTTACCCACTGAGCCATCTTGCCTGCCTCAGAATGATTCTTCGTTTAAGAAAATATAGGGTGTCTTGGTATTTGTATTATAATATATGATCTCGGAATTTATGTAGTCCAGAAAAATCTGCTCACCAAAACACCTGTGAGGCAAACCCTTAAGGTGCACTTCATACTTAATGAATACTCTAAAATCCTGTCATAGTATATAAGGTATTTATTTTATAATAAAATAGGTAAAATACAAAGTATAGGAGGTTTGTACTTTTTACTGAAATCTATTAATTTAACATGAGTTAAAATAAACATTAAATTATGTATATTTGAAAATGTCTAGCACATGATTAAAATGAACCTTTTCTTTCCATGAGAAAAAGTACTTCGGGAGTAAATAAGGACACAGCAACCACGCCCACGCAGAGCACTAAGTCCTGGCTGCGATGTGTCATGGTGGGAGAGGGTTTGTCTAGCACATGAGGCTCTGAGTTTGGTTCTAGCACCACAAAGTACTACGTCTTCATCTTCTGCTTCTTAGACCATTCTGGCACTTCCTTCTTAGTCTGAAAAAAAGCAAAGGCAAAACCAAATCAAATACAATGCTTACAAAGAGAGAGGCAATTTGGAGAATGACATATCTACGTGTGGGGTACTTTGTGAAGGTTATACTAAAATCTGCTTCTCCTTTTAATTCATAAACTCCTTTGTAAGAAATGATCTCCCCTATCTGGTTAAGTGGATGTTAGTGCAACTAGATTTTTGGAGGCTCTTGGTGAGCTTAACTCTGGGTGCTAGGGTCCCAGATAATGAGCCGTCACCAAAACTCCCCTGAGCCAGAGACTTCTGAGTTCATTGTCTCACACCCAGAAATAATACGGAAACTTAGATGAGTAAGCAGGCTGATCGTAGGTTTATTAAGGAAAGGTGGGAAGGTACTTCTGAGAGTTGGAGGGGCTCCAAGAAAAGAATGCCACTGTAACACAAATAAGGAGGTCAGAGGACAACTTGAGGGAGTTGGTTCTCTCCTTCTACCATGTGGGTGATGGGGACAGAACTCAGGTCATCAGGCTTGTGTGTCAAGCACTTTTATGGGCTGAGCCATCCTGCTGACCCCTATTTTTTTTTTTTTCTTTTTTCTTTTTTGCAGGTTTGGGGCTTGAACTCAGGACCCTGGACATACTAGGCAAGCACTCTACCACTGAACTACATTCCAACCCTTCAAAGCCTGTTTTTAATATACTCTACAGAGGTGACTATTTTATAAATTGATCCTCCTTTCAGAGAGATTTAGAGAAAAGCAGCCACAATTCTGTTAGTTATCTCACTTACACGGATCTGGATATTCATTTATGCAACAGATACTGATTGAGGAATTCCTCTATTCAAGTTATTATGTTTGCATCATCTGAACTGTTGTGTAGTTGCCATAGTACTTCTTGGGTTTGTTTGTTTTTTTGACACAGTTTCTCACTTTGTAGCCCAGGTTGGTTGCCTGGAATTCATTATAATATAGTCCAAGTAGGCTTTGAACTTCTGGTCATGCTCCTGCCTCAGTCTTCTGAGTGCTGGGGGTACAGGTATGAGCCACTATGACTGGCTTACTTCTTGGGTATACTGCTCGATCATTTCAAGGTACAATTACCCAAGGTGTATTAACAGAAAACAGGAGAGATGAACTGCTACAGAACTGTCAGAATTTTTAAAGTCACTAATTCTAATAATAATATCTTATTTTAAGCTGGGTATGGTGGCACACACCTGTAATACCAGCACTTGGAAGATGGACACTGGAGGATCCAGGGGCTCAAGGTCATCCTGGACTACATAGTGAGTTCAAGGCTGGCTTTGGCTATACAAGACTTTGTGCCACATCTCCCAATCACATCTTATAATTTTCTATATTAAGTATTCAATTTTCTCAATTACCACTTAGATCTACTTAAACTTATGAAGAACCAAATCTTGAAAATCACATGTACATACTTTTTTCCTTTCCTATTGATGCTGGGGGATGGATGGAAGCCAGGGCCTCACACATTCTAGCAGAGTGCTCTCTACCACTAATGACCATTTCTCAGTCCTACTTTTTTCTTCTTTAGATTGTTTCATGTCATAATGAATGTACACAATTTTGAAAGTGTATCCATGTTCACCAGCTCCTCCCAACCTTATCCATGACCTTGGCCAGCATCAGTTACCACCTGTGGCCTTGACCCCTCATCTGTATGCCATGCTTCCAGCTAGAGCTACAACCAGAACCATTAGACTTCTCTTCCTCTTAGCATTCACCTGTTATCTGCTGTATCCATTCTAAACAGTCTATTTAAAATTTTAGTTTATTTATTTTATTTTATGTATGAGTGTATTGCCTGCACAAATGTAAGTGCACCTGTGTTGTGCAATGCCTATGGAGGTCGGAAGAGGGCATCGGATCCCCTGGATCTGGAATTAGGATGGTTGTTAGCTGCCATGTGGGTGATGGAAATTGAACCCGCATCCTCTGTAAGAGCAGTTAGTGCTCTTAACCACTGACTCATCTCTCCAGCCCCTCTATAAACAATCTCTTAACTTTCACTGAAAAATTTTTTAATCCTCCCTCTCCCTCCACAAGCCCAGCTCTGGACACAGGGTTTCTCTATGTAGCCTTGGGTAGCCCAGACTATGTGGAACAGGCTGACCTCAAAAAACTTGTGGTGATCCCCCATCCTTTGCCTTTTACATGCTGGGATTATAGGCATGTACCACTATACCCAGATTTTTTTTGAGATTAGGGCCTTGCCATGTTGCCCAGGTTGGCCTCAAACTCATGGGAATCTTCTTGCCTCAGTTTCCTGAGGCTATATTTTCAAGGGTATACCATCATGCCTTATTCTTTTCTTAAAAATTTTCTTATTTATTAATTACTAATTATTATTATTATTTGTGTGTGTGTGTGTGATATGTATATATGTGAGGCCATTGTGCATGCCATGGCTTGTGTGAGGTCAGAGGACAACTTTGTGGAGTTGGTTCTCTCCTCCTACAGTGGGTTCCAGGGATCTAACTCAGGCTGTCCTGATTGCAGAGTAAGTACTTTTATCCACTGAGTCATCTTGTTGTGCGTTCTTGTTTTTTTTTTTTTGAGACAGGGTCTCATGTGGTTCAGGCTGGCTTTGAGCTCACAGTGTAGCCAAAGGATGACCTTAAATTCCTTATCTTTCTATCTCCATCTCCTGAGTCCCAAGTTTATAGGTGTACATCACTATGTCTGGCTGGAGCTCTACTTTATTAACTGGTGCTGTAAAATGAAGTTATCTTCTGGCTGGGAATTTTATCAGTCCTACTGACCTGATTTTATTTCTTAAGACTTTGTTTAGAGCAGATTTTAGTGCACAGCAAAACTGAAAGGAAGGCTTAGATGCGCCACCTACCCCAGCACATGCTTAGCCTCTTCTGTCATCTACACCGTTTACCACAGTGGTGCATCTGTTACAGCCACTGAACCAACACTGACATGTTAATGCTCAGGCCAGACTTTACAGAAGGGTTCATTCCTGGTAGAAATTCTGTAGCTTTAAACAAATATCTAAAGATATGTATACACCATCACAGTATCATGCAGATTAGTTTTTTTTTTTTTTTTTTTTTTTTTTTTTTTTTTCTTTTTTGTGACAGGGGCCCCTTTTCCCCCCGGCTGTCCTGGAGCTCACTATGTAGACCAGGCTGGCCTTGAACTCACAGAGACCCGCCTGCCTCTGTCTCCCAAGTGCTGGGATTAAAGGCGTGTGCCACCACGCCCAGCCGCAGATTAGTTTTTAAAAAATATTAATTGGATATTCAAAAATCCAATATTCAATTTTATCCAGTGTCAGAACTGAGGCTAATATAGGGGGCAGCTGCCAAATACTCTCATTAATATAAGGCACATTTAGATTAAAAGTTAACAGCAGAGATAAATTTGTTCATTAAACCACCTTTCATAAACATCATTTTGTGACTTCCCATGGGAATGCATAGTTTATTGAGTGAATGACTCAAATAAATAATTGTAAAAAGTGTAGAGGCTTCGGGTTGGGGATGTAGTTCAGTTGGTAGGGCACTTGCCTAGCATGAATGAAGCCCTAAGACCAATCTCCTGTAATACATAAAACCAGGCATGGTAGTGTATACCTGTAGTCCTCACACTAAAGAACTGGAAAGATGGCTGAGCAGTTAAGAGCATCGGCTGCGCTCTTCTGAGGATCCAGGTTTGCTTCCCAGCACTTACATGGTGGCTAATGACTTTCTGTTAACTCCAGTTCTAGGCCCTCTTCTAGTCTCTGCAGGCATTCCACGCATGTGGTGCACCTACATATATGTAGGCAAAATACTCATACACACAAATAAAAATAAATTTTCTTAAAGAAGAAGTGGAGGCAAGAGGATAGAACCTCATGATCATCCTCAGCTGTATAGCTAGCTCTTGTGCTTTTTGGGAAGAAGAGGTGGTTTTGAGACAAGGTCTTATATAACATAGGCTGGCCTTGAAGTCACTATTGAATGCCTGATCCTCCTGCCTCCACCTCCCGAGTGCTGGGATGCATCACCACATCCAGCAACATTTCTACTTTTAATTTTTTAATTATGATACCTGGGTACCATATTATTTATTTTTTTGTTGAGACTAGCCTTTAACTATGTGAAACCTGAGCTGTGTGAAAACTTATCTCAACAACAATAAAAATGTATAGTCTTTAGGTTCTTAAAAAGAACACCAAAAGAAACCTTGAGGTGTTAGAACAGACATCCTAGAGTAGAGGTGATTGAGCTGAGGCCTGAGAAACAAACAGAAGTGAGCTCCAGAGGCTAGGAGGACATCAAATACTACATACTGTTAATAGTGGCTATCTATTAAGCTGAGCATGGTGGTGCAGCCCTGAGGCAGGAGGATCACCAATTTGAGACCAGTCAGGGCTTAACCATAAACCCTTGTTAAGAAGACTGTCTTCTAGATCCCTTGTATGCCTCCTTAACTCCATTTTCAAATGCTTGGCGAGAATGACCCTGCCTTCCCCCCCACTGTTTCTCATGGGGGGTGTCTCTCATCTCCAGTTCCTTTAGCCATCAATTCCTTCTCCATCAACACCTTGCTAATTTCTGACTGAATTAACATAAGCCTATAGCTTCTTCCCTTCATTCCAGTAATTCATCTTTCACTGTTGTCTAGGGAAACAAAGGAGACCTCACAGTATTCTACACTTGCTGCTTAGCTAGTATTTATCACCCTATAGTATAGACATGGCTTCTCATTACTAGACTGTGGAACAATCAACCCTGTGTGTAGAGTAAAGTAAGCCTTAAGAATAAATGAATAGCCATGTGTGGTGGCCCATGCCTTTAATCTCAGCACTTGGGAGGTAGAGGCAGGCAGATCTCTGTGAGTTCAAGGCCAGCCTGGTCTACATAGCCAGTTCCAGGCCAGAATGTCCTACAGGTCTAAATGACTGTTATTGTTTGAATATGAAAGGTCTCCAAAGGCTTATGTATTAAACTTTTAGTCCCCAGGTGGTGGCACTCTTTGAGAGGAAGGGCCTAACTGGACAAAGTGGGCCACTGGGGGCCTGCCTTTGAAGGTTATACCTGGTCCCCAGACCCTGCCTCAGGATTTGTTTCTATCTGTTCTGAGTTGAGTAGCCTTTGCCAGATGTACCACCTGCCATGATGCTCTGACTTACCATGGGCCTAAAATAACAAAGTTGGTCATGAAGAACTGAAACTTCAGAAAATGTGAGCCCAGACAAATCTTCCCTCCTTTAAGTTGTTTCTGTCAAACATTTGGCCACAGCAATAAAACTGACTGATAGGACAATTCTGTAAGGGGTACTACATTTAAAAAAAAAAATTATTATTCTTAATTTTTTATTTTAAGTGTATGAATGTATAGCCTCCATGTAGGTAAGTGCACCCGTGTCATGCAATGCCCACGGAGGACAGAAGAGGCTGTCGGATACCCTGGAACTGGAGTTAACTGACTGTTGTTAGCTGTCATGTGGGTGCTGGGATTTGAACTTGGGTCTTCTGCAAGAACAACCAGTGTTCTTAACTGCTAAGCCATCTCTCCAGCCTGAGGTACTACACTTTTAAAAAATTTTGGGACAGAATCTCACTATGTAGATCTGGTTGAGCTGAAACTCCCTATCTCAACCAAGTTGGCCTCAAACCCCAAGGTAATCCTCCTGTCACTGCTACCCAAGTGCTAAGATTACAGGTGTGCTCCACCATGCCCAATTGAAATTAATATATAAACATGTTAATATATCAAGATACAACAAAGATGAACTTACTACGCTAAATGAAATAAACCAGTCACAGAAAGACAGATCTAAATTAGTCAAATTCTTAAAGAACAGAAAAGAAAATGGTTGTTACCAGTGTCTGGAGGAAGAAGGAAAAGGGGAGTTGTTTAATGGTCTACAGTTTCAGTTCTGCAAGATGGAAAAATTTCTAGAGATTTTTCTCATTAGATTTTGAATATATTTAGCATTACTAAACTGTACTATTCAAATGATTAAGATAACAGAGCTTATATGTTTTGTATTACAATAAAAACAAAAATTAAAAATGGGCTTTTTAACAAAATACCTTGAATGTTGGGTTTGGTGGCATGCATCTGTAACCTCAGCATTTAGGAGGCAGGAGGTTCAGAGTCAAGGTCAGGGTCTGGGGATGCAGCTCAGTTGGCGGCATGCTTGCCTGGCATGCACAGAGCTCTGGGCTTGATCCCTAGGTGCCACACAAGCCAGCAGTACACACCTGTAATCTCAGCACTTGGAAGGTGCAGGTGGAAGGATCAGAAGTCCAAGGCTGCCTTTCACTACACAGCAAGTTTGAGGTCAGCCTGGAATACTTGAAATCTTGTTTTGAAAGAGGGGGAGGGAGGGAAAATGGGAAGGAGGGAGGGAAAAGGAGGGAGAGGGAAATGAGGAAGAGAAGTGTTGTGTTTCCAATGCTAGTTACTTGAACTTCATTGTTAAAAAGATGTTATCTTACTGTATATTTTTCATTTTACCTAAATAGGACAAAAAAAATAACCCAATCTCATATGCATTTAACAGCTAAGTATGTTTTCATCAGAATTGATTTTACATAGAGTACTGTTATTTAAAACTCCCTCAAAGTGGTGGCTCATGCCTGTAATCCCAGCACTTGGGAAGCAGAGGTAGGAATATCCTGATTTTGAGGCCAGTCTGGGCTATAAAATGAGACCCTGCTTCACGAAACTAAAAACCAAGCCATAACAAAATACCCTTCCTCAATATTATCCTCTGTGGATAGAATCTAAGAGAAATCCAGCTGCTCAAATCTTGAGCAGGTGCTCTACACTTCCTTTGGTCTTAAGTGTTAGCTTTTCAGGGAGGCTAGACCTTTGCACCTTCACCTCCTTCCTATTTTAGTTTCCTTCACAGCATCTGTCATACCTTCACATCCTATACGATTCACTATGTTTATTTTTCAGACAGGATCTCATTGTGTAGTCAGATTGGCCCTGAAGTGGCAAGCCTCCTGCCTTAGCCTTCTGAGTGCTCAGATTACAGGCTATCAGTCCTGGCTCTTCAACAATGGTCTGCATTTTAGACAGTGAATCTTCTCTTTGTTTTTTTTTTTTTTTTTTTTTTTTTGCTTATTGAGTCTTGTGCTGATCTGAAGCTCTCTTTTCTGTGGCTCCCTGTACTCGCTCCCACTATCTAGGACTAACTCTGAAGTTCTTTGTTTTTTTTCTGTGGATGGAACTCAGGGCCTAGTGTATGCTTGGCTAGTGCTCTACCACTAAGCTACATCCCTGCCCCCAATTATTTAACTATTAACATTAAAAACTGTACAAATGTATGAGGTTGCTGGGCGTGGTGGTACATACCTTTAATCCCAGCACTTGGGAGGCAGACGCAGGCAGGCATCTGTGAATTCGAGGCCAGCCTCTAAATAGCAAGTTCCAGGTCATCTGGAGCTGTAGGGAGACACTATCTCAAAAAGACCAAACAAACAAACAAACAAACAAACAAACAAACAAACCAACCAACCAAAAAGGATGAGGAGGAGGTTGCTGCGTGATTATCTTAATGCCTAGAAATATTACTTAGCACAAAATCACAAACACATTTTGAATGAACAAATGAATGTGGGTCTGCCACAATAGAAGCTGCCACTTTATGTAAGTTTGGGCATGAGGTTCATGCAAGATGTTTCTCCTATGCAATATGAAAGAACATGCCAGGATAGTAAGGCAAGAACATGGCTCCAACTAATCAGGCAGGCATTATTCTCAGCATGGTGGGTAGTATTTACAATTCTAGTGACAGCCCAATTATCAAGGAAATGGTGATACCTAGCAAGTTACAGAAATATCATATTCTGCTGAATGAACTCAAACTCATTCTTTTTTTTTTAAAAGTCTTTTTGAGACAGGGTCTCCCTGTAGCCCCAGCTGTCCTGGAATGCACTATGTAGACCAGGCTGGCCTTGAACTCACAGCTCTTTTTTTTTTTTTTCAAAGACACTATATAGCCCTAGTTGGTCTGGAAGTTGTGGCAATCTTGTCTTTGCCTGAGGTTACAGCATATGGTACCATACCTGGTTCAAACTCATTCTTATCATTCAAAGATATGTAATGTTTAGTTCTGGAGATTAAGAATCTATTAGTGTTCAGCCAGCACAACTTCTACGAAAAGAAAGACTGTGCTTAGTAGACATAATTACTTTGTTTTCCAAAAGGTTACAGGCTGGAACCCAAATAAGAATTTCTAAGTCTTCACAGGCAGGGCCTAACTTCATCAAGTTGATAGTTGGCCTGGCTTTTTACTGACTAAACACAAGACTGTCTGAGATCATTTAACCCTCATTCCCTAATTCAATTCTCACTCAGAAATTTACTTCTAACAGTTTACTAGCCAAATTATATAAAGAAGCTACAATTGGTATTTCTGACATTACAGAGACTTTTATTTTTATTTTCATTTTTTCAGACAAGGACTCTCATTCTGTAGCCTAGGCTGGCCTAAAGCTTATTATGTAGTCCATGCTGCCCTTGAACTCATGGTACTCTTCCTTCCTCCACTTCACAAATGCTGAAATACAGGTAGGAGACATCATACCCAAATGAACTGGGTGTTTCTGAATGAAAGCCATGAAGCAGTGCTGCCTGCTGCACAAGCGCTGCTAACTCTAGTCCTGAGAGTCGCCGCTTGTACTTTCATTATCGTTTAGTTTAACATTAAGGGCCAAGAAGGTAACCAAATCAGGAAGACAACTGAGTTCTTCCCCTTCAGTAAGTGCGTACTGAGACAGCAGATGTGGAAAGGATGCACAGAAAAATGCCTTGAGTCAAGTTAGAGGAAGGAAGCTATGAGTAAGCAGAAGAGCTATGATGGATAGGGGAAAGCGCAAAGCCATGGCTGCTGAAATTCCAAGGCTGAAATTTCCAAGCCTTGTGTCAAGGCTCCTCAGATGAGGCTTCCTGCTTTCTTTATCATCTTGGCTTCCATTACAGCTGAATGCATCCTTATAGTAAGTTGTCCTTATTTGATGTAGGTTGTAGCTCTCTGTCTTTTTAGTTTTGTTTGTTTGAGTCAGGGCTCCCTGTAGCCCCAGCTGGCCTGGAACCTGCTATGTAGACCAGCCTCTGCCTCCAAAGTGCTGGGATTAAAGGTGTGTGCACCACACTCAGCTAACAAGTGCTATTTTTTATCCCTTTATTCTTATGTCAATTAAAACACTGTGCAGGGCGGACACCGAAACTTGGCCTCACACCTTCACATGTGGGCTGTAGCAGATGTGCCCCCAGCATTGACAGACATAAACACTCACACACACACACACACACACACACACAAATACACATTATATACACACATAAAAGATTAAAAATTATGCAGAATGCATTTCTGATTCCCTTATAATTCATCTCTGAAAGCTGGGGATAGAAAAGTGCTAGATTTAGGATAATTTCTAGGCAAGTTCAATATCTTAATTAAACATAAACTCTATCATCTGTAAGACAGATAATACAAACATTTAGGAAAAAGCAGTTAATGCAGACCTTTTAAGGCCTTTGCCTAAAACTATCAAAACTAACACCAAGGCATGGTGGCTCATGCCTTTAATCCCAGCACTTGGGAGGCAGAGGCAGGAGGATCTACATAGTGAGCTCTAGGCCAGCTGGGGCTACAGGGAGACTGTGTCTCAAAAAGACAAAAACAAAAAACAAAACAACAACAACAACCCCCCCAATCCTCTTAAAACAAGTTCAAAATATATATGAATGAGAAGACATTTTTAGTAGAAATGAGAGATCAAAATTTTAAACATTTCTAGTTGTACTTACAAACAGTGTTGGCTTGGGTATAAATATATTATCCTCACATTCCCTAGGCATGTTCAAAGTCTTTGATGCTTGCTTTTCTGTCATAGTTCTTGATTCTGTTTTAGTAAGAAGCACGTTCTCAGAGTGTTTACTATGCATATTAATGAGAATCTGTTTCATCGCTGCCAATTCCTGTTGAAATATGAAAACAAGGAAGTGGCAAATATGATTTCTGACAGAATAATAATGATTGATGCTGAAATATTTCTTTTTCTTTAAGTAGAAGAGATATTTGAAGCAATTACACTACATACATGAGGAAAGCTGTGAAAATAACAAACTATTTACATACAATAATTATGGACGACCCTTAAAATCCTAAATATACTACTTTTAGTATTACAGCTGCCTCTATATGCTGCGGGTCACCAATTTTTCTGTATACTGGAGTCACGCTTGGTGCTTCAAAAGATACCAGTGAAGTCTGTGTACATCCCACCCCGAGACTGTAACATAAACTGGTATGGAATTTGCTCTGTGAGCCACTGCTGCTTTCTACACATATTTGTTCACTAGCCGAGTTAGGCACCATCACTTCTTCCTCATCCTCATCCTTGTCCTCATCCCCTCCCTCCCCTCCATTTCACTGCTGAAAATCAAACACCAGCTTGTGCATGGTAGGCAGTCTCAGTCTGGTAAGTCTCTCTCTCAAACTATCCCATTACCTTATGATGTCCTACATGAAGATGGTAGAGAAATGGAATCCCAATAGTTTTTCCTTGGCTACTCGCCATGGCTTACATCAAGCAGGAGGTTTAATATAGCTTCAGCATCTCTTTAGCTGCATTATTCCTGTAGTCTTTTATAGATGATAATGGAGCTGCCTTCAGTTGCCATATTTTAATTTTTCCAGTCCTAGGGATTGAATCCAGGGCCTTGCACATGCCAGCCAAGTACCTCACCAGTGAACCAAACCTCAGCCTCTCCAGTTGCCATTTTAAAATATTCATTTATTTGTATGATGGTCAGTTTAATTTGAGATAAGGCTGTGCTATTTAGCCATGGCTAGCCTGGCACTCACTTTGTAGCCTAGAATGGACTTGAACTCAAGACAATTCTCCTGGTTTGTAGCCTAGGATGGCCTCGAACTCATGACAATTCTCCTGGTTCAGTCTTCCCAGTGCTAGGATTTTAAGCATGCACTGCCTAGCTTTCAGTTGTCTTGTGAGTGAAAATTAACTATTGAGCTTTGTGAAGAATTTAGATCAAAATGTGCAACGATGTCTACTTTTAAGCCTATTATTTTTCCCTCACAGACAAACTTTTGGCACGTTGTTAGTAGCTATTCATGATCATTTACAAAAGTGATACATCAAACACAATACCTGGGGAGATGGTTTACTAATATTGCCCCACCTTATTTATCTGTAGACGCACGGGCAGACTGTGTACTAGGTGACTTTCTTCCCCCCATTATTTTATCCTCCTGCGAAGACATAAAACAGGGCAACAGAAAGCTACTCTGCTCCCTGCTACTAATCTGTTTATAGACATCGGCAGCTCCATGTCAGAGCAAGTTCCTACAGGCCTTTCTTTTCTGGCTGTCATTAGTTCTATTTAGAACCATTTAGCTAGAGTAGGTATTTTAAAACAGAGCTGCAGAGTTTGAGCATGCTGCCTAAGTGGACGCTAGGGCTGGGAGGGGAGCTGGAACATGTGATGCTTATAATCCTTTCTCCCTTCTGCAGCGCTGCCACTGTCTTGCCCAAGCACATGAGTGACATGTATGACTCCAGACAATTATCTAAGCTTTCTAGGGGCTCATTTTGCTTTCAAGATTGTGTCATTTAATTTATGTATTCCCTTATAGTAAAGAATATAGCCACTGAATTACTGTTAAACATATACAGCATTATGGAAGACTTTATTAAAATTATTTTTTGAGATGGGAGGGGGTCTCATGTAGCCCAGGCTGGCCTTAACCTTTTGATCCACCCCCCACAATCTGTACATCCAGATGGAACCCAGGGCTTTGTGTACGCTATACAAACATTCTATCAAGTGAGCTATATCCTCAGCCCCTTTGGTAGATTTTAGTCCCTATTCTGTTTGTCAGAAAAGGGGAGATAATGGTTTACCAGCTTATCAATAAACACATTTTCATCTGAAAATGTATTTACCAGCTATAAGGTTTTGTATTTTTTGTCTCAACATGAAGATAAAATAGGCAAAATTGACTTCCGACATAACTACTAGTATTCTACAGGTACATAAAGTTTAGAAGAAAGTTTAGTTTATCATAGTTGCTGAGGGAAGAAGAGAGGACAGAGATGAAGAGAAAAGGGAAAAAGCTGAGAGAAAGGAAACCAGAGGGCGTTAGCCCCTAAGTACACTAGAGAGCACGGCTTCTTAAACTTTTTCCACTTGGGATCCCTTTTAGCTGAGAATTAAAATTTTTTTTTGATTTATTTTTATGTATATGAGTGTTATGTCTGCATGTGTATAAGTGCACCTGTGTCATGCAGTGCCCGAGGAGGACAGAAGAGGAGGTTGGATCCCTTGTAATTGTAGTTACGGACAGTTGCTAGCTGCCATGTGGGTGCTGGGATTCAAACCTGGGTCTTCTGAAAGAACAGCTAGCGCTCTTAACCACTGAGACATCTCTCCAGCCCCTCTGAGAATTTTTTTTGTGACCTGGGGTATACAGATATATAAAACAGGTATACAAATCAAACATTTACTAGTAATACATCACAGATTTATTTAAAAACAATTGTTTGACATACATATAATTTTACCATTTACCAAAGACATAAGCAAGTTTGTATATTTAATGAGACAGATGTACTTGTTTACTTTTACACAAATAATCAAATCATATACACACAAAAGAATTAAGTCTCAGTTGAAGAGTTGATATTGCAGGATGTGAAACATCTTCCATGTTTTTCAGACTTTATCAATACTTTGATTTTATAACTGTCAGAACTTTGCTTCACATAAATATGTGGTATAAAATGGTAGAAGTAAGTTTAGGGCTGTTCAGAAATTACTGGAAATTGTCCTAATCTCAAACCAAATTAATTGAACATTTTTTTGTTAATATTAAGTCAGCAACTTAGACAGCAATTTTATTTTTTATTCTTTTAAGACAGGGCCTCCTTGTATCCCCAGTTGACCTAACTCACTATGTAGACCAAGACAGCCTGGATCTCACACAGATCCACTTGCTTCTGCCTCCCCATTCTCCCCATTGCTGGGATTAAAGGCATGCAACATTATGTCAGATCCTAAATAGCAATTTTTTTTTTCTTTTGAGACAGGGCCTCCCTCTCACTAGGTAGACCAGACTGGCTTCAAACTCACAGAGATCTGCCTGCCTCTGCCTCCTAAGAGCTAGGATTAAAGGTATGTGCTACCACCCCCAGCTTCTAAATAGCAATTTTTAAGATCAAACAGTTTTAACATAATAGAGTTGAAAGGTGTACTAATATGTCACATATTGGGGAATAGTGATAGAAAAATATTAAAAGTCTTTGTTTTTCATAAGCTATTAAGAGCAGAAAGCTTTGTATGTACAGTACACTGTAGTTCATACCCTATAATAGTCTCCATTCTGAGCTGAGATATTTCAGGCAGTGGTCCTTGGCAGTATGTGGTGTGAGGGCATGCTCAGCGCCAAGTGTGCATGTTGTGTTCAGAACCAAGGCTGCAGGGAAGCTGTACGATGCTTCATGGGCAAGCATTGCCATAAAAAACTTGGATTCATTCAGTTTGATTTTGAATTAATTTTTGTTTAGAAACCCTGTATTGTTGGCCAATTTTTCACGGCCTCCCCATTCAGTTTCATGATCCCTTAGGGAGTTGTGACTCACAGTTTAAGAAGCTGGGCCCTAAAGGAGGTGTGATTTTGCTTCTCTTTGGCTTTTGCCAGTGTATGTAGGAGTAGATATAAGAAACAGATCTTCCTTCATGTTTGTCAGGAAATTAGAAGGGAAGTTAATGTCTTTGTTTTATCTAGACCATGATTACCCCAATTTGGGATGCTAAGATCATAGCACTACTTTTGTTCATCTGAGAGTAAAAACAAAATTAGCATAGTCTCTGAAAGCTAGATAAAGAACATTTTAAAAGCAGTAAGAGTCTGTAAAATTCTTATTAGGATCATATTGTTATAGTGCATTCCAAAATAATATTTAGAACACGTTTTTCAGGTTTTTAATGGTTGGCTTATATGAGGATTCCTTTACGTGAATATATTAATATAAATGTATTATATAGTAACACCCACATATTTATATTCGTTGCATATGCATATA
>NW_008356327.1:1303532-1318275 GCF_000622305.1 Nannospalax galili
CAGCTCTTTACTCTGATAGCAGCAGTATCATGTGTGAGAGAAAACTTTCTTTTCTCCATTGACGTCATCTTTATCATGTACTAAATTTCTGTAAGTATATGATATGCTTTAAACTATGTTCCAATGGTCTGTCTGTTCATGCACCTATGTCACACCATTCTAAGGTTTATGACTGAAGTATTTTTCTAGCTATATTTTTAAAGATACGGATGAAATTATGTCAAATTTAAAAAAATTATGAAGAACTTTTTATGATGTTGACTCTTTTTACTTAGGAAAGTAATTAAACGTATCTTTTTTTTTTTTTTGTGGCAAAAAGTGCCCTGCCCTACTTGGTGCTACTATAAAATTACAGTAAAATTGTCACAACTCGAGATCCTAGTTCACTAACTGATAAAGAAAAAATAAGTAATCCAACATACTATGCAAGAATTAGGAAAACATAATTGTCTTACAAAATGGAATCCTTTTGAGCCTGGCCTGGTAGCACTTGCCTATAATCCTAGTACCCAGGAGCTGGAGAAGGAAGGATCCCAAGTTGATGGTTACCCTGGACTACACAGCCAGACCCTATCTCAAAGAAACAACCAATGAATTAACCAACTAAGTCATCACCACCACCAAAACAGAATCCTCTGGTAAGAGGAAATGATTTTGAAATTTCTGGCTTTGTTTTAGGTTCCTGTTCTCCCCTGCTATTTACTTCTGGTGTTTAATCTTGAGTTTTGCATTTCATTTCCCTGCCTGTTCATTTCGATTCTGCTTTGCCCTCTTTAACCGTCCTTTTCCGACTGGCCTATCACCCTTTGTAGTGCTCCATATATATATGGACTATATGTATATATAGTCTTTTCAAGAAAGGGTCTCCCTGTAGCCCCAGCTGGCCTGGAACTCATATGTAGAACTGGCTAGCCTTGAACTCAGAGATCCGCCTGCCTCTGCCTCTCAAGTGCTGGGACTAAAGGCGTGTGCCAGCATGACCAGCACTGCCTAATGATTTATAAACATCGTTTGCTATAGACCAAAATGAATTAGTACTGAACAGGAACATTTGATGTTCAAAGGAGAATGTTTCAATCATCAAGTTCACTTAGAGTTTTTTTCTTTGCTTTTGAGGCAGGGTCTCACTGTAGCCCTGGGTGGCCTAGAGGGGGCTATGTAGTCTAGGCTGGTCTTGGTCTCATAGAGATCTGCTTGCCTCTGCCTCCCGAGCGCTGGAATTAAAGATGTGCACCACCACACTCAGCTCTTTTTCTTTAATTTTTCCCCCTTTTTTTTCTAAACATGCTAAGTATTTATTTAAACTTCATTTTTAAAAAACAACGCAATGATTTTAACAGCTATTATTTCCATTGTTTTGCCATTTTTCTAAGTTTTAAGAGGATTTCCTCATCTGTATAACATTTTTAGTTAGAATAATTTCATGACTCCAAGTAGTTAATTTTTTGAGACAGAATCTCATTATGTATCCTAGGGTGTCCCTGACCTCGAGATGCTTCAGCCTTAGCCTCCTGAACGGTGAGATTATAGGTACCATGCCATCTTAATTTCATGACTTTGTTTTAGCATTTTCTTTTTGTTGTTGTTCTGAAACAGGGTCTCCCTGTAGTTCCAGCTGGCCTGGAATTCTGGAATTCACTATGTAGACCAAGCTGGCTGTGATCTCACTGAGATCCACCTGCCTTTGCCTCCTGAGTGCTGGGAGTAAAGGTGTGTGCCCAGCTTTAGCATTTTTTTTTTTAATCACAAAATTTTGTTCACTGATTATGTTATAGAAATATTACTTTCTAAAATCTTTCTGAGAAAATTATAATAGTTTGCAAGTTCTTTTCTGCTCTAGTTTTTTCCCTCAAGGGGGAAGAAAGGGGTTAATAGCTCTGTTATTGTGATTTTTTTTTCTTTTGTGCTATTAATTTCCTTCCAGTTTCTTACAGTTTTTGGCTGTGCTTTCTAACTTATGAATGCAGGTATAGCTTACATGGTTTCTTTCTGCTGTGAGAGTTCATCTCTGAGAATGACACTGTTCATCTGACACAGCTGAATACAATTCCTGTGTATGTGGACACAATGATCTGTCTAGCAGGCTTCACTCTAGGGCCAGCAGACTCTTCCCAAACAGTGGAGTGCACCTTCATTCTGCCTAATTATAACCTGTTCTTGGCTGATGATTAACTAATTTAGAAAGTCACTTTGATAAATTAAACAATTTTCATGTCTTTCTAGTATATCAAAGACATAAACATGATTATAATTTTGAGAATAAATGAACCATTCACAAATTAACAAATGAAGAACTGGATCAATTGCACAAATGAAACTCAGGCTAAATTGATGAAAAAACAAAATAAGAAAATCAACACTGTAAGCAGGGTGTGATAGCAATTCCCAGCACTCAGAAGGCTAAGGAAGGAAGATTCAGAATTCAAGGCTGGTCTGATCTACCCATGGAGACCTTGTCTCAAAAACATTCAAACAGACATGTGAGTATAGTTTCCAGAAAAGAAGAGGCATGCTTATGACATTTCTGCTGGTGACTGCTGCTGCACAAGAACTCTCTATGAGAGAAGCTGTTCTCTTCACTCCCAAGGCATATACCTTGCTGTTCACTATTAACCACTGCACAGAGTGGCGACATATTAGCAGCTCAGCTATAGAGCAGCTTCTCAGCAGTACTGCATAGCCGATGCCAGTAAATTGCTCAAAGTTGTAAACTCTGCAAAGATGTTGGCAAGGGGACACACAGCATTTCTTGATGAAAATAGCTCTGACAATTATAATACAAACTGTGTGCTCCACTGGAGTACATGGAAGTGTTTTTACATATGAGTAATAACACATCATGATTGACAAGTCAGACAATTCTGTACATCTTTTGCTTAAGGTTACGAGGTAAAAACCAACCTAGTTTTAAGTCAAGAACCTATTTCTTTTTCCGAAACTTCATTTAAGAGAATATTTTAAATGATTTTATATTATGTTTTTGAAGCAGGGCCTTCCTAGGTAACCTTACAGAGCCTAAAATTCACAATGTAGCCCAGACTGGCCTCGAACTTGTGGCAATCCCCTTGTTTCAGTGTCAGTCTCCCAAGTGCTGGGATTATAGGTGTGAGCCAACATGCCTGGATACTTTTTTAAAATACCATTTTGTTATAGAAAATTTCAAAGATAATAAAGTGGGCCAGCAGGGGCTAGAAAGATGGCCCAGCAGTTAAAGAGCACTTACTGCTCTTCCAGAGGACCCAGCTTTGGTTCCTAGCACCTATATAGTGGCTAACACACGTCATTAATTCCTGTTCCGGGGGATCTGATGCTGTCTTTTAGTCTCTGAGGTCATCATGCACATACATGGTGTACTTACACATATGCAGGCAAAATATTCACATACATAAAATAAAAATAAATAAAATCTTTAAAAAATAAAAGAAAATGGACTCCAAACAGCTACTTGATGCCAAGTCTGACAATCTGAGTTCCATTCCCAGAGCCCACATAGTGGAAGGAGAGAACTAATTCTGCCAAGTTGTTTTCTGACCTCCACATGCACTCTTGTAGCCCCAGCTGGTCTGTAACTCACTATGTATACCAGGCTGGCCTCAGTCTCACAGAGATCTGCCTGCCTCTGCCTTCTGAGTGCTGGGATTAAAGGCATATACCACCATGCACAGTCCCCTCCTCTTAAAAAATATTTTATTATTTTTGTTTTATGTCTATGAGTGTATTGCCTGCATGTATGTAAGTGCACCCAAGTTGTGCAATGCCTGTAGAAGTCAGAAGAGGGTGTTTGATCCTTTGGAACTGAAATTATAGATGGTTGCTAGCTGCCATGTGGGTTCTGGAAACCAAACCTGGGTCCTCTGCAAGAGCAGCCAGTGCTCTTAGTTGCCGAACCATCTCTCCAGTACTTTTTCATTATTTATTTTTATTTTTCATATGTATGAGTGCTTTCTCTGCATGTAAATAAATGCACCACATGTGTGCAATAACTGTGGAAGTCAGAAGAAGGTGTCAGATCTCCTGGAACTAGATGGAGTTAAGGAAAGTTGGAAGCTGTTATTTGGGTGCTGGGAACCAAACCTGGGTCCTCTGTAAGAGCAGCCAAGCCCTTAACTGGTGAGCAGTTCCCAGCCCCTTTTTGTTTTTTGAAACAGCATTTTACTATGTGGTCCAGACTCATCTGGAATTTGCTATGTAGCTCAGACTTGGCCTTGAACTCATAATCTTGTGACTGTTGCTGTCTCATAAGCACTCAGGTTTTAGGCAAGCAGCACTGTGCCGGTGACTGGCCCAATAGTCTGGTGATACTGGGCACTGGCAGTGAGCTGCAATTCCCAGTCAGCTGTTCAGCTGGGGTACGTGATGTATATTCCTCAGGCCCAATGTGTTTTCAGTGATATATGTTCATGGAGAGGATCCATATGGCCATTCAGTTTCTCACTTTCAGCATGATATTAAATTACATGAGATTGACACTTAATACAGAATAAGCTTTATGTTTGATAATTCTGCTCAGCTGTAGCTGAGCAAATGTAGACTAATGTAAATCTGCTTAGCATATTTAAGGTGACTAAATTGTTGTGTCTGGTAGGTTGCTATAAATGCACTTTCCACTTAGGATATTTTCAACTAATGGTGACTTCATTGGGATGTAACCCCAGTGTAATTTCAGGAACATCTGTATTCACAGGTAATAGTATAGTCCATTTTAAAACATTTTGTCCATTCAAAGAAACCCGATTGCTGGCTGCATGTGGTGATGTACTCCTTAATCCCAGTACTTGGGAGGTAGAAACAGAAGGATCAGTGTTCAAGGTCATCCTTGGCTACACAGCCAGGTTGAGGCCAGCCTGGGCTAGATAAATTCCTGTCTCAAAAAAACCCAAATGGAAACCAACTGCTTTAGTTATTACTCTTCTATTACACTATGCCCCTAATCCCTTGCTCTAAGTAACCACTCATGCATTTGCTGTCTCTAACTTTCCCTCTTCTAGCTATTTCACATGAATTTAATATGTGATGTGGCCTTCTGTAACTGGCTTTTCTCAATGTTTTCAAGATTCATCTGTGTCATGGGGGTGGGGAATGTGGTGTGTGCCTACAATTCTAGCATCTGGGAAGTGACGGCTAGAGAAT
Source organism: Nannospalax galili (assembly GCF_000622305.1). NCBI lineage: Eukaryota > Metazoa > Chordata > Mammalia > Rodentia > Spalacidae > Nannospalax > Nannospalax galili. The sequence goes on from NW_008356327.1 coordinate 1,308,663, forward strand.
CAGGAGTTCAAGGAAGGACAGCTTCAGCTACATGGTGAATTTTAGGCCAGGCTGAGCTATTTGACACCTTATTTCAAAATTAAGTAAAATAAATGAACAACAACAATAAAACTATCTGTGTTGTAGCCTATATCAGTATTTTGGTCCTTTAATGGGAGAATAATCTTCAAAATTTTTTTACTTTAGGGGGCCGGAGAGATGGCTTAGCTGTTAAGAACAGTGGTTGCACTTGTGGAGGAACCAGTTCCATTCCCAGCACCCACATGGCAGCTAACAACTATTCGTAACTCCAGTTCCAGGGGATCCAACGCCTTCTTCCAACCTCCATAGGCACTGCATGACATGGGTGCACTGACTCACATGCAGGTAATACACTCACACAATAACATAATCAAGTATTAAAATTTTTTTTTACTTCACCACTTTTACTATCTATCTATCTATCTATCTATCTATCTATCTATCTATCTATCTATCTATCTATCAATCAATCAATCATCTACCTACCTATCTATCTCTCTATCTCTCTATTTGTGTGTGTGCATGTGTATGTCACAGTATGGGTGTGGAGGTCAGAGGACAACTTGAAGTAGTTGGTTCTGTCCTTTCACTCTGTGTGCCTGGGAGATTAAACCTAGGTTGTCAGACTTGGCAGCAAATGCCTTTACTGGCTGAGCCATCTCTCCTGGCTGGGAGGATAATATTCTTTTTCAAAAATATGCTACATTTTATCTGTTTTCAGTTGGACATTCAAATTATTTCCACTTTTTGGTTACTAGAAATACTGCTAATATAAACATTCATATGTAAGTTTGTATATAGACATGATTTAATTTCTCTTGAGCATGTACCTAGGAGTGAAACTGCTGGAACAAATGTAACTCTGTGATTAAATGTTTGAGGAGCTGCCAAGACAACTTCGACAACATTGTTCTCCCTGAACCCTCCCTTTTTGTTATATAGCCCAGACTGGTCTGGAACTTGTGATCCTTCTGCCTCCAACTGGTGACATGAAGCACATGCCAATGTACTTGGCTGTCAACAGCCTTTTCCTTACTAGACTATTTTTCCTGAGACATTTTAAAGCATATTCCAGGCCTCTGATCATAACATTGGTAAATAATTTTAGTAGGGATTTATTTCTGGAGACATGGTTTTGCTGTGTAGTGTTACTCTGGCCTTGAATTCATCATGACCCTCAGTCTCCTGAGTCATGGGATTACATGCCACCTCCACACTGTGGGTTTTAAAAGAGCCATTAAAAAAAGCAAATTTTATTGTCCCGTTCATACATTTATCAATAGGTTAATATATGGGAGTGTAGCTCAGTATTACCTGCCTAGCATGTGTAAAGCCCTGAGTTCCCCACTAATGTAAATTTATTCAAAAGCTATTTATTCTGTATTCTAAGAGTTCAGCAAGAATTTTAAATTATGAAAGCAAACAACAGACAAAATAGGTTTTGTATGGCAAAACTGTGAGAAAATAATATTAATATTTGCCACTGCAGACTGTGTTTCAGAATTCTTCAGCCCTCCTTCTAAGGACTTAGTCCCATTTGTAGGCCAGCCTTACCCTAGCAATCACTGTCTGCTTCAGAAGAAGTTTATGTGGAGTTTATGTGTGGAGGAAAAGAAGAGATAGGAATTAACATTCACTGAATATCTACAAGTGCCAGTAAGTCTATTATAGAAAAATTAAATTTTCTCTCATATAAAAAGAAGTGATAGTACTTCAGTTTTGAAAATGAGGAAACAGAGACTTAGCAGGCTAGAGAAATTTAGTCAAATTGATCTAGCTATTAAGAAATGAAAGCAGCAAATGGAGGTTTTTCTAGGTTCAAAGCTGTTGTTTATACAACGTACTTGCCATCTACCAAGGCCTTTAATACACAATTTCAGGCTCGAATAGTATCTTAAGTTATTGAACCCAGACCCAAGCACATTTAAATATTTCATCTATATACATTGTTTACATGTATTGAGTTATCATACTATACCCTATAAATATGAACAACTATTATGTGTCAATAAAAATAGACATCTTCTGTGAACATAATGGGCACCTACTTCAGGCTTGAAAAGTAGAGACAAATTGGCTATAATTTAACTTTTGTCTACTGAACTAGAAAAACAACCCCAAATCAAAACAACAACAAAAGCAAAACAAAACATCAAGGAAGGTATCTCCAGCCTTTGAATGAGTCTCTTCCTTTGTATTTCTTATCCTTCTTTAAGCCTTATCTTTTCAAACACCCCAGTTGATTTGTCTCTGTTAGAAATGAACAGATTCTTTCATCACCCTGATTGTTTTCCTTAGATTGTTCCACCTTACTCAGAATAATAAAGAAATTCCAGTGACTTATTCTCATGTTCCTGAGAGGATACAACAAATTTTGGTGCTAGACTCTGTATATGATTGAAAGATTAGTGAGGGTTACCAGTGTCCACATGAGCAACAGCAGATGAGAGACAACAGGGCTGCTGTCATAACTTTGTGGACATAACTAATCAGAAACACCCCTTCCAGAGCCTGGATATGACCTTAGGGGCACTTTCACCAGTGGTGCTGGTACAGGATGGCAATATGAACACACTGCAGTGCAAATACAGTGAGATGTGAACACAACGGCTCACTGAAGTACACAAAGTGAAGTGTGAACTCACTGAAGTATGAGTACATGAAGGCTGAACGCACTGAAGTATGAGCTCACTGGAGTGTGAGCTCACTGAAGGCTGACAACACTGAAAAAGCCCCTAAGTGAAGTGGCTGCTTGACACAGCTGACTTAGGCTTGTCCAGGCTCTCTCTTTAGTTTGTTTCAGTAGTGGTTTAGCTCATCACAAACAATACCTTGGATTTCTGACAATTTGTCCTCTGGTTTAGCTCATCACAAACAATACATTGGATTTCTGACAATTTGTCCTCTGTCACCTGACATTCATGTGTCCTCAATACTGGATCAAGTGCCCTGCTTTCCCTTTGAAACAATATTCACCTAGTCGCTATCTAGTTTCTGGACTTTCCTGCTTTGGGATAATCTGCTTGATTTTGAAGCTTTTCCCCTTCCAGTTCGTTCCCAGCATCAGCTTGTCTTCTAAATCCTATCCTCCACTGTGAGCACTACAGAATGTAACTCATTTCAGGGCCTATGTTCCCTCTGAGTTCTTTTCTCAGCATTCCACTCTTCTCATAGAAGTGGCTTCTTCTTTTTTTTAATTATTTTTATTTTATGTGTATGCGTGTATTGCCTGCATGTAGGTAAGTGCACCTGTGCCGTGCAATGCCTGAGGAGGACAGAAGAGGCTTTCAGATCTCCTGGAACTGGAGTTACGGGCAGTTGTTAGCTGCTATGTGGGTGCTGGGATTCGAACCTGGGTCTTCTGCAAGAACAGTGTTCTTAACTGCTGAACCATCTCTCTAGCCCCAAGTTTTGGCTTCTTGATATGGGATCAATGACTAATTTATTACATTTATATCAACTTATACTGTCCTACTGACAATAAGGACAGTTCTGACCATAAACCTTATATCACTGCTAGTATTTTTCTCAGCCATCTCATTTTCCAAAGACTTAAGAGTTTTTTAGGCACGTGTGTGTGTGTGTGTGTGTGTGTGTGTGTGCGCGCGCGCCCAGCAATCCTTATATCCTAGAATTCTTTAGCTCATGATAAGGTATCATTATCCTCGGGAACTCATAAAAACAGAGGGTTAGAAATGATAACAAGAGGTTCTTTACTTGTTTCCTATTAAGAAAGGTCAGGACTAGCAAAGTGGCTCAGCGGGTAGAAGTGCTTGGTCTGACAACCTGAGTTTGATTCCTAGATCCTATGTAAAAAAGCCAGAGGTGGTAGTCTGCATCTCTAATCTTAGTATTCCTATGACAAGGTGGCAGGTGCAGCCAGGAGAACTTCCTGGAAGTTAGGGGGCCAGTTAGCCTGGAGTACATACCACAGCAGAAACAAGAGATTGCTTCAACAAGATGGAGCTACAAACCCAACTCATGAACATTGTCCTCTGACCTCCACACATGCACACACACCATGAATGTATATACATACACGTAAGCACCTCTTTAAAAGGAGATCAGGCAAATATTCTTACTACTTTAAAAGAAAATATAACAATAAACTTCTAGAGTGCAGTGAAGAAAAAAAAAAAAAACCCATACATTCCCTTCTTAAAAAAAACAAAAAACAAAAAGCTAGGCATGGTGGTGCACGCCTTTAATCCCAGCACTTGGGAGGCAGAGGCAGGCAGATCTCTGTGAGTTCAAGGCCAGCCTGGTCTATACAGTAAGTTCTAGGCTAGCTGGGGCTATAGGGAGACTCTGGCTCAAAAAAGAACAAAAAACAAATAAAACACTACAAAAATCCCACCAAAACCAAACAACACCAACAAAATAAAATATCCATTTATATGCAGCAAATCAAAAATATTTATTTCTATTTAACCTTTAATATTTTCAGAGGTGCTGGGAGTTGGAACCAGGGCCTGCTGCTTGCTAAGCAAATGCTCTACCACTGAGCTACACTCCAAGCTTGTGAAGAGCACCACTACTGATGAGAAGTCTATGAATCTGAAAAAATATTTTCGTTTAAGGAAATATCATCTTACCTACTCAGGAGGTGTTGTTTTCAGTCACACCGAGTATAAAAAGTAACCAAATAGGTGCATAAGGAAAAAAATGTAAAAAGGTATTCTTAAGAAACTTTCAAAACAGCTAAGTATGAAACAAAAAGAGTGACACACATATAGAAATATGCAATGTGTTGGAACCCTTTATGAAGTGGATTGCCTAAGGGGCACGTGGGTTGCTGAAATGTCCTTGAAATCTTCCGAGAAATCACAAAGAACATATGAGTTAGACTCCAGGAACATAAACATACCATAAAAGAATGATAATTATACTGTGACTTCACTTTTAAGAAACCTGGCTAACTGCAGGGTTTGTTTTCTTCTTCTTAGGTGACATGCACTGCTGTAAGAAGAGAGTTATCTAGGATAATGGGAGTTACTCCAACATTCAAGCCAGTGTGGGGCTTTGTATGCTCTAGGTACTTAGTAAGGAGTGGTTGACTAATTCTGGTTAAATGCTAACTGAAAGGACTGTGAGCCCTAAGAAACGTTAGGGCAGAAAGACTGAACTGAATGGGACTACACACAGCTAGGTGTGAGAAGTAGAGGTCTTACGTTCTTCAAATGCACATTATTCCTCAGTGGCTTGATAAGCAGAGGCTGCTGTGGCTATAGTTATCAGCTCTTGGGTAGCTCTATTCTAGACAAACCTTCCAGAGACGACTTCTTATTGGCTATGTTCAGATAGTTCTTTGAAATTGTTCTTGGGTATGCCAGTTTCTGCACTTTTTCCAGTTAAAATGGTATCAGTAATCAGAAAGAAACACTTTTGGAGGGGGAGGGAATGAGATATAGTAAATGCTGGCAGTACAATTGCTATTGAAGATAGGAAAGAACCATAATTAGCTTAATAAACATTCAAATGAATACTTATTAAGTGCTAAATACTGTGCTAATGGCTAAGACATAAAGAGGAATTTGGCACTCTATTTGGCAAGACAGGTGCATAATTGTGATGCACAGTGATATGAGCACTAACAGAAATATTAATAGGTAGGAGGTCGTTGTGCTGGGTATGGGTACATGCCTATAACCGCAGCCCTTGGGGCCATGAGGCAGGATGACCAAGGTCAACCAGGACTACATAATAAAATCTTGTCTTAAAAAACAAAAACAAAAGAAAAAGCTAAGTTTTCTTTTGTCCAGTTAGGGAGGCTTGAGAGTCAAAGAACAGTTAACATTTAAAATGACCTTGAAATTCAAGGAAAGAAGAACATTTCTAATTCTTATATAACTCTGTTAAAGTAGATATTACCTTCATTTATAGGTGAGGAAGCTGAATTAAGAGAGATGAAATCATTACCTCTAGAATCCAAAGTTGTTAAGTAGCATAGCTTGGATATGAATCCAAGAATTCACTTTAATTTGTTTTTATTTTAGTTTTTTTGAGACAAGGTCTCACTGGGTAGCCTAGCTGGCCTTGAATTTGTGATTTTCCTGTTTCCATCTCCCAAGCATTGGGATTTACAGGTCTGTGCCACCCACACCTGATTTGAAACCAAGTCTTGTCTATCTGACTGCTAGCATTTTCTACAGTATTTCAAAGTGTAAGTGACACAAAGATTTAAAAGCAACCCTATACTTACAATTTTTTTAAAACAGGATCTCACAGGCCAGCTCCAGGCTTGCCTCAAACTCCCTATGTAGCTAAGGCTGGCCATGAATTCTTGATCCTCATGCCTCTACCTCTCAAGTGCTGAGATTACAGATGTGTGTCAGTTTAAACAGAGCAGAACATAGGATGTACCTAATCTGGCTGTCCATCTTCTCCATGTTTATACCAGGGTATGGAATGCTGTTAAAGAAATATACACAGAATGGCACTACTATAAATATACAGCATTTCAACCTGGTAATTCTTTTTTGCTGGTACAATGTATCTCATTAATATATTACATAGCTATTTCAAAACTCTATTTACTTAAAAATCCACATGTTATTTTGTCTCTTTCCATGAGAAAATCTCACCAGAAGAAGGGTATGGGCTGGCAAAAGGGCTCAGTGGGTAAATGTGCTTGCTTTCAAAGGAGATAACCTGAGTTTGATCCATGGGACTCCCACATGGTAGGAGGAAAGAACTGACTCCCGAAAGTTGTCCTTTGACTTCTACTGTATGCTTCTACATGTGGTTAGCCAAGTGCTTCCTCCACTAAATGAATGTTTTAAAATATTTTATTTTTATTATTTTTATATTACATGTATGAGTGTATTGTTTGCTTGTAGGTAGTTGCACCTGTGGCATGCAGTGCCTGCAGAGGTCAGAAGACGGCATTGGATTCCCCTGGAACTGGAGTTACAGATGGTTGTTAGCTGTCATGTGGGTGCTGGGAATTGAACTGGGTCCTCTGCAAGAGCAGTCAGTACTCTTAACCTCTGAGCCTTCTCTCCAGCCCCCCAAGTGACACTTTTAAATGTATGTTTGGCTTGACTTCTTTAAGAACATACATTGTTCTTCTAGGAGTTTTGAATTTAATTCTCAGCACCCATGATGGCAGTTCACAGTTGCCTTTAATTCCAGCTCCAGGGCACCTGACTTCCTCTTCTGGCTTCTGTAGGCACCTAAGCTCATGTGCACATACCCCATCTCCCCCATCAAAATTAAAAAAAAATTAAATAAAAAATGAACATACACATAATGACTTTAGCATTTTACCTTTCAATTAGTGTAGTAGTGTGTGTGTGTGTGTGTGTGTGTGTGTGTGTGTATGTACTTTTTTGAGACAATTTTCACTATGTAGTCCAGTCAAGCCTAAAACTCACTACATAGTCAAAGTTGCCTTGAACCCATGACCTTCCTGCCTCAGCCTCCTGATTACAGGCATGTGTTACCATGCCTAACTAAAGATTTTTGTTTGTTTGTGAGCTTTTTTGGTGGGGGCAGTGCTGAGGATTAAATTCAGGACCTCATATATGCTAGGAAAGTCCTCCTAATCAGTGAGCATCTTAAACCTCTAGCCCTTCAACTAGTTAATGAATATTTTTAAATCATTGCTCAATTTTAATGTCAATTATGGTAAACAGCAACAGATATAACTCAAAGAAATAAAAGCTCCTTAGGGCTCTCAAAAAAACTAAGAGCAGGGGCTGAAGAGATAGCTTAGTGGTTAAGAGCACTGGCTGCTCTCACAGAAGATCCAGTTCCTAGCACTCACATGGCAGCTAACAATCATCCCCAAACTCCAGTTCCAGGGGATCTGATGCTCTCTTCTGGCCTCTACAGACATACAAGAAATTCTGAGATCAATCCTTTTTTTTTTTTTTTTTTTTTTTTTTTGAGAGAGGGTTTCCTGAAGCCCCAGCTGGTCTGGTACTTGCTATGTAGACAAGGCTGGCCTTGAACTCATATCCAACTGCCTCTGCCTCTGCCTCTTGAGTGCTGCTGAGATCAAGTCTTAAGAACATATGTGGGAGTATTTTATAATTCCAGTCCTTGAGATACTGAAGCCAGAAGACTGCTCAAAGTTTGAGGGCAGCTTGTGCTAGCCACGTAGTGACTACAAGGAAAGCTTGAGCTAAAGAGTGATGCCCTGTCTTAAAAAACTAAAAACAAAAACCAAAAATAAATAAATTGACAGGAGCAATGTTTTAAATAACTGCTGTGCTCCAGGTCTCCTGCTTCTAAATAGTTCCAATCCTGTTGTCTTTCAAGTCTTAACTTTAGAAAAGGGAATCATTCACTCAGACTGGAGAATGCAAGCAGGAGAAGCATAGGGCCTAGGGAAAGGAGGGGAAGGACAGAAGCTGACTGAGGGAGGTGTGAAGCTTTGGGCTGCATGCCTCCTTAGATCGGAGGTCTTCAAGATAGGACAGATCTAGATGGTCAGTGCCTCCCACACTTTATACCTGTCGATCCTGCTATATAGTTTGGTCTATAGACTATCCTGGTTGGTTGTGAGTTCATGAATTTTTGTTTCAGATCTGCAGCCTTGTTTCTCTGAGAGGTTAAGAGTTATATATTGTGATCTTTCCTGGGTAAGTTCGACCACACCCACTGTGCCTTGACTCCCACTACCTCATTCACCCTCCCAGCTCCCCGACCCCGTCTCTCCTCCTAGTGTGGGCACTGACCCATGTCTTCTCTTGGCACCTCAGACCTCTGGACTACCCTCTTGGCCCAGACTCCCCACTGCTTCCTGATCCTTTGTACCCAGACCAGCCCAATTCCTCAGTCTAGTCCCCTGGAGCCCTCAAAGCCTGTTCCCTCCCTCACCTTGCCTTTGTATGCCTGACACCAGCCTTCATCCCTGGCTGTCCAAACCCCAACCTGGATTCCTGAGACCAGCCTCCTTCCCTGACTGCTGGAGAGTCCTGAATCCTACCTCTACCTAGCAATCCTCCCAAATTGTACTGTACCTGCTGACTAGAGAGGGATCCAGACCTTAGGAGAAAGCCTGAGAGCATCTGATTCTCATCTGACTTGGGCCTCTGTGGGAGCAAGAGCAGCAGGACCAAAGCTATCTGGTCCTGCCAATATAAAATCAAGAGAGAACCTGAAGCCTAGACAATCAGCTTTTCATGCTCAACAAGTAAACTACAGGGGCACATAAAGTTTACAAACAGAAGCAGACCTAAGCTCAACAAAGGAAGGCTTGAGTCTCACACAAGAACCAGAAACTTCAAAAGAAATCCACATGTCAAAGTCACAGTGAAAAAATAATAACATGAAAAATCCAAATAATATATCCCCATCAAGTACCAAGAGTCCTTTAGAGGACCACAGTGAGAACCCCTGAGAGATACACAGGATGTGGAACTCAAAAGAACAATTATAAACATGATAAAAGAATTCAGTGAATTGAAAGAACACAGAAACAAAGAAATCAAAGAACTGAAAGAAGATACAGATAAACTGCTGAACAAATTCAGAAAAGAGAAATATTGAAGAATACTCAGGCTGAAATGAAGAAGGAAGTGAAACACTCAATAAGCCAATTAGAAACAACAGGAGAAAGCCTCACCAATGAGGATGAATGAAA
>NW_008356327.1:1318304-1319452 GCF_000622305.1 Nannospalax galili
ATAAAGTGGACAAACTAGACCACTCAAGCAAAGATTATGAAAAATTTAAGAAAGCACAAGAATGGAATATGCAGAAACTGTGTGATACCATATAAAGACCAAACTTACAAATCATAGGCATACAGGGAAGGAGAAGAATCACAAGATAATGGCATGGAGAAGATCTTCAACAGAATTGTAGAAAAAATTTCCCAAAATTAAAGAAAGACATGTCCATACAAACACAAGAAGCACATAGAACACCAAATAGACAAACCAGAAAAGAAACTCCACAGCACATCATAGTAAAACACTAAATGTAAAGAACAAAGAGAGAATACTGAAAGCTGCAAAAGAAAAACAAGTCACATATAAAGGTAAACCCATCAGAATTACAGCTGACTTTTCTGTGCAAACTATGAAAGCCAGAAGAGCCTGGACCAAAGTATTCCCAATTCTAAATGACCAAAGATGCCAACCCAGATTACTTTACCCAGTCAAAATGTTTATTATAGTCGAAGGGGAAAGAAAAATCTTCCATGACATAAATAGGCTGAAAGAATTCATGTCCACAAAACCAGCCCTTCGGAGAGTTCTTGAAGCAACATAAAGAGCCAAAGAAAGGAATGACTATACCCAAGGGGTAACAGAAAGAAACTTAATGAAGGTATAACTGTGGAAATGCACAGCTACACCAAGAATGTGAACAGAAATCAAAACGACAGGCATCAGTACACATCTTTCATTAACAACTTTAAATATAAATGGACTAAACTCCCTAGTCAAAAGATACAGACTAGTTGAATGGATTAAGAAACAAAATCCATCTTTTTGTTGTCTGCAAGAAACCCATCTCGCTTTCAAGGACAGGCACCACCTTAAGGTGAAAAGATGGAAAAAAATATTCCAAGCTAATGGTACTAAGAAAAAAGCACGTGTAGCAATTCTAATATCTGACAAAATAGACTTCAAACTAAAACTAATCAGAAGAGATAAAGAGGGCCACTTCATTCTGATCAAAGGAACAATAGACCAGGAAGATATTGTAATCATGAACATATATTCACCAAACTCTGGTGCACCCAGTTCATAAAAACAGTACTACAGGACTGTAAGAGCCAAATTAATCCCAACTCATTAATAGTAGGGGACTTCAATACCCCACTGTC
>NW_008356327.1:1319638-1323252 GCF_000622305.1 Nannospalax galili
AAAAAATACAAAAAAAATTGAAATAATTCCATGCATTCTATCACACCACAATGCAATAAAGGTTAAAATCAACACCTGAAGAAACCCTAGTAACCACATGAACACATGGAGACTAAACAACACTCTCCTGAATGATGAATGGGTCAAAGGAGAAATTAGGAAAGAAATAAAAGTATTCCTGGAACTAAATGAAAGGGACAATACAACACAACAAAACCTCTGTGACACATTGAAAGCAGTCCTTAGAGGGACGTTTATAGCTCTAAGTGCCTACATTAAAAAAATTGGAAAGAACAGAAATAAATGACTCAACATTGCAACTCAAGACACTTGAAAAGCAGTAACAAATGAAACCCAAACCCAGCAAACAAGAAGAAATAACAAAAATCAGAGCAGAAATAAATAAAATAGAAACAAAGAAAACAATACAAAGAATCAGTGAATCCAAGATCTGGTTCTTTGAAAAGATAAACAAGATTCACAGACCCTTAGCCTAATTAACCAAAATCAGAGATGATTTTCAACAATCAAGAAAATTCCCCTACAGACATGGCCACAGGCTGGTCCAATGGAGGCAATTCCCCAATAGAGGCTCTTTCAACCCAGGTGTGTCAAGTTGACACTAAAGCTATCCAACACAGGAACTTACATTTTAACCTTGGAGTAGATATATTCACTTAGATACCTGCTTTTTGTCCTCAAACATCTTCGTCCTTCTACCAGTATGGATCCAGGATTAGTACACACAAAAGCTGGGGCATCAGTTCTCATTCTCCTGCTTCATCAATTCCTAAATCCAGTTATCAACCCTGTGATTCTGCTTTTAAACTGGTCCATTTTTGACTTATGCCATCATCATCAATCACATGCCACTGGATCAGCTTCCTAAGTGGGGTTTTTAACCACTGTCTTTAATACAGCTCCAAAAGCCATGAGAGAAGGGATTTTACACCAGCTTCCTCAGGCATTTGGTCAATTAAAGATACTCTTCTTACTCTTAAAGAGTTTATTTCTTAGGACCTCCCCTGAGAGAGAAGGAAAGGAGGGGAGGAGGAGGACGAGAGAGAGCAAGCAGAATTAGGAGTTGGGGGCAGAGTTAGGGATTTGGGAGTATAGTTCCGCATAGGGTCTAACTGTGAGGCTCTGGTTTAATTCCCAGCACAACAAACAAACAAACAAACAAACAAACAAACAAACCCTCCAACATTAAAGAAAAGCAGAATTAGAATTCTCATTATGTGATCAATAAATCTTGTAGAATCACAGCAAATATGAAAGGAAATAAATGGGTGAAAAATAAAGATATTTAATGAAGACTCCTCAGGGATAAGCTCAAGAAACACACCAATCTAAAAGGCCACATTTCTTATACTCAAAATACTTTCAAACTCAATGTTTTCAAGTCCTGCTTCTGTTAAGAGTGAAGTCACATTAGTGGAGCTCTTATTTTTACCTTGCTTTCAAGCTTAATTATTTAAGGATCACATTTTATTTCTACTCATGTGTTTACATCAGGTATTGGTCCTCATGTAAATGAAGACATTGAAAAGTCTTCATTATAACCTGATTATAACCTACCTGAGAAAAACACAGAAAGTTGTTTTAATGCATCAAAAGTAAAAGAAGGGAAAAAAGCATTGTAACACCAGGAGAAGATATTTAGCTCTGAGTTTTCTGGCAACTAAGAAAAAATGAAGCATATCAAATTATAAAGCTTCATTTTCTGACAAAAAGAAAGTATATAACTTCATCTACAGAGGCAAAAACTTTCCTGGAAGTAATGCAAGCAATACTTCATCATGAGATTTTTTGGGGGGGGGGGTCTAAATGGGACTAAGAAGAATCTTTTTTTTTTTTTCCCCAGGAAAAGAAATGAATTAGTTTTAATTTCTATAGTATGTAACCCTGGTTGAATCTTACCACCGTCAGTTTCGCCTATGACAAAAGAGATGGTGATTTTTACCAGAGGACTGCAAGAAAGAGTAAACTACATAAAAATATGGGGAAGTACTTAGTAGAGTGCCTTAAGTACTCTCACAAAACAGAGAGATCGCATCAGATTTCATTCTAGTCTTTTCATAAAAGTGAAAATTTGACCTAATGGAAGGAATTCTGAGAGAGATAACTTGTCTTTTCACTCTAGAGTTTTACTGAATACAGGGACAAAACTTGGAGAAATCAGATTGACGAGGTGTGACCGATATATGATCTAAATTCTATTTTTTAAAAATTAATTTTATTTTATGTGTATGAGTGTATGGCCTGCATGTGTGTAAGTCACCCCTGTTGTGCAATGCCCATGGAGGTCAGAAGAAGGGTATTGGATCCCCTGGAGCTGGAGTTACAGACGGTTATCAGTTACGATGTGGGTGCTGGGAATTGAACCCAGGTCCTCTGCAAGAGAAGTTAGTGGTCTTAACGAACCTAACATTTAACTCAGTTGCATTTTGTGGCCAAAAAGGCAACCTACACTATGTTATTTTTCCTCCACACTCATCCTCTCTTCACATTTTTATGTTATTTAAAAATTATTAGACTAGGTTCTGGGGGTGTAGTAGTGGTAGAGTGAATACTTAGCATGCTTGAGGTCCTGTATTCAGTCAGCACACACACACACTCACACACACACACACACACACACACACACACCCTAAAAGATCAATTTTTTACAAGAAAAATTGAGACAAAAATCCACCTACTATACTACTCATGATCATAACACAGGCAACTATTTATGAATGTAAAAATTTATACCATAAAAGGCTTACTGCATGCTAGGCTAGCACTCTCCCATCTGAGCTACACACGGGTCTCTGTTTGTATAAATATCACTTAAAATGCAAAAGAAAATGGAGTTTATTTCTTGGTTACTAACTGGCTTTTGGCAAACATTTAAAATTTATATTTTCTTCTATAAAATGGAGATTACATTTACTCCAAAAAATTTTTGGTGAGGAACAAATTAAAAAAACATAAAGAAGCTGGGCATGGAGGTACACTCGGGAGATGGCGGTAGGAGAAGCAGAAATTAATGGCCATCCTTGAGTACATAGTGGGCTTGAGACCAGCTTGAGCTACAAGAGATTCTCTTTTTTTTAAAAAAAAAAAATCTGAAAATAGTAACTAAACATTAAAGTTCAACATGGATATTGCATATTAGCACTGGTCATACAATGATAGATAAGACAGAGGTACACTAAAGAAATTTATTGTCTTATGGCAGAAAGAGATAAAATGGGTAATGATTAAATAATATGGAAATTCAGTGACAGAGATATGATCAAACCACTACTGGTTAACAAAAAGGGCATTCCAGAAATGAAAGTTAATTCTAAGAATAAAGTATCACAAACCAAATATGTAGAAATGGACAGATCACAGTGAGACATAAACAGGAGACGTCATTAATGAACAGAGGCAACTATAATCTAATAATTGTAAACCAATAGACTTTGGAGAAAGTATTACAAAATGGAAAAAGTACCTCGTGATGATTTAGAAGCTGTTCCAAATCTGATGCCATTTGGTTCTTCATCTGTAGCAGAGCTGATTTTTCTTTATTTAAATTGCTGTTAAAAAACCCCAAGTTTTAAGAAGTGACCTTGATAGTGTGA
>NW_008356327.1:1323377-1332305 GCF_000622305.1 Nannospalax galili
TGTGAATTTAGTTAATAATTAGTAAACAACAAATGAATAGATAGAAATCTTATTGTTGAAATTGAAGATAAATTGAATTTGTAGTCAATAAAGATACCAGAAAAGACACTGTAATTTTAATTTAATGAATGGCTTATTTTTTAAGACTGACAATGCAATTATCCTGGCCTACTATGAGCATAAAAGCAACGTTTTAATGTCAACTACTTCTGAAATGTAAAAAGATGAACAGAAACTATATGTATAGATACACACACACATACACATACATACACACACACACACACACACACACACACACACACACACACACACATTAAAACACAAGATATGGGGCTAAAGAGATTGCTCACTGATAAAAAGCACTGGCTGCTCTTGTAGAAGACCCAGGTTCGGTTCCCAGCACCCACGTGGAGGCTAACAATCACCTGTAACTCCAGTTGCAAGGGATCTGATGTCCTCTTCTGGCCTCTGAGGGCACTGTACACAGGTGGTCCTCTTACATACATGCCAGCTAAATACTCAAGCACAAAAAGTAAAGTAAAATAAAAACACAAGATATAAGAAGTCAAAACATTTATTCTTGAAACTGACAATAGTATTTTATAACTCACCACATAATAAATTATGAGGTACACAATTTAGATAAATAAATAAGTCTACTGTAAACTTTGTAAAATAATTTTTTTTCTCCAAATTCTTAGCTCAGTCTTCAATGTCTAAGTCTACACTGTGAATTTCTCTCTGGTATGTCCTACTTTACAAGACAAGAGAAAAAGTATCTTATTAACCTAATTGTAAGGTCATACTGGTATTCTAATGAGAAATATTTGGGGCCTGCCTTATATTGTGTGTAATTTTATTATTCAGTGAATGAAATTAATAAGAGGAATTAAATGATGTCATCAGACTCAGACTATTCAACCAGTTCAACAAGAATCAACAAGAATCAAGAAAATCAATAATAAAGTAGCAGAGTTCTTCAACTGGTGAGACAAAATTTGTGAAAGTAAAATTAATGATGAACATTTTGCTTTAAGAAATCTTTAAGTTATAGTCTGAGAAAATGAAAAATCAGCAATTATTAAATATTAGAAGATTTTTTGAGTTCAAATAAATGTAGTATGAATTCTTGAAGAACTAGCAATTTCAAGGACTGAAGAAGGAAAAGTTCACTTACTCCTCCTTCCTAATACCTGAACTTCCTCAGGAAGCATCAGTCTGTCCTTTAGAGGAAAGGCTAGATGCAGTCCTGACTTCTGTTTCCTACTGTGCAACTGACTCAGCTGTGTGGTGCAAAGCAAACACACGTTGCTCCACTGAAACTCGGTTTTCACATCTGTAAAAGTGTAAACTATTCATGTATGCCAAAGGGATATGTGAATTACCTAGTGAATGATTACATAAAGTAATGAACACATAAAACTCTACATAAATGCTATTCACTATTACTTAGTTAGATGAAAAACAGGCATCAGAGGAAAACAGTAATTAAATGCCAATAAAGGTAAGTAGCTCAGCAGAAAAACAAACTGACATGCAAAGTTAGGCGCCAGAGATCCTACTAAGCCAAGCAATTGAAAAATACAAAATGGCGTACAGGAAACAGTGCCACGCTCTGCCAGTCTCCAAGGCAAGGTAAGGATGAGATGTTTCTGAAATGCTCAAATTCTAATTGATCTGGATTTTATCTGAAGATATAATATTCTTCAAAATGAAAGTAAAATCTAGTAAACAGAATTAGCAATTTTCAAAGAATTGGTGTTTATGTTCATACATTAAGTACACACATAATACATAATGCATAAACATTTGCTCACGTGTAGGTAGTACATACAAATACATACTCTCACCCTTCTCTGTCTCAAATACCAACAAGCCCATTAAAAAAAAAGTAGTGCAATTGGAATGGAATGTTGAAATACTTAAAGGCTTTTAATCAGATATTCTTTAGAAATGCTTTGTATATAGTATTTAACTTTTCAAGGATAAAGTAAGTGTTCCAAAATTAAATAGCAAAACAGCCACATGGTGGTGGATAATATAGAACAACTGTGCTGCATCTGAAAGATAGCAGTTTATCACAAATAACATGAACACTCCAGACACATTTCTGTGACTAGAATATCTGGGGATATATTTTCAAAGTCTTAGTCTTTATTAGACTATTAGATGTACTTAAATCACAAGGGAGGCTACTTTCAACATGGTGCTCTCTAAAACTTAAAATGATGGTTATTAAATTGTTCTGTTAGTATGTAATTTCTCACTAGAAATTTAGTCTTCATAAATTTATGATTACATAAAGTAATAAACATAAGACATTTTGTAACAATGGAAACTTTAGCTTTAAAAATATAAGGCTTCCATGTGTGAGTCATAAAGCAGCTACAAAACAAACCTCCTTATAAGCACATCTATCTTGAATGGTATATTACACTCATAATTGTTCAATTCACTGTTAATTATTACTTAGAAATTCACGTTTATGGCTGCTTCACCTGCGATATGAAACATATCCCTGATATATTATTGTACCTTAACTTCCTGGATCAATACACTCTGGCTTACCTTGGAAGGGAAGCTGACAATGTAGTCTTTTCTTCTCTAACTACGAGTTAAGAATAAACTGAGAACTGACAACAGGGAAAGAAAACTTATGATAATTATTCTCTTTTCATGCTCCCTTCAGATCCAAAGTAGAGATCACACTATATTGTCCAGACTCACTGTCTCTTGTGGTATGGTGGGGAGTTAACGTACTACTTTTAGAATAGATAACTACTTTAATGATAGGGGAATTTGAAGCAGTTCTAGTGACATCTTACTGTGAGCTTTACAACACATTTCTAATGATTTTATTTCAGAGTATATTTACTCTACCCTTTCTGGATACTGAATATACCTTATAAATAGGTCTAGGGTGTGGCTTATTGGTAGAATGCTTGCCTGAATAAACTGCATAGTTAAATTTGCAAGGTCTCAGTGTAGCATAATGGTATTGTTTGATTTTCAAAGAAACTCATACTTTACTCAGTTCTTCTGTTGTTGTTAAGTCAGTCGTGTGTATCCCAAGTTGACCCAAAACTCTTATATAGCTAAGGCTGATCATGAACCTAAGCTTCCAATGAATGAATGAATGAATGAATGAATGAATGAATGAATTTTTCGTGTGTCTGTGTGTGTGTGTGTGTGTGTGTGTGTGTGTGATATGGACCATTGTGAATGTCTGTGGAAGTCAGAGGATATCAGGTGTCTTCTTCCATCGTTTGCCTTATTTCTTTGAGTCAGGGTCTCTCACTAAACTTGGAGCTAGGCTGGCAGTCAGCAAGTTCCAGAGATCCTCTTGCCTCCACCTCCTATAGCACTGATGTTACAGGTGCATGTGTCCACACCTAGCTTTTTTTGGTGAGCTTTTTTTTTTTTAATCTGAATTAGGTTTGCAAATACCACTCTCATTTCACAGATGAGGAAACTGGCTGTGTTGTTCAATATTATGATCACTGTTGCCATGGAAATTATAATGAAAATTAATTTAACTTAAAATAGTAGCTAAAAAAGTGGTTCCTTAGCACACTAGTCATGTCTCAAGTGCACATCTGCCATGTGGTAAGTGGCTATCATACTGGACAGAGCTACAGGAAAACTTTCACTGTTATAGAAAGTTTGACAAGATAATAGACATTTAGAGAGTTTTACTGATTTGTCCCAATTCAAAACTAAGTATTGAGCTGGATTATAACCCAGGTAACCTACCTTTAGACTCAGTATGCCCTTTAAAATATTTTTTAAAACAAAAACTTAATTATAGAATATTTTAACACCTATGTATATGACATCTAGCTTGAGCAACTATAAACTTAAAGCCCTACTTTTAATAGTGTATACTATTTTTGCTTCTCTTCCTTAATTACATTATTTAAAGAAAACTTAGTCATCATTCAGAGTAGAATACAGGGAGGCAATATAAAATAATAGTTAAGATTACAGAATGAGGGCCGGGCATGGAGGTGAACATCTTTAATCCCAGCACTGGGGAGGCAGAGGCAGGCAGATCTCTGTAGTTCCAGACCAGTTGGGGCAACAGGGAGACCCAGTCTCAGAAAAAAGTAAGAAAAGAAAAGAAAAAGAAAAAGACATCCTGGAATAAAATTTGGTTCTACTACCAAACCATATACATTCTTAGAAATCAAACTGTTGCGTTTCTTAAGGGCTAAATTTATCTGTGCAGTGCAACTTTTTCTTAAGATAGCTATCTTTTCTCTTTATATTAAACATTTCCAGCCATCTTAATCCTTAATAAATTTTTAATTAATTAATTACTTTTTTGGTATTTTTGAGACAGTCTCCCTGTAGCCCCAGCTGTCCTGGAACTCACTATGTAGACCAGGCTGGCCTCGAACTTACAAAGATCCGCCTGACTCTGCCTCCCCAGTACTGGGATTAAAGGCCTGCGCCACCATGCCTGGCTAAGATGTAATATTTTGCCAGGTTTTTCTATACCTTCTCTCTAAAATTATAAAGATATAGTAAGAGTATTATAAAAAAATTTCAAATAAACATATAACCTAAGAAGAAGAAAAAAAAAATCTATGTAAAATTTCTTCCTTAGTTTCCCTAAAATAACTACTTGCCTACTAGAACACAAAGACATCATTTTGCTGTTTGCAACATGTATTCATACTGCAATTAATTAATTAATTAATTAATTGAATAAATCTGTTCATGTTATTTTATTATTATTTTATGACATCAGAAAACTTAGACCAAGAATAAAGTTCTGGGGCAATTATTCTGGTATTGTGGAAATGACAGGAGATGAAGATGATTCTAATTCATCAAAGATCACTCATACTTCAGAATTAATTTTTTCGGTTGTACATCTTAGGAAAATTGAATTTAATAACTACCTTTTCCTTACTGTTTTGTAATTTTTTAATTGAATGATTTCCATTCCCACCTAGTTCTCTGGTTCCACATTTATGATGGTTTAATGATTTATTCAGAAAAATTAATTATACTAATCTTAAGATTTAATAGCTAAGCCATAAAACCAGCTGCTCATGAGTTAAACCTTATTTTTAATATGTAGTGCCACTCTTTTATTTCAGTTTAAAAACTAACAACACAAGCTGTCCTCTGACTCACTTATGCCATCCCCCCAAATAAATGTTAAAAAAAGAAAACTAAACAAACAATAAAGACATCTCTAAAATGGTCATATAACTGAATAGATAAAAAATGAAGCAATAAATGAAGCAATTCTTTTGGATAAAGTTTTTTCAGTAAGAAACAGTTTTAAAGTGAAAGGAATTTATTTATTGACACTGAGGTGATTCCTGCTGGGTTACTTCATGCAAAGGGTGAGAGGCAGATAAGCCTAAAATTTTCTTGCCTAAGTAAACATGAATCTAAGTAAATGTGTAAACTTTACTTTTTAAGAAGTCATTTTACCTCCACAAATGGCATCTGTTACAGCCCTCCTCCTCTCCTTTTCGATACCCCACATCTTACTAAAGAATTCAAGGACAAGCTAGCTTTGTCCTATAGGGTGGATACAGTGTTTTCTTAGTAATACTTTCATGCTAAGGACTACTGAGCACAATGTAAAACATGAATGTCTAATGGAACGAGATACAGTTGTGGTTTTGTGTGTGTGTGTGTGTGTGTGTGTGTGTGTGTGTGTGTGTGTGTGTGCATGCATTGCATGGAGGTCTGAGAACAACCTCAGGTGTCCATCCTTGTCTTACACCTTGTTTCAGACAGGGCCTTTTGTTTGCTTGGGGCTTCTTCCAGGCTAGCTGATGAATTAGCCTCTAGGGATTCTCTTGTCTCTGTTTCCCATCTGCTGTAGGAGTCTGGGATTACAGATGCACCACTGAGTTGGGCTTTACATGGGTTCTGGGAATTTGAACACAGGTCCTCATGCTAACACATCAAGGGCTTGACCCAATGAACTATCTCCCTAGCCCTATTATCTATCTATCTATCTATCTATCTATCTATCTATCTATCTATCTATCTATCTCTCTCTCTCTCTCATCCATCCATCCATCCATCCATCCATCCATCCATCCATCCATCCATCCATCCATCCATCTCTATCATCTATCCATCTATCCATCTATCTACTTTACTGATTGACACCCACCTGCCTCTGCCTTCTGAGTGCCAGGATTAAAGGTGTGGGCCACCACACGTGCCTCTCTTCTGCCCCTTTTGCTACTATTCTGAGCCTTAGCCTATTTTATTTTATTTTTATTTATGTTTTTACCCCAGGATCAGACTCTTAAGTTTCTTCAGCAGACTAAGCCCTGTTTATAAAGGAGAATTTGAATCCTTACTTAAGACTATACTTTTTAAAATATTTTATTTATTATTTTTATTTTATGTGTATGAGTGTATTGCCTGCATATATGCTAGTGCACTTGTATTGTGCAATGCTGTTGGAGGTCAGAAAAAGGTGTCAGAGTCCCTTGAACTGGAGTTATGGACAGTTGTTAGCTGCCATGTAGGTGCTGGGAATTGAATCCTGGTCTTCTCCAAGAACAGTCATTGCTCTTAACTGCTGAGCCATTTTTTCAGCTCTAAGATTATATTCTTAATTATAATTTTCTTTAAAATGTACAATCCAAATTAATCTATGGCAAGATATTTATTTACAATGTAGTTGTTATTCAAATAAAAGACTTGCAGATGCTAAGTTGTAGGGAACTATGAGCATCTTTCAAAATGTCCTGTATCTCTGGTGAGTCACCTGTCCTCTTATCAAGGAGGACATGGAGACCCCACCAGATGGACCTGAACCAGTGTCCAGTCCACAAAGAGGGTCAACACAGAGGAATCATTTCCTCCATGCTTCCAAGCAAAGCCAGCCACGGTCGAGCAGGACCTTTGACTTATCTTCAAATAGATGGAACTGGTAAAAGAGTGGAGCCAGGGGCTCCTCCCAAGCCCATATGACCCCGGAGGAACAGATCCTCAGACAACCTTAAGAGTAAAAATAGCTGGATGTGGTGGCACATGTCTGTAGTCCCAGCACTTGGGAGGCAGAAGCAGGCTGATCTCTGTGAGTTCAAGGCCTGCCTGGTCTACACAGTGAGTTTCAGGCCAGCTGGGGCTACAGGGAGACTCTGTCTCAAAAAAAAAAAAAGTAAAAATACATTGGTTTATCTGGGCCAATTGTAGGGTCTTAAACACACAAAAGTAAAGAATAACCAAAGATTAATGAGGTCAATATAATTTTTTTTAAGAGTCCATATGTATAGCTAAACGCTACATAACAAGAAACAATGCCAGACACGAGATACTTTCCTTTGAGATATTGGCCAGGGTGGCCAAAAAGACTCCCAGACAGTAACCCAGCATAAAACTGGGAAAATGAACAGCAGACCACAATCTTATCTAAAGGAATATTGACAACTGATTGTTGCTAGACAAGGAACAGCTCATCTTCCTAAAACAAGGATCTCTAGATAGGCTGACTAGATTAAGCAGACGGACAAGCACTGGGGAATGGCTGGGGGCACCAACCACACAGTGGACAGTAACAGGGATGACAGAGTATATGGGCTCCAGTGGGGGTGGGGGGCTATGGGATGGTGCCATTTGGGAAATGTATATAGATGAATAAGATTGTATGGGATGTTCTATATGATATACACACAAAAAAATCAAATTAAAGAAAAAGACTCATATTTGAGGAGGAAGCATAAAAATTTACTTCATGTTAATTAGTAGAGGTGATAAACATTACCATTGAAATCTACCTGATGACTTTATTATCCATACTCAGGTGCCAAGGATCCGAGTGTAACTGACTGTGGCTAGTAATAATCAGACACATAGAGAAGAGAGTGTATCCCAGGGTCCTGTTTCCTCCAAGGGGTGGGCCTGCTGCAGAGAACTGACTGAGGAGAGCTAGCCATGGAGGGACGGGCTTCTTGGTGCTATCTAGCTTAAAGGTTGAAAATTCATTCAATTTTATGTCTTACAGGGTTTATACTGAGTTCAGTTTTGTATAACTATATTAATTCAACTGTGAACCTAAAAATTTAGAGCCCCTTTTGAAAGAGATGTATCATTGTTCTGGAAATTGTTACTGAATATGTTAAAGCTGTAATGAAATGCTTCTTCTAATCATGTGGTTATTAAATTAAAAAAAAAAAGACTTGCAGATGGCTTACCTGACATCTTTCTCAAGTTGAGCTGTACACTTCATTAGTGAATCAATTTTAGAATCTCTCTGACGCACTGACTCTATGAGGTATCTGTAAGGTTGCTGAGTCTGGCTTAATAACGAATTGGCTCTGTCAAGCTAAAGAAGCACATATTTCATTAAGTTTTAGAGAGTTTGACAACAGACAAAAACCATCCAAAATGCTCTAGCATACAGTACACCAACCTCCTAACAAATGTTTGCTGATACTAGGGATTGAACCCAGGACTTCATGTTTGCACTGAACTATACCCCAGACCAAAGTGTACCAAACTCTTTTTTATATAAACTATTCTGAAAGGCTAAATAAATGTGTGCAAATTTGGAGGTCTGAAAAATGACTAATCAAGACACTTATTACAAATAGTAGCAATAATGATTATAAAAAAGAAAAATTTGAGATGTTAATAGATACAAATTTGGGGGACTGGCCACCTATATTTCCTGTTTGTTCATCAAATTATCTATAGATATATTTTTTTAAATGAAAATTCATTAGATAAAAATGAAAATCTTTAGGCCAGGCATGGTGGTACATGCCTTTAATCTCAGCACTTGGGAGGCAGAGGCAGTGAATCTTTGTGAGTTCAAGTCCAGCCTGGTCTACACAGTGAGTTCCAGGCCAGCTGGGGTTACAGGGCGACCTTGTCTCAAAAAGACCAAAGGGAAAATAAAATAAATTATCAGGTCTTCATATTTCCTTTAGTTTA
>NW_008356327.1:1332504-1334290 GCF_000622305.1 Nannospalax galili
TTTTTTGGTGCCACCAAGCCTGGCTAATTTAAATATTTTTAAATGTGGCTAAAATACAAAGAACATAAAATGTATACTTAAACCCTTTATAAATTTACAATTTGGTGGCATTAAGTATGTTCAAAATGTTTTATTTTGGTGCTAGGGACTGAATCCTGGGTCACATACATGTGAACCAGACACTCTAACCACTAAGGTGTGTTCCAAACCCCAAGATTAGTCCAGATCATGATTCTATTCTTTTTCTCTTCTCTTTGTTTGTGAGATAGGGTCTCACTCTGTTGTCCAGGCTGGCCTTCAACTCAGCAATCCTCAGACCTCAGCCTCCTAAGTGCTGGGATTGCAACCTGTGTGAGCCACCAGGCTTGCTGGACTACTGACAAAATATTTTCTAGACAAACGCATGGTTCCCCTTCAGCTCCAGAATATTGGGTTACAGGTATATATCACCAAATTTACTTATATTTTCTCTCCTAAATGAAATATAAAATCTATATGCTTGTAAAAAATTTAGCTCTAAATA
The DNA here is from genome assembly GCF_000622305.1 of Nannospalax galili. Lineage (NCBI taxonomy): Eukaryota > Metazoa > Chordata > Mammalia > Rodentia > Spalacidae > Nannospalax > Nannospalax galili. The sequence goes on from NW_008356327.1 coordinate 1,333,028, forward strand.
TAATTTACTTTAGCACTTCAATGTTTTTGGTTTCCATTAATTCCAAGAAAGTAATAAGTGGGCTGGTGAGATAGCTCAGCAGGTAAAGGTGCTTGCTTAGACAGGCTTGAGCCCTCAGCTCATCTCCAGAATCCACATAAAGATAGGAGAACCAGATCTATAAAGTTGTCCTCTTACCCACCCCCCCACACCCCTAATTAAATTAAAAAAAAAAAAAAAAAAGAAACTCCAAGAAAACAGTGAGCTGAAGGAACAAAGAGTCCAGGAGCTGAAGGGTAGAGAACAGTGTGATGCTGATAGTGGAAAGGCACAGTGGGAGGTGTACAAGAAGGAATGAATGAAGGGCAGTAGTGAGAAAATCATGAAGTCTTGGCAGGTTGGGAGAGAAATGGAGCCTGGAGGGCTGATTTTAAAAGTGCCAACACCTCAAACCTTTTACTAGAAAAATATGTTCTATTAGAAAACCTTCTTATGATTATATTAAGTATATAGTTTAGGAAAAATTCATCAAAGGATATAAATAGCAAAAGAAAAGACTTTTTTTGGGGGGAGGACACAATTCATCATAGAGAAAGCAGAGACAGAGAAAAATCAAATATTTTCTCTCCAGGGTTTTGGTTCCTTTACTTTCCTTCTGATACTCATTCTTTAAAATCTATTGTGTTGCCACTGGAATATTATTCTTCCAAGTTATTTTACGAACATTCAAATATGCAACTGGACAAAGTTCTACTAACCTGCACAACCAGTTTCTCTAGTCAATTATATCAAACAATTGCCTTCACTTTGTTTTTACAGAACTGACCCTAGCTGAATAAACTGAACCGACAAGTTTCTTTGTGTTTCAAAGTGCAGAGTGCTCTACCTGTGCATGTGAGGAGCAGGGGCAAGGTGGCGGCAAGACCTAGGAGCATTTAGAGTCTAGCTAACTAGTCTAGAATGAGCAGGCTAAAATGTCTCAAATCTAATTTTAGCTGCACAAATAATGTGACAGCAGTCACTTGTACACATTTTGATTCAATTTTTTCATGACAGTAAGTATATGTATTTGGTTTTAATATAACAACAAAATGAACCAAAAGTTGTACTTTCAACATATTGTGTATACATGCTGGAGCTGCCTCATGTTTCAGAAAAGTGATGAAAACCAAAATATTACTGTTTTAAGAATCCCAGCACTCGGGAGGCAGAGGCAGGTGGATCTCTGTGAGTTCAAGGCCAGCCTGGTCTACATAGTGAGTTCCAGGACAGCTGGGGCTACAA
>NW_008356327.1:1334378-1337072 GCF_000622305.1 Nannospalax galili
TGCCTCTCCCTGACCCTAGCTCTCTGCTAGGGGTACAGCCTGGGGTCTTGAATAACTAGGCAAGTGCTTTACTTCAGAGATATAATCCCAGCCTCCCCACTGCAATCTATTTTCTTTCATTCACCAGGAGAAAATAATACGTTTGTCAACAAAAAGAGCCGATACTGGGCTGGAGAGATGGCTCAGTGGTTAAGAACACTGGCTGCTCTTAGAGACAATCTGGGTTCGTGGCTAACAACCATCCTTAACTCTAGTTCCAGGGAAACCAAATGCCCTCTTCTGACCTCCAAGGCATTGCAAGCCACAAGTATACTTACACACATGCAGGCAATACACTCATACATACAAAATGAAAAATGAAAATAAATTTAAAAAAAAGCTGGTATGTTTTCTATTTCTGAAAAAGCTAATTGAACAAAATTTAATTTAATTCTACTTATTTAAAAAAATCATGGTATTAAAGTTTTTTTCTGGGGACAGTAATTAGTGTTCAGAAAGTTTCACAGTCACTCACTTTGCCTATGATTAGTAATCTTTTCATTATAGGAAGGCATTAGTAATTAATGACTCAGGAACCATATACACAATAAATGACTCAGGATTAAAGCTATGATACAACATTTTATAGAATTGTTATTCTTCCTCCTGTTTCAAAAACTTGTACATGTGATTCAGAGGAAAGCAGTACCTGATTAAAACATAATTATATATTTTGATTCAAATACTAATTTAAATTATGCTTGGATGATAATTCAAAATTATATTTTCTCTTAGGATTTACAAAACATAAGAAAACAATGTGTTTTCTTAAATGTGAAATTTTTTTTATTGTGAAGTCTCTTTTCCACAGAGACCCTTGGAAATGGGGTTCTCTCTTGCCAGGGACAAATTGCAGTGTTGGACAAAATTTATTAGTGAGTTTACTTCTATACAAGGGATGGTTTACACTAAGCCACCCACACACCCTTGCTTAATCTTCCTGATCATGCTATACTAGGAATGTGAACTGTCTACTTGATGGTCATAGTTTAGTCAACTAGTTTAAGGAATAAAATATATATCTAGTCAAAGTTTATCTGAGAATATTTGGTTTTTTTACCCAAGCCTTATCTACATAACACATGATAATTAAAAGTGCCAGACTGGTGAAACTAACCTTTTTGGATGTTTAATAGCCATAGTTTAAGGCCTGTACTAATGTGGCCAGAAGGACTTAAGGGGCAGTTTTTGCCCCTTGCCCTCCAAGGTCGACTAAATTCCAGGGAATTGTGAAACATCTCTCAAAAAGTCCTGTGACTGCGGTCAGTCACCTGTCCTTTTGTTCAGAGAAGCCATAGAGACCCCACAAGACGGACTTGAACTAGTGTCCAGTTTACAAAGAGGAGTGTCAACTCAGAGGAAACATCTCATTCATGCTTCCATGTGAAGCCAGACATGGTCAAGCAGGACCTTTGACTTATCTTCAGATAGATGGAACTGGTAAAAGAAAGGAGCCAAGAGCTCCCCCCAAGCCCATGTGACCCCTGAGGAACAGATCCTCAAATGACCTTAAGTGTAAAAATTGATTTATTTGGGCCAACTCTACGGTCTTAAACACCCCAAAGTAAAGTATAACCGAAGAGTAAAGTCATTAGTATATTTCTTTAAGAGTTCAAGGGATTACCCTTCCCAGACATTAGGCTTAAGTCTATATAAAAAGTTATTCAGACAATTATTTCTCATTGATGATTTTATTCCTAACCAGAAAGTGCTGCTCAGATGTAAGACTTCAAATCTTGGTCTCCAATACTGTAGTACCCACCTGTAGCTAAGGGAGACAACCAGCTATTGTTCTAAAAGGATGGATAAATTTGTTTTTGCCCCCTATTTAGAAGCCTTTGAGAGGGAACGGACACTGATTCTAACTACTCCAACAGGTATCAAAATACCTGAAAGCAAATCCTGAATCCATCACTCTAGGTCCAGCCTTGGAAGACAAAAGAAAATGAGGAGGAACCCAATAGAGGGAGGCCTTTGGAAGCCCTTATCAAGAAATTCCGGTGGACTCTCATATGAACATTTGAAAGTTGCCTTGCTCTGATGTTTTTCTAGTTCCCTGTCTAGAAGTTATAATGCTAATTACTCTTGCCTTTACTTCTCCTTCACATCTCTTATTCAGGGTTCAAAGACTTTCTTTTCTTCCTTGAGACAGGAGTTATGCAATTTGGTCGTGTTTAAGATAGACCCACTGAAGGGTACTCCAATTGCCATACCCTGTGTCCCTGTTCAGCATGGAAGAAGCCAGAGTGGTCTGTGTCCTGATTCCCTATTGACAATTTGGGCAACCTCTTCAGAGGATGGTGTGATAAGAATAGGAGGTAGGAATTGGCTAGGCAGTTAGGGTAAAAAGACCCCAAAGAAAAGTAGCCAGTTTCTTGGCTAAAAGTCAAAGCGAAAAGTCAAAATGTCCTTGAGTCTGTCAGCAACATACTCTGTTCCAAAGGCCAAAAAGATTGAAAGTATTTGGGAGTTTGTATCTAATCCTTAAAAGATTTTAGGGTTTACCCTTTATAGGGGAGAATGTTAGAATAGCCAAAAGTCCCATAAAAATAAATAAAGAAAAATAAAAGAAAAAGAAAAAAGTGATGGGGAGATATGGGAGGTGTTGGAGGGGAGGGAGTGGGCATGGATTTGATCAAAAAACCTTATATGCTT
>NW_008356327.1:1337167-1351686 GCF_000622305.1 Nannospalax galili
TTACTTATGTTCAAATCCCCGCACCCACATGGCAGCTAACAACTGTTCGTAACTCCAGTTCCAGGTAGTCTGACAGTCTCTTCTGTTCTCCCTGGGCATTGCACGATACGGGTGCACTTACCTACATGCAGGCAATACACACATACACATAAAATAAAAATAATAAATAAAATATTTTAAAAAAGATTTTAGGTTTACCTCTTTAGAACGTGGAATATTTGAGTAGCCAAAAGCCACATAAAATTTTTTTTTTGAAGAAGAAAGAGTACATGAAGTTATCAGAAAAAAAAAGTGATGTGGAGGTATGGGAGGAGTTGGAGGGGAGGGATTTGATCAAAACATCTTATATGAATGTATGAAATTTTCAATAAACTATTTAAAAAAAAAGATTTAGCTGATACATTTTGAGCAATTAGGATTGGTGAAAAACAAACTGTTAAACTGTCGGGTCAGGTGTTACCTCTTGGTTATAGAACTGTCCAAAGAGTTTCAGGAGAGGGAAGGGACAGACAGGCTTGTGTTGGGGAAGGTGACCAGTGGGGCTCAGTGTGGCAGCAATTCCCTGATGTTTTCCAAGTCTTTCACTACTTGAAAAACCAAAGCAACTATGTGCTAACCAGCTATCAGCCCTATTTCTAGTCTTGAGTTTTGTTTTTTGAGACAGTCTCTCTATAGAGCCAAGGTTGGCCTTGAATTTGTCATATTCCTGCCCTCACCTCCCAAGTGTTGGGATTATTGGCCAGGTAAGGGGAAATTCATGAAAGGAAGATGTTAAATTCTTTCAATAACCATCATGGAAGAGATGAGTGAAGTCACAGAAGTAGACAATACTGTAAAGTATTATCAGTTCAAAGTGTAGCCCTGCATCACCTTTTTTTAGTCGAGTTTGTTTAAAATGAAGATTCTTGGGTTTCATTCTATACCTTCTTGATCATAATTTCTGAGTGCATGATGTTTAGAAGCCTACATCATAAACAACGACCTCAGAGTCTTTTTATGCTCATCAATGTTGTTTATTTCAGACAGGGTCTCACTCTGTAGCCCAGGCTGGTCTGGAATTCACTACGTAGTTAGCCTGGTCTTTAGCTCATAGTGATCTGCATGCTTCAGCCTTCCAAGTCCTGAGACTGCAGGTCAGAAGCACCACTCCTGCTTCATTAACATTTTAGAATCATCAATGAGATTCAAGAGTAGAACAAAGGGCAGACATGCGAGAACCAACTACACTGAAGAGGTAGAAAGGCCAGTGAGAAAGTTCAGAGGGAAAAGGTGCATGCCACCAAGTCTGAAGACCTGAGTTCAATCCCTGGAACTCACATGGTGGAGAGAACAGACTCCCGAAAGATGTCCTCTGACCTCCACATGCATGTCTTGGCATATGTGCACGTGTACACACACACACACACACACACACACACACACACACACACTGCGCATGTATACATACACATACACCCATGCAAACACAAAATAAATTTTAAAAGGTCTAAGTAGATGGAGATAGCAGCTACACAGAGTGAAGATCCATCTGAGTTGCAGAATCAGAGTTAGAGTAACTTCTTAGGATGGGCATGGAGGTGTACACCATTAATCCCTAGACTCAGGTGGATCTGTGAGACCAGTCCTGGCCTACATAGAGAGTTCCAGGCCAGCTAGGGCTACAGGGAGGCCCTGTCTCAAAACAAAATATATATAGAGAGTAGTCTCTTTTTAAAGCAAAATAAAATGATTTTAAAAATATCTATAATGTCATGCTACAGGTAGATTAAATTTGATGGACTACCGAGGAGAGGGCACGACTGATGGGAGGAAGAAAATATTAATATTAATATAATAGATACAATATGGTATAATAAAAAAAGATACTGAAAAATCCTCTGATAAAGAGGTTCAATAAAAATCAGCTTAGATGACCCAACTATAGCAGAGAAAGGAGACACATGACAAAATTGGTTTTGGAAGTGGGTGTTATCTTTAATTCAAGCAGTGAGAAGAAGGACAGATATGGAAAGTGGAAACATTGGGTAGCAGGAGTTGAGGGCTTGGCTGATGTTCAGCAACATACATTTGTAATACTTCCAACTACTGCAAAAGCAACATATTTCTTCAAGAAAATTTTAACACATTTCCACAAAGCCAAGAGATTTTTTTCTTGTCTCTCTCCTCTTCCTTCTATTAAATATTTATAGAATAACCACTATATTGTGAAATGCTACACTCAAGGCAGCAAATGTTAAGAAGCACCAAGTGGATGCACTTGGCAAAACTAGAGTGCCAGTGAGCTTTTCAGAGTTTAGGTGCTTGATAAAGTTCAAGGCTGGATAAGAAAAACAGTAAACCAGGAGGTGCCTGACAAATTGGAAACATACAAAGAGAAGGTGTAATACCAGGCCTTGTAGAAACCAAATAAAATACAAATGTAATGGGAATGAAAGGCCTAGAAGAGATGAAAGGACAGGAGGCTGGAATCAGAACAGAATTTCAAGTTCAAAAGCTAGACTCTTTCTTCTCTTTCAAAGCTACCTCAGAGAAATTCATTTCAAAATAGTTCAACTGTACATCAATTTTGGATATGGGTATGTGTATCTGAAGAATTTGCATAATGATTTGAAAATGGCTCTTTCAGGGGCTAGAGAGATGGCTCAGTAGTTAAGAGAAGTGGTTGTTCTTGCAGAAGACTGGGGTTTGAATCCCAGCACCCAGATGGCAGCTAACAACTATCTGTAACTCCAGTTCCAGGGGACTGATAGCCTTTTCTGTCCTCTGCGGGCATTGCACGACACGGGTGTATTTACCTACATGCAGGCAATACACGCATACATGTAAAATAAAAATATAAAAAAAATTAAAAAAATGGCTCTTTCATTTATTTTTCCCATAGTGCTGGGATCAAACCCAGACCTTTATATACGATAGGCAAGTGTACTACCACTGAATTACCCTCTCTAGCCTGGCAAATAGCTCTTATACAGAAAAATTCATAGTCATTTATGAGTTATTAAGGCACAAGCTCAGTAAAAAGGTTATTTGTGTGATATGTAAAGAGAATGTAATTTGTGAATCATTTCCCTCACTTCAGTGGTGGTTTGCATTACAGTAATTAACACACACACACCAAATAAATAAATAAATAAATAAATAAATAAATAAATAAATAAAACTTTTAGTATTTACATCTATCAAATAACAGCTTAAAGAAAAACTCTCAGTTTAAAAAAAATGCCAGGTATGGTGGCACGTGACTATTATCTCAGCAATTGGAAAGGAGAGGCAGGAAGATCAAAAATTTGAGGCCAGTCTGGGTGTCACAAGAAGATTCTATGATTAAACAAAACAAAACAAATCCAAAACACAAAAACTGTCCTAGATTTATGATAACTGATATTTATCCAGAATGAACCATAACCAAGATTTCTTTTTTATTGTTGTTGCCTTTTCTCCCCCCAAGAGAGTGTCTTGCTACTATGTAGACCAGGCTGTTTTTGAACTCATGATCCTTCTGCCTCAGCCTCTTTAAAAAAAAAATATTTTATTATTTTTATTTTATGTATATGAGCATATTGCCTGCATGGTAAGTGCACTCGTGTTGTGCCATGCCTGGGGAGGACAGAAGAGGCTGTTGGATCCTCTGGAACTGGAGTTACGGACAGTTGATAGCTGCCATATGGGTGCTGGGATTCAAACCTGGGTCTTCTGCAAGAACAGTCAATGTTCTTAACTGCTAAGCCATCTCTCCAGCCCCCTGCTTCAGCCTCTTGAGTGCTGGGACTATAGGCATGCATCACTATACCTGGTTGCAGACTTCTTGGTTTGAATATTTCATAAGATTAGACACAGACCTGTTAATATAATAACAGTAAATGTTTTGTCCTTGTAACACATTAGCCATTTACATGAAAGATTAATATGCTCATCTTTTATTTTAAATACTTAGTTAATAAGTTATTTTGAGTCAGGGTAGCTGAGGTTGGCCTTCAACTCAAGCTGAAGCTAAGGATGACCTTGAATTTCTGATCCTCCTACCTCCCACCCACAAGTGCTGGGATTACAGGTATATACCACGATGCCTGGTTTAGGGAGTGCTAGGATGGAATTCGGGACTTTGTGCATGTTAGGCAAGCACTGTACCAATTAAGCTATATCTTGTTTGTTGTCATAAAAACAAATGTTACTTTTTACAAAATTCCAGAGCAAAACAGCCCCCACAAAACAAGAAACAGTGTGTGGCGGTTTGCATGAGAATGTCTCCTCACAGAATCCAAGTACTTGAACACCTGGTCAGTTGGTGGTGCTGTTTAGGGAAGTTTAGGAGGTGTGGCCTTGCTGGAGGAAGCACATCACTAGGGGTAGGCTCTGAGAGCATATAGCCTTGTCCCTCCACTCTTGGTCTATCCCTCTCTGCTTCCTGCATGTGCTTGAAGATGTGAGCACTCAGCTTTCTGCTCTGGCTGCTTTCTGCCATGCCTCCCCTGCCATGGTGAACTCTTAGGCCTCTGGAACTGTAAACCCAATAAACTCTTCCTTTTGTAAGTTGCCTTGGTCATGGTGTTTTATCACAGCAATGGAAAATTAACTAATACAGAGTGACAACAGTTAATAATTACTTGCCCTTGTTAAAAGCTATTTCCAGTGCCATGTTCTGATCATGTCACATAATTCATATGAATATTGTTTATCCCAACACCCTCCTCACTTCTCTTCCTTTTGAAACATTTTCATGTACCACTAATTTAGTCAGCCACACATATCTAGTTACATGACATCCTGAATGTCTACAAAGGATTCAAGAATGCCAGCTTCATGAGATGAAGTGCTACAACAGGGAAAACGAACTCTCCCAAGTTCCTTAGAACCAAAAAGGTAGGTTCTGCTAATCTTGTTAAATTACAACTTTTTTTCTGGAAAAGTTGCTTTCCAGAGGGTATTAGAAGAAAGTAGCTGCAAGGATTGTCAAGCTGCACAAGTGGCCATGACTGCCTCCATGGAAAATGACTCACCATACCCCCCACCCCACTCTTTACTCCCCTCCTCTTTCCTCCCCCTACTTCCTCCTTCCCTCCCTCCCTCCCTCCTTCCTTCTACCTACCCCTATTTCTCACTTTTTTAGACAAGGTCTTATCCAGATTGCCTTTGAGTTTGTAATCCTTCTACCTCTACTTTTCTAATGCTGAGATTACAAGTGAGGACCACCACATGCAGCCCTAGCCATTTTTCTGTTTCTCAGATTTCATTTACTGTCTTTCTCCCAACTCCCTCCCCAATGTGATTTTTTTTTTTTTAATTGTTGCTTTTTAGGCAGGGTCTCATATAAGCCCAGGATGGCCTCCAACTTGCTGTGTGGTGCTGGACAAGCCTCCTGACTCCATCTCCTAAGTGGCGAGGATTAAGGGCATGAGCCACCTTGCCTGGCTATTTATTTATAAAAGACAGGACCTTGCTATGTTGCTCAAGGTTGGCCTCAAGTTCCTGAGCTCAAGTGATCCTCTTGCTTCAGCCTCCCCAGTAGGTAGGGTTGCAGGTATCTGCCACTTCAAGACTCAGCTAGAATTTACATGTTAGAGTACTTTTAAGTTCATAGCAAAACTGAGCATTAAGTAGTTCTCTATACAATGATACCTCAACATACTATCAAAGTTAGGGTTCACTCTTATTTTAATGTTTGGGCTTTGGCAAATGTGTTATGACATGGATCCAAGACTATACTGTAGTCTTTTCCCTGCCCTAAAAAATCCCTGGGCTCCATCTAGTCACTATTATCTTCCCCTTAACTTTAGAAGTCATTGATCTCTTTTTGTGTCTCCATAGTCTGGCCTTTTCTGAAATACAGCATGATTAGAATCATAGTATCTTTGCTTATTTTAAATGTTATTTTTCCCCTTGGGTCTGTCTTTCTGCTCCCTTGGCTCCTTAGGTGTTAAAGAATCACTGTCGTAAAACGTCTAGGTAATACATTTATTTAATCTGAAAATATTTTGGTATAATTTGTGTTACTTGGAACTTAAAAAGCATCTTAAAATGTGAACACTGAGGGAGAGTTAGTAGTTGTTGGGACTGAGACTGAGCCCAGTGAGGGCAGCTCTAGGTCACGTGCTGAGCCAGTGTTTGTAACCACCTCACAATATGAAAGAGAGCAATATTAAGTAGAAACACAAAATGTGAATAAATAAGAGTCCTCTCCCCTATTTTTCAAAAATAGAGTGGACTAAAGGCATAAGCACACCTACGCACACAGTAAGAACAGAAGATGAGCCGTCCAGGAGGAAGTGTGATGCAGAGGTATTCTTCGAGCTGCTTCTCTTGATTCTGCCTGGGTGCTGATGCTTATGTTATACCCTATACCCTTCGGGTCGATCAGAGGACACTTAGTGTGTCAGCTTGACAGGACTTAAGAGTTACCATGGAAAGACACACCTGGGCATGTATGTGAGGGAGTTTCTAGATTAGGTTAACTGAAATGGGAAAACCGACCCTGTGAGCTGCATCATTCATAGCTGGTGTCCTGGACCTGGACTGAATAAAAGCAGAATGAGCTGCATGTCCACATTCATCTTCTGCTTCCTGGCTACTAACGCCCGTATACTCTGGCCACCAACCAGGATGGAACGTCCTCTAAACTGTGAGCTGAAATAGACACTTCCTTTTCAAGTTGCTTTTTGTCGAGTATTTTGTCACAGTAAGAAGAAAAGTAAATAAGACACTTAAGAATCCTGGCACACTGTCTGAGCCTCCTGCATACTCATTTGACTGGGTACTACAGGCAACATGACTTGGGCACAATTCTTTTCCATACTTATTTTCCTTCTATAGCTTCCCTGGTTATAACTTTTTATTTGACCTGAAAAAAAAAATCTTTGGTGTCCCTTTAATTCCAATATGAAATCCAAAAGAATATTCAGCCAACAGAAGAAATCACAGTATTATTAGTACCAACCTATTCAAGGACACAGAGAAGGGTCAATATAAAAATATGGACAACTACCAGATGGACTTGAACCAGTGTCCAGTCTACAAAGAGGAGGGTCAACTCAGAGAAAACATTGCCTCCATGCTTCCAAAGTGAAGACAGCCATGGTTGAGTAGGACCTTTGACTTATCTTCACATAGATGGAACTGGTTAAAGAAAGGAGTCAGGGGCTCCTCCCATGGCCATGTGACCCCTGAGGAACATATCCTCCAACAATGTTAAGAGTAAAAATAAATTGATTTGGGCCAACTGTATGGTCTTAAAGACCCAAAAGGAAAGTATAACCAAAGAGTAAAGTCATTAGTATATTTCTTTAAGAGTTCAAGGGATTACACTTCCCAGATATTAGGCTTATGTCTATATAAAATGTTATTTAGGCAATTATTCTCATTGATGATTTTGTTTCTAAGCAGAAAGTGCTGCTCAGATGTAAGGCTTCAAATCTTGGTCTGCAATACCATAGTGCCCACCTGTAGCTAAAGGAGACAACCCACTACTGTTCTAAAATGATGGCTAAATTTGTTTTCTTCCCTTATCTAGAAGCCTTTGAGAGGGAACTGACACTGATTCTAACCACTCCAACGGCTATCAAAGTGCCTGACGACAAATCCTGAGTCCATCGCTCTTGAGTCCAGCCTTGGCAGACAAAAGGGAAATGAGTGGGAACCCAATAGAGAGATGCTTTTGGAAGCTCTCATCAAGAAATCCCAATGGACTCTGATATGAACATTTGAAATTTGCCCCGTTCTGACTTTTCTGGTTCTCTGTCTAGAACTTGTAATGCCTTTACTTTTCCTTACATCCCCTATTTACCAATCAAGGACTTTCTTTTCTCCCTACAGATTAGAGTTATGCAATCTGGGAGGCTTTTAGATAGACCCGCTGAAGGGGTACCCCAATTGCTTCACTCTGCATCCCTGTTCAGCATGGAAGAAGTTAGAGTGGTCTGCATCCCAATTCTGTATAGGCAATTTAGGTAACCTCTTCAGAGGATGTTGTGATAAGAATAGGAGGTAGGAATTCGCTAGGCAGTTAGGGTAAAAAAGACCCCAAAGAAAAGTTGCCAGTTTCTTGGCTAAAAGTCAAAATGTCTTTGAGCTATTTAGCAATAAACTGTTCCAAAGGCCAAAAATGTCAAATGTATTTGGGAGCTCTTATCTAATCCCTAAAAGGATTTTAGAGTTATCTCTTCAGAGGGGAGAATGTTTGAGTAGTAAAAAGTCCCATTTAAAAGAAGAAAGAAAGGAAGAAAGGAAGAAAGAAGGAAGGAAGGGAGAGAAAGAAAGAAAGAAAGAGAAAGAAAGAAAGAAAAAGAAAGAAAAAAAAGAAAGGAGAGAGTACACGAAGTTGCCAGAAAAAAGTGATGGGGAGATATGGGAGGTGTTGGAGGGGAGGGAGTGGATGTGGATTTGATCAAAACACTTTATATGCATGCATGAAATTCTCAATAAAGTTTTTTTTTTAAGTTAAAAAAATATGGACAGCTGTATCAACTGCTTCAGTGGCATACTGTATTAACTAAAATGACACAGAATTTGGATTAGCACTGCTCCTGCATAAGGTAGATGTAACAATACTAATTCCTGATGACTCCATAACCCTCTAACATGCTTCACTTATTCTTTTTCACCTTTCCTTTTAGCTCCTAAGCCAACTTTTCATGAAGGCTTCCATAAATGTGCCACTCATTTGGCAGATGAGGGGGCTGCAAACAGTACTAGAAAGAAGAAAAAAGAAACAGATCAGCAACTAATTGATTATACTACATATGGTAAGGACATTAATTGTTTCAGATTCACATACTCCTGTGTACTGGGTTGCTATGTAATATATAATTCTTATTACAGATCATGGTTTGAAAAGCATGAAAACTGTTTGTCTGTGGTAGTTGCATTTTAAATTACTAAAAGACTAAATTCATAGTTAAATCAGTCTGAGTCAAAATCAATCTCAGGTCAATATGGTAGTCAATTTTCTAAGGGTTGTGAGCATTTGGTGAAAATTTTACATTTGAAGAGTTGTGCCACTAAACAGTATAAGTGTTAACTATAGTGCAAAGCAAAGCTATCAGGAACTGAAGTGGGGATTGTATAGAGTATGAGCCTTTTTTTCTTTCTAATTGTTTGATCAGCCTCTGACATATTTGTTAACCTAATGGAAGCCCACTGAGTCAGGTCTCAGGAACTCTGGGCAAGCTGGCAAACTCAGTGTCTCAGGTCTGGAAATTGTGTGTAGCCCTAGTAACACTTCTGTAGTTTTGTGTTATGAATGGTATCAAGTCAGCTCTCAAAACTACTAGGTCTTATTTACACATGCCTATAATCCCAACACTCAGCACTCAGAAGGCCGAGTCAGGAAGACTGACCAAAACAGCTTTAGCTATTTAGCAAGACCCTGTATCAAAAACTAAAAAATACAAAACAAATTAATGAAAACTATGCTATCATTACTTTTTATTGTTGTTTGTTTTCTGCAGTGCTGAGGAATGATCCCAGTGTCTTGTGCATGCTAGGCAATTCCCCTGATACTGAGCTACACTCCAGGTCACTGCTAATGAAATTTAGATTTTCATTTATAGTTTATATATTATTGATGTTTAAGTTTTTAAAAAATATTTTATTTATTATTTTTATGTATATGTGTGTATTGCTTGCATGTAGGTTAGTTCACCCGTGTCGTGCAATGCCCGCGGAGGACAGAAGAGGCTGTTGGATCCCCTGGAACTGGAGTTACAGACAGTTGTTAGCTGCCATGTGGGTGCTGGGATTCAAACCCGGGTCTTCTGCAAGAACAGCCAGTGTTCTTAACCACTGAGCCACCTCTCTAGCCCGTTTTTTTTTTTTTTTAACACACTGATTCAATTAATTTATCAATAATTTATGTTCTTTAAACTTTGGGGTTTTCTTTTGAATCACGGTCTCATGCATCCCAGGCTGTCCTCAAACTCACTATATTGCTGAGGACAAACTTGAACTTATGATTCTCCTAAGTGCTGGGATTATAAACATGCACCTCCAAATCCAGTTTTATTCAGTGCTGGGGTAGACCTGAGGGCTTCATGAATGCTAGGCACGCACTCAACCAACTGAGCTACATCTCCAGTTCCACCAGGCCCATCCTCTTCATTTCTGATATTATTAATTTCTGTCCTCTCTTCATCTTAATTACCTTGTGCTATAATCTTGAATGCCTCCTTGCCTATGGGTTAAGGTTTAGTCTCTAACTTGGCATTAGTGAGAGGTGGTAGTATTAATAAATCAATTAATTAGCAGTACTAGGAACCCATGACCTTGTGTGTTGGGCAAGCTATCCTTAAGGTTTTATGAGGTATGCAAACATGGGGACTGACCCAGCACTAACCAACCACTGAGATATAGCCTTAGACCTATTTTTCTCTTCTTCATAATAAAACTGCTTTTATAAGGAGAACAATGAGATGATCCACGATCCAGTTACAAATAACATTTTCAGTCTTCCTGGCTGCTAGATAGGGTCATGCACTATGTTCTGGCCAATAGCATGCGCCACCATGCATGGTTCATGGGATACCAGGGATGGAACCCAAGGCTTTGCGCATGCTAGGCAAATACCAACTGAGCTACATGAGCTAGCCATCATGTCCTCCAATTCTAATAATAATTTTGATTAACTTAAATTTTTCTTTAGCTTTCAAACATGAAGTTTTTCACACTTCACTTGATATGCTTGATTTGTATACAAGTTAGATTTAATAAAAGTCAATGATTATTCTTTAGAATTGTATTTACCACCATTACCACCATTTTCCCCTCCCTCCCTCCCTTCCCTCCATCCCTCCCTTCTCCCCCCCCTCCTTTTTTTAAAGATGGGGTCTCACTATGTAGCCTTGGAACTCATCATATAACCAGGCTGGTCTCAAACTCATAGAGATCCACCTGCCTCTGCCTCTTGAGTGTTTGGTCATTAAGTTTGTGATGCAGTCAGGTTTTATTTTCTTCTGCAATCAGTGGCTCAGATTCCACTGTCTACTTTGGTCTTCTTGGTGTGGACCTCTACCCTACTTCAGGTTTATTCCAGATCCCCATGTTCTCTAACATTTTTTAAGCTAATAATCATCCATGTACTGCCTACTAAAAATAGGCTTTGTGTTGAGAAATGGGGATATACAGACTAATAAAAATAGCTCCATCATGTGTGGACCTATGCTTGTAGTTTCAGCTTCTCAGGAAGCTGTGGAAAGAGGATTCCTCCAGCCAAGGAGTTTGATACCAGCCTGGGCAACATGGTGAGATCTGGTCCTTAAAAAAACAGGGAGGGGGCAGTGGCTAGATGGCTCAGTGGGTAAAGGTGCTTGCTGCTAAGCCTGCCAAGCCAGAAGGAGAGAACTGACTCTCTTAAATTTGTCCTCTGACCTCCAGACTCAATCTGTAGCAAATACACACACACACACACACGCACGCACGCACGCACACATGCACACACACACACACACACAAATGTTTAAAAAACATTCAAAAGGTTACAAACCAAGGTCAGATAGCTCCTTTCCTTAAGACACTCACAGAAAGCATGCCAATTTTGTTTATGTGGACATCTGTTTATCTTGGCATACATGATATCATGGGGTATACAAGTCCTTTTTACATGTGATTCAGAAAAAGCTGAAAAGAGTAGGTGATACTTGAAACTGGTCTAGAAAAACCTGTGGACAAATACTTTCTGAGCAGAGATCTAAGTAAGCAAAATCATGGGCGACATGAAACAGCACAGAGTGCTTCAAGAATTCAAGTTATATGTGGTAGGCGAACTGTATATGCATGTATAATTTGTTATAGCGTAAGATCATATCAGACAAGTAAGTAATCTAAATGTAAGTGCATGTGTGTCATGTAATGCCTGTGGAGGTTGGAAGGATCTCCTGGAACTGGAGTTAAAGACAGTTGTTAGCTGCCATATAGGATGCTAGGATTTGAAGCCAGGTCTTCTGCAAGAACAGCAAGTGTTCTTAACTGCTGAGCCATCTCTTCAGCCCCTATGCTAGGGTTTTCTGAGACGGGGGGTCTCCTTATGTAGTCCAGGCTAGCCTTGAATGATCCTCCTGCCTCTGCCTCCTGGGTGCTGGGATTAAAGGCGTATTCTCCCATGCCTGGTGTAAGTCCTACATTTCTGGTAGCGAGGGACAAGTCCTTGTTAATTATTTGATGGAATGTTAGTATCAACAGGCAGGGAGAAACATTTTGGGAGGCAAATGTATCACCCTATTTTTATCTCTTCTATGAGAATGTTCTGCATCTTACAGTTGCTGCTGGTCAAGCCTACACATGAGCAATTTTGGTCTTAGTTCTTCATATAGTTATTTCAGTTGAGTTTTGAAACAGCTAACTCTTCATAGGCCAACTCTAATTGTCATTTAAGATGTCTAAACAGATTACAATGTGATCTGGCACTGAAACAAGAGTTTGTGCTAAAAGAAAAGTACCAAAACAGAGTTGTGTAATGTATTATATATAAAAAAAAAATCACCTCAAAATGCATCAAAGACTTCAATGTTAGAGCTCAGACATCTAAACAACAAAAGTTGAAGTGATACTAAAGCAATGTAGCAAAGCTTAATTGGTAGCACACTCCAATAGCTACATAAAACAAGAGTATTTTATTTCCTTCAGATCAGGTGAGTCTTAAAAAAAATATTATGGGGGTACCTGGGCATGGTGGTAGAATAAAATATAGTTGAAACACTTCACAATATTGGTACAGGCTATGATTTCTTACATAAGACTCTAATAGATAAACGAGACTATAATAATTAAAAACCTTCAGTGCAGCAAAAGAAATAATCAACAAAGACAGCATATAGGGTGAGAAAAAAAATCTTTGCCAGTTTTTCATCTGACAGAGATTAATATCCAGAATCCATAACAAAACAATTTTCTTTTTTTAAGAGACAGGGTCTCCCTATAGCCCCATCTGGCCTGGAACTCACTGAGGTTCACCTGCCTCTGCCCGGGATTAAGGGCATATGCCACTAGTCACTCCATCAAATCAAAAATTTTAACAACAAAAAAACCTCAGTAATTCAAAATGATCAATGCTTGATAAATATGGGTATGTAAATGTCATACTGTGCTGGATAGCTTTAGTGTCAACTTGACACACCTGGGTTGAGGGAGCCTCAATCAGGGAATTGCCTCTATTGGACTGGCCTGTGGCCATGTCTAAGGGGAATCTTCTTGATGAGTGATGTGGGAGGGCCCAGCCCACTGTGGGTGGTGCCACCCTTGGGCAGGAGGGCCTGTGTTGCATAAGAAAGCAGTCTGAGCAGGGGCCAAGGGAGCAAGCCAGTAAGCAGCATTCCTAGGTGGCCTGTGCTCCAGCTCCTGCCTCCAGGTTCCTGCCCTGAGTTCCTACCTTGGGCTCCCTGATGAACTGTGACCTGGGAGATGTAAGACAAACAAACCCTTTCCTCCCTAAGTTGGTATTGGTCAGAGTACTTTGTCACAGCAATGAGAACAAACTAGGACACATACTGAAACTCAGTTTATAAAATGGACACATTGTGCTGGGCACACCTTTAGTCCTAGCTCTTGGGAGGCAGAGTCAGGCAGATCTCTGAGAGTTCAAGGCCAGCATGGTCTACACAGTGAGTTCCAGTCTAGCTGGGGCTACAGGGAGACTCTGTCTCCAAAAGACCAAAAAAAAAAAAAAAAAAGGACATATTGTAATAAAAAAAAAGTTGAGGTTTAAAAGAAACCAGGTAGCCAACCTATAAAATGGTTTGATATACTGTGATAGTTCAAATAAAATATTTTAAAAAATTTCTAGAATATATTTATTTATAGGTATGTTTTAAAAATGGGGTTTTGCCCATAACTGGCCATGTGTAGAGAAGAAGAGGCTGCAGAGTGCACATCCCTGAATAGGACACTTATTTCAAAATTCTGCCTTCCCGGGCTCAGGGATCACTTCAAAAGAGGGGGTGGCAGAATGATTTTAAGAGCCAAAGGGAGTGGCTGACTACAAGGAAACAGTTTTCCAGACACCTGGCCAGCTACATATATGAACTTACAGCAATGCTGACTGTAAGCTCAAACCAGACAAAATCCCAGCATAGGTATGTAGAAGTGGGTAAGAAATCCCAACCCAATCTAAAGTACTTTTGGCAACTGACAGCTGCTGGGAGGGGGAGAGACAGTTTTTTACAGGGATGGGACTCTTGGTGGGATGACCAGGCTCTGGTAGATGGGCCACACTGAAGGACATGTGGGAATACAAATCAGACTCTATAGACTGTATTGTATATATAGTGGAGTACATTGAATTGGGCTGGGTGGGCAGTGGGGGAAGGTGTGGATGGGAGAGGGATTCTAAATACCATCAAATTATATTGTATAAAAATTGCAAAAATTCATGGGGCTGGAGAGAAGGCTCAGCGGTTAAGAACACTGGTTGTTCTTGCAGAAGACCTGGGTTTGAATTCCAGCACCCACATGGCAGCTAACAACTGTCCATAACTCCAGTCCCATGAGATCTGACAGCCTCTTCTGTCTTCCGCGGGCATTGCACGACACAGGTGCAC
>NW_008356327.1:1351772-1380947 GCF_000622305.1 Nannospalax galili
CTGGAGAGATGGCCCAGCCATTAAGAGCACTGACTGCTCTTACAGAGGACTGAGGTTCAGTTCCCAGCACCCACATGGCGGCTACAAATTGTCCTTAACTCCAGTTCCAGGAGAACCCGAAGCCCTCTTCTGACCTCCACGGCATTGCACGACATGAGTGTACTCACATGCAGGCAATACACTCATACACACACACACACACAAAAAAGCAAAAATTCAAAAAAATTTTAAAAATGGGTTTTTGTTATTTATTTTCATAATCTTTATGATGGATGGGGTAGATCTAGGTCTAATGAATCAACAGTTACTTTATACATATTAGGAGTTACATAATGTGTTGGTCACCAAATCTTTGAAAGAGTCTATATAGTGGGTGGAGAGATGGCTCAGTAGTTAAGAGAACTGGCTGCTCTTATAGAGGACCTGGGTTTGGTTTACTTTTTTCCTCTTAAAAACAGAACTATCTTCTATCCAATATAACAAATGCTTCTATCCAATATAACAAATGCTTCTATCCAATATAACAAATCCAAGATAACAAATGCTTACAGGAATACAAAACCACCTAGCATTGAGACAAAAGTCACAAAATATCTGGCATCCAGTAAAAATTTCACTAGCCATAGGCTGAAGAGGGATGGCTCAGTGGGTAAAGCACATGCCATGGAAATGTGAGTACTTAAGTTTGAATCCCCAAAACACACATTTATAAAGCTGGGAGGTAGCATGCGTTTGGAATCCAGTGCTCCCATGGCAAAACAAGAAGCAAAGACAGGAGAACCCCTGCGAGCTCTTGGGCCAGGTACCCTGCACACACAGGAGCAAAAAACAAAAGAGGGAATGGGTTCTAAACAAGGTGGAAAGGCAAAGGCCAACAACTCAGATCGTTTTCTGACCTTTACATGCGCATTATGACATGCATGTATATGTCCACACTCATGTATATATATATGTATATATCACACACACATATTTACCAATTTTGTAAAGAAACATGAGAACATGACACACAATGAGCTAAACGAACTTAACTGAAGCAGGAAACAATACAATAACATTCACACATAAAGGGATCAAAACAATTATTGGAATTGTATTTTTTATGGTCAAGAAAAAAAAATTGAAAATAGTCCATGGAAATGAACAGAGAAATCTCAAAAGAAGAAATAAAATGAACAGAAAGCATTTAAAAAAGTGTTCAATACCATTAGCCATCAGGGACATAAAACATAGAGACTACAAGTACTCTGAGAGTCCATCTCACCCCAGTCAGAATGGCCATCATCAAAAAAAATAAATGACAACAAATGCTAATGAGGATGTGGGGAAAGAGGAATTCTTACATGCTCTAGATGGGAATATAAACTGGTGTAGCCACAATGGAAATCAGTCTGCAGGCTTCTCAGAAAACTAAAAGCAGTATTACCATATGACATAGCTGTGCCATTCCCAGGCATATACCCAAAGGAATATATATTCTACTATAGAGATGCTTACACATTTATGTCTTTGGTGCCCTACCCGTAACAGCTAGAAAATGCAATCAGTCTCGCTGTTCATCAACAGATGAATGGATAATAAAAATGTGGTACACGTGTACAATGGAATTTTATTCAGATGTAAGAAAAATGGAGAAAAGGAAAATGGGTATGTCTAGAAAATGTAACACTGAGTGAAGTAACCTGACCCAGAATTACAAATGCCCTATGTTCTCTCATATGGAGATTATAAATTCCAATTTTTAGATTTCTGTATTCAATTTGAAATATCTGTACAGACTAGAAAACAAGAAAGAGGCCATTGGTGGGAGAGGACTTAAGTGGTGGTGGTGGGGGGCCTAGAACACAGGTGATATGCAAATAGGAGGGAAAACTGGGGTAGCAAGGTTCAAATGGGGATGGGACAGAGCAATGGAGATGAGGTGGGAATCGGTCAGGGAGGCTTAACCAAAACTAAGGATGTGTGTAAAAATCATTTGGAAACCTATTAATTTATAAGCCAGTTAAAAATAGATAATTTTTAAAAAGAGCTTGAACCTGGGTTAGTGCCAATCTAGAAGCCATGAGTTACTAAATGAAAATTCCAGTGCCAAGTTTGGGATACTTCCCTATGAGCTGTTGGCCATGAAGGGTATAGAGGCCCCCAAAACAATACAGACTATTGCCTGTGTTCTTGGCTGCCCACCAGACCAAGATATATGTTGATTGCAGGACATGGAGAAACCAAGCTGGAAATCAGCTGCAAGCTTCCTCTTTGCTGGCTAGCTTTCACAGTGCCAGAGGTTCTATATAAGCAGCTGATGGAAAAAAGTCATCAACAATCTTACCGGGCTGTGGTCCTTGTATGCTACAGTGTTAACCCGCCAGGCAAAATCACCCACTGATGTAACAGTGGTACAATTTCCTTCCTTTCTTCTTTTCTTTTCTTTTGTTTTCTAAATGTGTATATTGTGTAAATGAATATATTGTATGAATGTGTGTAAGTGCACCTCTGTTGTGCAATGCCCAGGGAGGTCAGAAGGTGTTGAGCTAGAGTTACAGATGGTTGTCAGCTACTATGTGGGTGCTGGGAATTGATCCTGGGTCCTCTGAAAGAGCAGCCAGTGCTCTTAATCACTGAGCCATCTCTCCAGCCCCAGAGGGTATGACTTTTACACAAAGGTAAACAACTGTGTTCTGATTGGATTTGAGGCCCACTCCACAGGAGTTCATGCCTGGTGCTACGGACCTGTCAAAACCCATGGTTGGGAAGATCACAGGCCCTAAGGATGGCTGTTGCTTTTGTCTGCTAAATGGGCATGTTGTCAAACTGCCTCCTAATTATGTTTATATCCAAAGTGCTTCTTTATGCAGTGTGAATGGCAGCAAAAGCAGAGGCTCATCGCTGGCCAAAGTGCTGAGAATAAGAATGCCTGAGTGCTCAGCCTCAAATGGGGCATTTATATCACCTGCTCCAAGGCTCAGGCAACATCAAGGAAGGGGTAGGGGTAGAAGGTGGGGTAGAAAGAGTGAGTATAAGAGCAGGATAATGTAAAAGAGTGCTGTGAACACTGCCTCTGGACATGACATGGCTGTTGTACTCCTGAACTCATAGCAGTTGTGGTTTCCGGCACAGAGTTAGGTTAGGGTCAGCAACAGTCATGGACTGGGAATGGGCTCATGGGGCTCTGCCCCTCCCCGGAGACCTATGGGTAGTTGATGGCTACTGGGAGACGGAGAGTCATGGTCTTTAGTGACATAGCCACTGGTGAGTTATCTCACCAGTATCTCCTCACTCATGCTCATGAAGGCAGATGGTCCTATTTAAACTCAGTGGTCACCAAACCAAATCAAAATCAAATGAAACAAAAAGACATGAAAGTGGGAGGCTTGCTGGGAAGAGGGAGGGGATAGGGTGAACACAATAATTTCATTTCCACTTAAATGCATTTTTTTTTTGTTTTTTGGAGACAGGGTTTCCCTGTAGCCCCAGCTGGCCTGGATTCACTACGGAGACCAGGCTGGCCTCGAACTCACAGAGATCCTCCTGCCTCTGCCTTGCCAGTGCTGGGATTAAAGGTGTGCACCACCACGCCCGGCTTAAATGCATTTTTAAGTTCTTGAAGTATTATTCACAACAGCCAAAGACAGAAACAACCCAAATGTTTACCAATGAATGAATAAAAAATTATGAAAAATATGTGACAGAATATTATTTATCAATAAAAAGGGACAAAGTACAGGGTACAAGTTACAATGTTGATGAACCAAGAAAACAGTATGTTCAGAAGAGACCACACCCAAAAGGTTCATATATTGTATGATTCTATTTATATGGTTATACAGAACAGGTAAATACTCAAGTAGACTGATGGTTGTCAGAGACTGGGGACAGAAGGGAGTGGGCAATAATTTGCTTAATGGGTACAGGTTTTATTCTGGAGTGATAAAAATGTCTTAGAACTAGATACCAGTGATTGTGCAATACTTTGAATGAATACTAGATGACTCACTTTAAAATGATTAATTTTATGACAAGTGAATTTCACTTGGGAATTAACAAAACCAAAGATGAGTCATAAAGCATAAGAAAGATAAATTGGACTTTACCAAATATATATATACATATTCATATATATCATGTATCAAAGAACAGTCACAAGAGCGTGCAAGATAGCACACAGTTTGGGAGAAAGAATGTGTGATCATGTATCTGCTAAAGGTCTGAAATTGAGAATATATAGCTGTGCTGGATAGCTTTAGTGTCAACTTGACACACCTGGGTTGAGGGAGCCTCAATTGGGGAACTGCCTCCATTGCACTGGCCTGTGGCCATGTCTGTGGAGCATTTTCTTGATTGTTGAGTGATATGGGAGGGCCCAGCCCACTGTGGGTAGTGCCACCCCGGGCTGGGCAGGTGGGCCTGTGTTGCATAAGAAAGCAGGCTGAGCAGGAGCCAGGGGAGCAAGCCAGTAAGCAGTGTTCCTCCATGGCCTGTGCTCCAGCTCCTGACTCCAGGTTCCTTCCCTGAGTTCCTACCTTGAGCTCCCTGATAAACTGTGACCAGGGAGATGTATGATAAAATAAACCCTTTCCTCCCCAAGTTGGTATTGGTCAGAGTGTTTTGTCAGAGCAATGAAGAAACAAGCTAGGACAGGAATTGGTACCAGAGAGTGAGATACTGCTGTGACAGACTTGACCTTGGTGTTTATGGGAGGACTGTGGAAGTGTTTGGAACTTTGGGCTGGAAAAGCCATTGTGTGCTCAGAGTTTGTTGCTGTGGAGCTTGGAACAGTTAGGCTGAAAGAGTTGTGGACGATGGAGGCCTGGCTTGTGAAGCTTCAGATGGAAGCAGAGACTATCAGGGCTGTTTGTGAGAGATTTTGAATTGAGAATCTGTGGGTTCTAGTCGCCTGGGGCTGAAGAATCAGCTGTGGTTAAGAAGAGACCAGAACCTGAAGTAAAACATCTGTTTTACTGGGACAATTGATGCTCGTTAGCTGGGGCTGAAAAATCAGCTGTAAGTAACAAGAGACCAGCATCACTGTGGTGGAATCTTCTGGGAGGTATTTCCTCAGCATCAGCACACAGAGGGGACCTGCACCTCTATTTCAAGCTGGAAGTAGGAGTTGGTAATGTGTAAGAGTCTCCTGCATGGTTCTGGTGTTGAAAGCGTGAAGGGGTCAGAGAGAGCAGCTGAAGCTTGGCACTCTGAGAGGCCAGGAAAGGTCATAGGTGAAAGTGAAGCTTCAGTTACAGCAAAGACCCCAGAATTGAAGGGGTCATGGAGAGAAACTGAGGCCTTTGCACCCCAAGAGGCAAGAAGAGGCCATTGGTGAAGGTATAGCCTCAGTTTCAGTAGAGACGCCAGCTTTTTGGAGATGCCAGGACCATGGGATGACCACCAAGGACAGCCAATAGGTGTGGAATGGAGCTGGCCTGGGTCTGTGAGACGAGCTGTGTGTGCTGCGGATGGCACAGTCAGAGAAGTGGAGCTGCCAGAACCCTAGAGCCCAGAAGATTGTGAGTGAATCACAGATGTCCAGCCTTGAGCTACTTTGTTGGACTTTGGTTTTGCTTAGATGTGCTTGATTTTTCCCTTTGAAATAAGACAGTCTTGTTGTGGATTTTTTAAGGACTGTGGGCTTTTAAGATTGTACTGTCTTATGTTGGAGTGGCCTGTGGCCATGTCTGAGGGGTATCTTCTTGATTAGTGATGTGGGAGGGCCCAGCCCACTGTGGATGGTGCCACCCCTGGGCAGGTGGGCCTGTGTTGCCTAAGAAAGAAGGCTGAGCAGGGGCCAGGGAGCAAGCAGCATTCCTCCATGGCCTGTGCTCCAGCTCCTGCCTCCAGGTTCCTGCCTTGAGTTCCTACCTTGAGCTCCCTGATAAACTGCAACCCGGGAGATGTATGATAAAATAAACCCTTTCCTCCCCAAGTTGGTATTGGTCAGAGTGTTTTGTCAGAGCAATGAAGAAACAAACTAGATCAATAGCGATCGCTTACAAATCAACAACAAACCAAACAATGCAAATAAAGAGCAATGAAAGGACTTGAAGAGAGACATTACTATGGTTTGAATGTCCCCTACTAAACTCATATTGCAATTTAATTGCCATTGTGACTATATTAAGAGATGGGGCCCAAGCTAGGGATGTAGAGCTCATGGTAGAGCTTTCCTTAGAGTCCACAAGGGCCTAGGCTCCATCTCCAGCATAGTAAAAATAATAACAACAAAAACACAAAGGGTGGACTCTTTAAGAGAAAGGAGAAAAGGATGATGAATGCATGAAGGCCATTACACCAGGTGATAGCTTCTGCATACCATCATATAGCAAAAAGATGTGGCTTCTTATCTTCCACTTCCTAGTCTCTAGAACCATGAGCCAAATAAACCTTTATACATTAAAATTTTCCTAATCTGTAATATTGTTATAGCAGAAAACAGATTAAGACAGATATTTCTCTAGAGATTAAACAAATAGCCAAGACATATTCAAAACACCCATTAGTCATTAGAGAAATTCAAGTCAGAATCACAATGAACTACTACTTCATGTCCACAAAGATGGCTAGAATTAATTAGAGAAAATTAATGAGCACTCACCAGGATGTGGAGAAACAGAAAAGCCCGACACGGCTGGGGGAATACAAAATAATGTGCAATATGAAAATGCTCTATTAATGAAAGAAGCCAGATACCAAAGACTACACATTGCATGATTCTGTTTATATGAAATATACAGAACAGGTAAATGTATGGAGAAAGACAGTACATTAGGTACATGCCAGAGGTTGAGAGAGGGGAGAATCTGAGTGACTGCTCCCCATTTCCTCATAGAGTGATGAAATTGGTCTTTAATAAGGTAGTGGTGATGGATATATGACACTATAAACATGCCAAAAGCCACTGAATTGTATACTTTAATATGATCTAAATGATGAATTTTATGCTGTCTGAATGTTACCAATATAAAAAAGAATGAAATTCTTTTAACATTAATTATGAGGATTTTATTCAGTACTTGGGAGTTGGAGGCGAGAAGTTTCAGGAGTTTGGCAGCTGGAGGTGGTTCAAGGCTATCCTTGGGCACTTAATGAATTCGAACCTCGGCAAGACCCTTTCTCAAAAAATTGTATTTTAATCTTGATTTTATTTCCAGAAAAGAGATAAATAAAAACAAGTAAAAGTGAAATAATGTTTTGTAATGTACAGAAGCAGAAAGAATTTATCAGCAGCAGAGTGCTTTCTAAGAACTATTAAGGAAGTACATCAACAAAAGGGGTAAGATCCCAGACTGAACACCAAGCATGGGTCTTCTCATCATATCATTATTTCTCTTCATAGGATTATCAACTGTTTAACAGTAACACCAGTGTACTGTGGGACTTATACATATGTATGTAAAATATGTAACAACAGAAGTGCACAGACTTGGAGGGGTTATGCAATATTATCTAAAGCAACTATTGTCATGACAAAATTATAAGCAACAATGAGATAAAATGATAAAAATATTAATTCAAATGAAAGCAGGAAGAAAAAAGAGGGCAGGTTTATAACTATGCCAATAAATATAACTCTGCTTGAAAGATACATTTTGTCATATTGGTCAAAAACAGAAGGATGGAAAACATACCTTGTTAATCAAACGATATATTTAGATTAAAAGCTACAAAGTTGACAGTGCTAAAAAAAATTAAAGATCTAATAAACAGGAGTAAGCATGTTGTGTTCATGGGTCAGAATATCCAATCCTATCAAGATGTCAGGTTCCAGCACCCTTCCCCTCTGACGACTCTTTTTTTTTTTTTTTTTTTTTTTTTTTAAACCATGCTGTGGACTGAACCCACAGCATTTGCCTGCCATTGAGTCACATCCCTAATCCAATGTTCTTCCCTTCATTAATAGATTAAATTGCAATCTCAAATATCATAACCACTTTCTTTTGAATAATTAACAAACTGATTATAAAATTCATAAAGGAGTACAAATGATGCATTGTAGCCCCAAAGCCTTGAATCTAATTTTAAGATACTATTCAGCATGGTAATGAAGATAGTGTTGTACTGGCATAGGGATGTTAACAGAACAGAGTCTAGAAGTAGACTCGCAAACCATTAATTTATTTTCAATAATTAGAACAGCTGGGTTTCAATATGCAAATTTGTGAATTTCCTTTCTTCCCCCTCCCCCTGTCCTTCCTTCCTTCCTTCCTTCCTTCCTTCCTTCCTTCCTTCCTTCCTTCCTTCCTTCCTTCTTTCTCCTTCCTCCCTTCCTGAGCTGAGGCAGGAAGAGTGGGCAAGGTCTGCCTGGATTACATACTGAGTATCAAAACACTCTGAGCTACAAGTAGAATACTTCCCTACCATATGGAAAGACCTGGGTTCAATTCTTAGCACTACAAAAATGAAAACAAAGAAACAAAAAAACAGAACGAACAAAAAAAACCTCCCAAAATAACAAAAACAAGGAATACATGATACATTTTATTAGTAGTTAGTATATGTCTTTTAAAATTCCTTTATTATAAGATAAATAGCTTTAAAAAGTTTTAAGATACTAACATAGCTGCAAATTTCGATTTTAAATGTTTTATGCCCCCACTTTAAAATATAGAAAAACGTAATTAGATACTTACTTAAAATAAAGGGGGATTAAAATGCTATATAATTTACACATATTCTTTAAATAATAGTAGGAGGTAAAGAAAACAGCAATTATGAACCTGATTTTCTAAGGGTAAAGTGTGTTTAATAGTTCAGTAATTTTTTTATCAAATAAAAAAGCAAATCTAACATTAAAATGAGATATTAATGAGAAACTTAAAATTTTTGACACTAAAGTTTGCCAAACTTGTTTTGCTAGTTGATATTCTCAGATTTAAAGCTTTATCTGTCTAGTCTCATTTATACTTCATTAGTCTGGCCATTTAATCTCCCCTCTGCTCTGTTTGGCCATCTACTATAAGTTGCTTTATAAAGTCTTAACATTCAGTCAATATCATAAATTTGAAATCAGTTTGTATTAAGAACCAGCTCATTTTAAAACTGTTCAGTGAATAAATGTAGGATTGAACAAAAAATGAAGATGACACACTTCACTGTGCTTCTCCACAGTGTCTCTTGTTTCAGCATTTACCTCTTGTGAAAGCTGCATTACTTGATCCTTTCGATGTTCCAGATCTTTTAAAATCAATGAATTTTGCTTTTCCAACTGTAGTACTCTTCTTGCCAGGTGGACACTAGGTGAATAAAATGAAGAGAAGTAATGCTTGCAAAAGGAGAGTGCTACTTAAAATACTCAAAGTATGCTAGAAAATGCTCAAAATGTGCTACAAAATCATGTATCATTTCCTAATAAAACATATTAATAGAAAAAAATGAAAAATGTGAAATAATGAAACTAGAAGACCAATATGGCAGCAACTCAGAACTCTGAAAGTACCAGACTGTATTAGTGACTTTTCTGTCAATGTGATAAAACACCATGACCAAAAGCGACATATGGAAGAGTTTATTTGGTTTATGGTTCTAGAACGATAGTTCATCACAGCAGGGAGACAGCAGCAAGTGACAGGCATGGCAGCAGGAGCAGAAAGCTGAGAATTCACATCTTCAACAACAAACACAAAGCAGAAAGTCCACCCCCACTGACACACTTTCTCCAATAAGGTTACACCTTCTAAAGATTCCATGACCTCCCCGAAACCAATTAGGAACCAAGTACTGAAGTAAGGTGGGCCTATGGGGGGTGGTATTTCTCATTCAAATCAGCACATTACCATTGCCATGGTATAACTGTGATATACTGATTAATGTGGTAATGATTTATAGCCTTTCCAATCAAAGTAGACTTAAATTGTCTTACTAGGATGACAAAATAAGACAGTCACTTTTAACATTTTTAAAAAATATTTTTTATTTATTATTTTTATTTTATGTGTATGAAACGTATTGCCTGTGTGTAGGTAAGTGTATCCATGTTGTGCAATGCTCACGGAGGACAGAAGAGGCTGTAGGATCCCCTGGAACTGGAGTTACAGACAGCTATTAGCTGCCATGTGGGTGCTGAGATTTGAACCCGGGTCTTCTGCAAGAAAACCAGTATTCTTAACCACTGAGCCATCACTCCAGCCCCACGTTTAACATTTTTATAAAAATTTCCCAATTACAAATCAGTCAGGATATTAGTTGAATATTATGTACAATAAGCATATATTTTGATAAGCACTACTGCTTAGTTCAGCCTACAAAATGCATTTTATAATACAATACGCAAATGAATACTTAGTTGTTTTATTAAAAGTGGAGGTGGAAGCGATGCATAAAACTTCAAGAATGTCTACAGTACAGGCAAAGACTCTATACTAAAAGAAATTGTCTAATGACCTGTCTGTATGTCTGTCTGTCTGTCTCTCTTTTTGACAGGGTCTTATTGTATAGCCCAGGCTGCCCTCAAACTCACGATTCTTGTATTTAAATAATTCTTTAGGGAACGACTACTAATGCTGAGAAGCTATATTCTCACAATCAACTATTTTTCCAGTAACTTAAAATGTACATATTTGTTCCATTATCATGTTCTACATCAATTTATTTTATTAACCTATGAATGTGGAATTCATGGGATACATGAAGACAGAATGTTTTACAATAAGAAGGTATTTCTCTAAATAAAGCCACAGAACAGAAGAAGTCCTGTTACATTGATAACACATCCGAACATCTGACAAAGGAATTCGGGTAACACTTAGAATAATGGTGAATATCACCCAACACAAGGATGTGTAAGAACTTGTCATTCCAAATAAAAAAGGTGAGTTCTGATAAATATTTATAATAGTGACTTCGACAGTTTATCTGCATCTAAGAACCTATTCTTTGAATTGGTTTGACATTTTGCCAGTGAAGATGAAATTAAAAAAGGAAAGGAAGCAGCTTCCATTTTTTGACAATCATTCTTTTTTTAAGACAGATTAGTTGACATACATTTTTAATAATTTTTAATGCAGATAAAACAGAATAAACACAAATTTATAAACCATAATCCAATGGAATTTAGTGAATTTAGATTTGTGCAGTTATCACTACAACATAATAAAAATTTTATTTATTTTTATTTTATATGTGAGTATTTTGCTTGCACATAAGTGTAATGTGTGTGCAATACCTGTGGAGGCCAGAAGAGGGTATGAGATCCCCTGGAACTTGAGTTACAGAGTTTAGCTACCATGTGGGTGTTTTGCTTATTTATATATTATTTATTATTACTATTGTGTGTGTGTGTGTGTGTGTTTGTATGTAGGAATGCATGTGTCATGGCACACAGGTGGAGGTCAGAGGACAACTTTTGGGAGTTTGTTCTCTCCTTTCACAGTAAGTTCTGAGAATCAAATTTAGGCTGTCAGGCTTTTGTATCCAGCATTTTCAGGCAACCTCACTCATCCTGTGTGCTGGATAGCTTTAGTTGTCAACTTGACATATCTGGGTAAAGGGAGCCTCAATCGGGGAATTGCCTCCATTGAAATGGCCTGTGGGGCAATCTTCTTGATTATTGAGTGATGTGGGAGGGCTCAACCCACTGTGGTGCCACCTGTGGGCAGGTGGGGCTATGTTGGATAAGAAAGCAGGCTGAGCATGAGCCAGAGGATCAAGCCAGCAAGCAGTATTCCTCCATGGCCTGTGCTTCGGCTCCTGCCTCCAGGTTCATACCCTGAGTTCCTACCTTGGACTCCCTCAGTGATGGACTGTGACCTGGGAGATATAAGCTGGATAAACCCTATCCTCCCCAAGTTAGTATCTGTCAGAGTGTTCTGTCATAGCTCTTGAAAACAAACTAGAACAGAAATTGGTACCAGGATTGTGGGGTATTGCTGTGACAGACCTAAACTTTGGTGTTTTGGGGAGGATTGTGGAGGTGTTTGGAACTTTGAGGTGAAAAAAAAATGGAGTGCTTGAGTTTGTTGCCATGGAACTTGCAACAGTTATGCTGTAGAGAAATGCAGATGATGGTGGCCTGGCTTGCGAAGTTTCAAAGGGAAATGGAGACTGTCAGGGCTGTTTGTGCAATATCTTGAATTGAGAATCTGTGGTTTTCTGGTCAGCTGGAGCTGAAGAATCAGTTGTGATTAAGAAGAGACCAGAACTACTGAAGTGAAACCGTTGCCTTACTTGGATAACTGATACTTGTTAACTGGGGCTGAAAAGTCAGCTGTAATTAACAAGAGACCAACATCACTGTGGCAAAATCTTCTGGGAAGTATTTCCACAGGGTTAGCACAGAAGCTATGGTCCAGAGGGGGCCTGAGTCACCATCTCAAGCTGGAAGCAGGACTTGGTAATGTGTAAGAATCTCCTGCAATGATGGGCGTGGTGGCACATGCCTTTAATCCTAGCACTTGGGAGGCAGAGGCAGGTGGATCTCTGTGAGTTCAAGCCCAGCCTGGTCTACATAGTTCCAGGTCGGCTGGGGCTACAGGGAGACCCTGTCTCAAAAAGGCCAAAAAAAAAAAAAAAAAAAAAATTCTCCTGCATGGTTCTGGTGTTGAAATTGTGAAGGGGTCACAGAGAGCAGCTGAGGCTTGGCACCCTGAGAGGACAGTAAAGGTCATTGGTGAAAGTGCAGCCTCAGTTGCAGTGAAGACCCCAGGATTGAAAGGTCATGAAGAAAATTTGAGGCTTTGCACCCTGAGAGGTCAGAAGAGGCCATTGGTGAAGGTACAGCCTCAGTTTCAGTGGAGACCCAGCTTTTTGGAGATGCCAGGACCATGGAATGACGACTAAGGGTAGAAGCAGGTGTGTAATGGAGTGGGCCTGGATCTTCGAGACAAGTTGTGTGTGCTGTGGACAGTAGAGTCAGAGAAATGGAGCTGCCAAAACCCACTGGAGCTCAGAAGATCATGAGTGAATCTCAGATGTCCAACCTTGAGCTACTTTGCTGGACTTAGGTTTTGCTTGGGTGTGCCCAATTCTTCCCTTTTGAAATAAGACAGTACTTGTTTTGGATTTTACAAGAGCTCACGTTTAAGAGACTTTTAAAAGAGAAATCTACCTGATGACTTTATATCCATGCTCAGATGCCAAGGAGCTCAGAGTAACCGACTGTGACTAGTAATAATCTGATATATAGAGATTAGAAACGCAGGTGCAAACATCTTAATGTCAATTGTATTAAAAATGAAGTTTTCTGCATGAAACTCTGTATTTTAATAATGAAATAGAGATCTTTTCTAAAGGTTAAAACCTCATTTATGTCTTATAGGGCTTATACTGAGTACAATATTGTGTAACTGTAATAATTCAACTGTTAAACCTAAAAATGTAAAGTCAATTTTATAAGAGATTCAGCCTAGCTCAGAAAATTGTTATTGAATATGTCAGTGCTGATGTAATGAAATGCTTCTTCTAAGTATGTGGTTATTAAATAAATCATTAAAAAAAACAAAACAAAACAGCAAAAGGCAGACATGGTGGTTCATGCCTAAACTATGGACTTTTAAAGTCCATAAGTGTTTGGATTTTTTAAGGACTGTGGGACTTTTAAGATTCTACTGTCTTATATGCTGTGATACTAAAATATCTTGGGGACAAGAAATTAAAAAGTTATGGTTTAGTAGTGATTTGTTTGTGTGACAAGTTGACAGGGGATTAAGTGTGCTAGACACACCTGGGTAGAGGGAGCCTCAACTGCTGAATTGCCTCCATTGGACTGGCCTGTGGCCATGTGTGTGTGGCATCTTCTTGATTACTGAGGATGTGGGAGGGCCCAATCCACTATGGGTAGTGTCACCTGTGGGCAGGTGGGCCTATGTTGTATAAGAAAGCAGGCTGAGCATCGGCCAAAGGATCAAGCCAGTAAACAGTGCTCCTCCATGGCCTGTGCTTCAGCTCCTGCCTCCAGGCTCCTGTCCTGAGCTCCCTACCTTGGGCTCCTACCTTGGGCTCCCTCAGTGTTGGACTATGACCTGGGAGAGATGAGCTGAATATGCCCTTTCCTCTCCAAGTTGGTACTGGTCAGAGTATTTTGTCACAATAGAGAAACAAACTAGAACATCCAGTTTTAAAATTTTTATTATTATTATTATTTTGTTAAGACAAGGTCTCTCTGCAGTCTCAGGTGCCCTGGACCTCGTTATGTAGAGCAAGCTGCCTCAGTCTTACAGAGAGTCACCTGCTTCTGCCTCATGAGTGCTGGGATTAAAGGCATGCACTATCATGCCTAGCAACCGTTTTCATTTTTATTTTTAATTTATTATTATTATTATTATTATTATTATTGGTTTTTTTTGAGACAGGGTCTCCCTGTAGCCCCAGCTGTCCTGGAACTCACAGAGATCCACCTGTATTTGCCATCTGAGTGCTGGCATGCGCCACCATGCCTGGCTTAACTGTTTTGTTTTTTTTAAAAACGTAAATGTGCCAGTAGCTTCAGAAATGACTGAAGACTACATAATGGTCTCATGTTGGCTTTCATAGTCATACGACAATTTTCTGTAGGACTTAACTTTCAAACTGATCATAGCTTTTAAGAGGATGATTGCTACAACTATTCCAAATAAGTGTAACTTTCCTAAAGGCAAAAATGAGAACTTGCACACACGAGAATTCAGAATAGGAAAGCAAGTTTCCACTATGCATAATGCCAGTTTAAGGACTAGAGAGATGCCTCAGTGGTTAAGAACACTGGCTGTTCTTGCGGAGGACCCACCTGATGGCTGAGAACTGTCTGTAACTCCAGTTACAGGGGATCTGACACCCTCCTCTGGTCTCTGTGGGCACTGCATGCACATGGTGCACTTACACAGTACACAGGCAAAACATACACATAAAATAAAAATAATAAAATATTTTTAAAATGCCAGTTTATCCTTTATTTTTTCCTTTATTGTGAAGCTCAGTACACTGTGAAGTTTTCAACTTAAAGTTCTTTCTTTAGAAAGGATTTTATTTTTATTTTTTGTTTATGAGTGTATTGCCTGCATGTATGTTAAGTATACCTGTGTCGTGCAATGCCTGCAGAGGTCAGAAGAGGGCAGAAAATTCCCCTAGAACTGAAGTTATGGATGGTTGTTAGCTGCCATGTGGGTGTTGGGAATTGAACCCAGGACTTCTGCAAGATCAGCCAGTGCTCTTAACTGCTGCGCCACCTCTTCACTTCCTCAACTTAAAATTCTTTATTAAGTAGGTAGAAGACCATCAAGATGACTCAGTAGGTATGAGTACCTGCAGCCAAGCCTTACAACCTGAGTTCACTGCCCCAGACCCACATGGTAGAGGGAGAGAACTGACTTCCAAAAGTTGTCCATTGACTTCCTCCATGTGCACATCTTAGCATGTACATAACCCTTCACCCCACAATAAAATAAAAACAATATTTTTAGAAAAACAAGATAGAAACTATAACAAAAGGTCTACAGTAGACAGTAAATTTTGCTAATTTAAAAATGTTCTAGGCCAGGTGTGGTGGCGCACACCTTTAATCCTAGCGCTCGGGAGGCAGAGGCAGGCGGATCTTTGTGAGTTTGAGGCCAGCCTAGTGAGTTCCAGGGCATAGTGAGTTCCAGGACAGCTGGGGCTACAGGGAGACCCTGTCTCAGAAAGACAAAAAAAAAAAAAAGTTCTAAACTGCTTCTAAACATTCAGATCAACTAAGACAAAGAAACAAACAGACTAAGCTCTCATGGTACCTGCGTGTCACTCACTCCATGCAGCAGCCCAGCCAAAACACATAACCAGAATATCTTGTTTGCTATTTTCAAATAGTTGCTGCTGAAAAAAAACATTGCTTCAGATTTTCAAGTTTTGTCATGTCAAGAGGAATCCATTTTATTTTAATCTACGTTAACTAGATAAGCCCTTTCAGCTTTTTTTGTGTACCTAAAAGAGGCTTAACAATTTTTTTGCAACTGCTTATGCTTCTATGAAACTTCAAAGTGAGAGTTACCTTATTTTAATTGACAAGTTTATCAGAAATTTAGCAGTATAGTTCAAACTGGAAATCCTTCAGATGCTGCTACTGTGCAGGAAGCTGGCAGAACACTTCAGAAACTGATTCACACCAAAGGAAGCAAACCTCACAGCCAGCTTCCTGCCCATGCTTCCATGCATTTCAAGAGGCTTCATTAAAATTTTAAAACATTTGAATAGAGTTATTTCAAATGGTGCCTAGGGAAGGGTATTGGAACACTAGCTTTACTAACTATGTAATCTACTTCAAGAACATGTTACCTGATACAATCAATTAGCATTTATTGAACATACACTCTATGTCAAACACTGTGTACTAATCTTCACATCTGTTTTCTCAATTTATTTTTATAATATTCCTTTGGTAACAAGAGGCAATTATTAAATCTCTCATTGGCTTTCCCAGTTATTAATGGCAACATGATATTCAAAAACAGAAATCCTAAAAATGACAGGTTTAGGTAGCTATTGAAAATGATTTTTAAACTTTTTGTTTTGAGACAGGATCTCCCTGTAGCCCCAGCTGGGCTGGAACTCCCTATGTAGACCAGGCTGGCCTCTACCTTCTGAGTGCTGGGACTAAAGGCATGTGCCACCACATCCAGACTGATTTTTAAACCTTAAAATATAATTTTTAAGGTTGGCATACAAAAAATATGGTATTTTTAATTACTGTGTGTCATGTAGCTAAATCTTGGGTAAAGACCAGTTGTTCTCAGATAAACCTTACCTAGACATATATTTCTTGATCTCCTATGTATGGAACCAATGAATTTACTGAGCTTACTTACCAAGATAACTGAGGGGTTGCTGAGGTGTATGTATGGCCTGAGGGTATGCACACTGGAAAGACTTTACCCAGCATGGGTAATGCCTCCTTTTCCTAGCCTTCCCCAGATTGTATACTTTAGCCCTCTCCAAATCCAGGAGTCCATGTGTGATTAGGATCAAATTACATACAGTTGGCTGGGAAGAGTGGCTGGACAATGCAGTGAGGGTCCAATGACCCTGCTTGACCCTTCTTTAATGAATGAGCACAACGTTCAACAAGCCCAATTGTGATGTTGCTTAGCGATCAGGCTCAGTGAAAGTCGTGATGATGGTAGTTATTTCATGCAGAAGGGACTGCTGTATAGCATCATCTTATTATCAGAGTCTGGTTCTAGGATCCACACATGAGGGAGAACATATGTTGATTATTTTTCGGGAGGGTGCCATCTGGGAAGTGGGTATATAATGGAATAAGATGGTTTGGGATGTTCTGTGTGATACACACACACACGCACACACACACACACAAATCAAATTTTAAAAAATGTATCTGAGGAGGAAGCATTTTGGCTGTTGAATACATGAAAATTTAAATCAAATTTAACATGAAGGGAATTTAGCTTCTTTGATTTTAATAAATGTGTAAGTGGACATATAATGAAAACTTCATTATGCAAGCACTCTATTTACTATTTTAGTTTATGTTACCTTAAATTTGCATTGCCTTAGTTTCAAATGTGAAAGAGTAGTAAGTACAGATTCTCTTGAAACCTCTATGGCTTTTCTCATACAAAAATTAAAGAGGGCATAAAGCAATTGCCTTCTTTACAAACAGCCCTTGACAAACCACATGATTTTGCAAACTTCAGTAATGCATGAGATACCCAAAGTGGGATCTTATGTGCCACTGTTCCAATTGTGCATACAGAAGGTACTTCATAAAAGTTGCTGTATGAATGGGTGTAGGGATGTGTACACGTCCTCCTAGTATGTCTAGACTTACACTCTCTTCCCTCAGTTTAGATGACCTGAGAAGCACTTCCTCAAAATAACCCTGTGGCTCACCATAAGAAGAATGCCTGGCACCAGCTGGCAGGGATATTAATAGCATACCCATTAGGCACTTGTTCAAGGCACACAGATAGCTCAGTGATAGAATCTTCAGAAATATTTGGACAGTTAAGATCATTTGGAATATGAATCACTTGTGGTTCTTTAAATCTTTAGGCATCAAAATACCAACTTCTGCTTTTTGGAACTTCTTTAAAAAATACGGTGTACCAGCAACAATTACTTTTAATTTCAAAGGAACTCACAGAATGAAAGCTAACAACAGAAAAATTCTTTTCTTTTTTTTTTGTAACAAGGATTCTTGTACAGATTCAGACGTTAAAATGAGAATGGAATTTTTCCTTTAGATTTTAATTTTGAGTATTTTATCAAGCATTTTTCTGCTGATAGAGAAGTCATAAAGCTACATGTTTATTCTCTAGTAGGCAACAATGGACTAAAAACAAAACAAAACAACAAATATATATATATATATAATATATATATTTTTTAACTTTTTTTAACTTTTTTTGGTCTTTTTGAGACAAGGTCTCCCTGTAGCCCTGGATGGCCTGGAACTCACTATGTACCTCAGGTTGGCCTTGAACTCACAGAGATCCACTTGCCTCTGCCTCCCAAGTCTTGGGATTAAAGGGATGCGCTTAGCACTCCCAGCACTAATAAGTTAAAAATCTTTTAAAAATTACTGGAAACTTCTACAAAAGTATCATAAGATGGGTTTTCTTACTTTGCATGTCTCTGAATATTTACATTAATCCACATAAAACAACAGTTTTGGATCCTTGACTATCCAGATCAAGAAAAAATTTTACTAGGTATTCACTGAGCTAGGGAAAAAGAGAACAAGAGAGAATTGCCAAACTTGAACTTCCATCTAGCTGGGGAAATTACATGGGAAACGAGGGGGTAATAAGTGAAATGTTTTATTGTAACAAAGAGAAAAATATTTGTAAGTAGAGACATACTCTTGCCATTTTGGGAAGAGAGACAAAGAATGCCGATGTGGGGGTCACATTACAGAGGGGCTTGCAAGTCTGGCAGAAACATTTAGACTTGATGGAACAGGAAATGGAGCAGTGAGATGTTTTTGCAAAACAAGATAAATTTAGGGAGAAGAGTAAGCAAAATACTTCAGTAACTA
This sequence comes from Nannospalax galili, assembly GCF_000622305.1. NCBI lineage: Eukaryota > Metazoa > Chordata > Mammalia > Rodentia > Spalacidae > Nannospalax > Nannospalax galili. The sequence continues at coordinate 1,370,704 of NW_008356327.1, forward strand.
GAAAGCAGATCAATATGGGTGCAATTTTCTGTTAGTGTACCAGAAAATTTCTCCTAAGCAGTACCTCACCAGATAACTAGTGCATCTTCTAAACAGTTTTCTTGGTCGTCACAGAGCCTTAGCCTTACATGCTTTCCTTTGTCTTTTCCTTTTCTCTTTCCTTCTCATCCCCTTTCTATTCCCTCCCCTTAATCCTCCTTTTCTTTCCATTTTCTTTTTATTCTTTGTAGACCAGGCTGGCTTAGAAATCATTATATAGCTCAGGCAGAATTCAAACTTGATTCTCCTGCCTGAGTGATGGGGGTACAGATGTGCACCACTATACCTTGCTAACCTTATGTAGCAGTGTATACTGACTGCTAACTTCAGAGGATCTAGACTCACCTGACAAGGCTCATCAGATCTGAAAGGGGGTATCTAGACTAGATTAATTGAGGTGAGAAGACACACCCTAAATATGAATGGTTCCATTTCACAATCAGGGGTTCCAAAATGAATATAAAAATGAAAGATGACCAGCAGTATTTGTTGCTGTCTGCTTCCTGACTGCAGATGCAGTGTGACCAGCCTCTTCACACTGTGGCTGCCATCTTTGCCATGATGGACTATACCCTTGAATTGTGAACCAAAAAATCCCTACGTTCCTTTAGTTTCTTTTTTCAGGTATTTTGTCACAGCAACAAGTAACCAAAATACCCTGTATAGTTTTAATTGCGATATATATGCTACCCCTACATCACTCTCTCTCAAGTATGCCTCAAGGAACGCAGGAAGGTAAATGAAAAACAAAGGATAAAGACAGAAAAGGGCATAAGTTCTAACCTGAAAATTACTGCTACAAAGCATTTGTGCTTATCTGATATTAAAGTGAAAATGGCTTAAAAAAAATCAGCGAATCTAATTCTATGAAAGTTCTAACATACACTTCTATTAATTATTAAATTCACTTTATACATGAAATGCATGGTTATAACTGTGCCGTTTTGTGAACAATTTCACATTTACGAATATAAATAATAAAAGTAACTTTATCATTCAACTCATCACATCAAAATGCATTCACTAACTACATTTAGCTTGAGTAGATACAATATTTATATATTGGTTTTACCTTTGCTTTAGGCGTCTTTTGGCTGTTGTGGGAACATTAGCACCATAGCCATACGAATAAAGAATCCTTTCAGCCTCATCTTCATTTTCAACTGAAAAATATTAAAATATGTGAGGTGAAATTACTGCTCCCCCAAAAGCTTAGCCGAAGTCAAAATGAAAGGTTATAATAATTATGAAGTTCAGGAACATTCAAAAGCGTTAAAGCATATCTGAGAGAGCTGAAGTACATTAAGGTATATCCTCACTTGAGTTACTTTTAAAAGATGTCATGGGATTACATCATATGATATACTATGCTTTCTTACTGCAGAGAATAATCATACAGGCATTGAAAGGCCTTTAACATAAAATGCTGTGCTGAATAGCTTTAGTTGTCAACTTGACACACCTGGGTAGAGGGAGCCTCAATTGGGGACTTGCCTCCATTGGACTGGCCTGTGGCCTTCTCTGTGGGGCATTTTATTGATTGTTGAGTAATGTGGGAGGGTCTAACCCACTGTGGGCAGTGCCACTCCTGGGCAGATGGTCCTGTATTGTATAAGGAGGCTGAGCACAGGCTGGGAGCAAGTCAGTAAGCAATGCTCCTTCACAGCCTGTGCTTCAGCTCTGTGCTCTAGGTTCCTGCCCTGAGTTCCTACCTTAGGCTCCCTGATGAACTGTGAGTTATGGATGGTTGTTAGCTGCCACGTGGGTGCTGGGAATCAAACCAGGGTCCTCTGCAAGAGCAGCTGGTGCTCGTAACTGTTGAGCTGCCTTTCCAGCCCCTGGATTAGCTTCTTAAATGGATAAAAATTGTGTGTGTGTGTGTGTGTGTGTGTGTGTGTGTGTATGTATGTATGTATGAGTGCATACATTCCACAGTATTTGTATAGCGGTCAGAGGATCTCTTTTAATTAGGATGAAATTTTTTTCAGCAAAAGCCATAAACACTTTTAGTGTAGTTAAGGACATAGGAGTATGTATCTAGAGTTATCTATCAGCAACCATTATTTTAATGCTAAAAGGCATATCTTACATTCACAAGTACTTCAGATTTAAAATAAAGCCAAATACTTTACAATATAAGTGAAGCTTGGTCATGCATGGTTATCAATGTATAATGTGCAAAATTTCTGATTAGTACTTTTGTAGTAAAGAATTTAAGAACATTAATAACTGTTTTCCTTTAATTCTATTCACGTTTTTCAGAGTAAATGAGGGTAAACTTTTAGAGGCAGAATTATTAGTTGGGAAGGGTACATGCAAGAGATGGTATGTGAATACCAATATTGTTATCAATGATTCCTTAACTACAGAATCAAGAGGATCTCTGACTTGATGTTGCCAGAACTAGAGCTATCAGTAGATGCACATCTGATTCTTGTCTCTTACATAACTCTAATCAAAGCAAAGAGGAAAATTTAGTTAACATGAGTTAGATGTTGATAGACATGCTAACTCTGAGTTTACTACTTAATGGGTTAAAAATTCATGGACTAACTATTCTAGGGATTTGATTATAAAATCAGTGTACTATACAGTATGAAAAGAGCTACTAGAGAGATTTAAAAACATGTCTTAGAACTAGCAGGGCACAAAGCAACTGTATCTGAGTGCCACTATTTCCCCTGCTAGAAGTCATTAGTAAGCATGGGGAAAACTGACATTCAGAGAAGGCCAGGAGGGAACTATATATTTGCAAAGGCATAATCTTATGAGTATGTGGTTTGAGTTATTGTGAAAAATAATGGCTGGATTTAGCCTGGGAAGTGTTAGAAAAAAAAGGCTCAGTTCTAATAGTGAATGGAACAAAAATCTTACTAGGCTAAAGAGTTTGAATTTTATTCTATGGTAAATAAGAAACTCAGGGATCAATACAAGAAAGGGCTATAACCTATGGGTTTCTGTAGTTGGTGCTAAAATTAAAGAAAAATTTCAGTAATCAGGAAAAGGGTGGCTTAGATTTATGACAGAGAATTCCTAACAGGTTATGGTAACACTCCAGTTGCTATATTCTACAACAGCAACATCGTAAAGAACCAAAACTATTAACATGACTGAGTAGGCATGAGCATGAGGGAGCTCTCCACAGAGAACAATGGAAGAATGAAGGCCGACAAGAAGATTCAGTGAGCAGATAAAACTTTAACCTTACCACAGGTTAAGAACACAGGAAAATTAGTAAAGTTTTAGGAAGGGTAAAGAAAGTACAATTAATATAAGAACTGTCCTCTGACAACTTTCAGGGTTAGTTCTCAGCTCTCATTCCAAAGTTTGGGATAAACTCAGGTCATCAGGCTTGGTGGCAGGTGCTTTATGCTTTAGTCTTTGAGACATGTTTTAAATCTGGGCTATTTGGGGCTTTTTTTTTCCTTGGGGTTGCATGAAATCTTTATATATTCAATTATTAAATTCTTATTTCTATTACATATATTGCCAGATTTTTTTCACTTAAAACAACATATTATCCTACAGTTCTTTTAAGAAAATTTATGTGTATGAGTGTTTTACATACTATGCACCTGTGTTGTTCAATGCTCGTGGTGGTCAGAAGAGGGTGCAGATCCCCTGGAACTGGAGTTAAGGACAGTTGTTAGCTGCCATGTGGTTGCTGGGAACTGAACTCGGGTCCTCTGCAGGAACAGCCAGTGTTCTAACCACTGAGCGATCTCTCCAGTCCTATCCTGCAGTTCTTAGAGATCAGTCAGAAACTTACTTTCACTGAAGAAGGTATTTTTTTCCTTTTTTTATTCCAGTGCTGGGGACTGAACCCTGGGCCTCATGTTTGGAAGGCAAGCACTCTACCAATTGAGCTATATCCACAGTCCCCTCACTGAGTTTAAAGTCACAATGTTGACTGGTTCTGTCAGATAGCTTGAAGGGAGAATCTTAGTTTCCTTTTTCCTACTTCCAAAGACTGCCTCTATGCCTCAGTCCAGTGCCTTCTTCCATTTCAAAGTGAGTAGTGCAGCATCCTAGACTCTCTCTGAACTGCTTTCATAACATCACCTTTTCTCTTACAAATGCTCTTGCGATTACACTGGGCCCAACCAAATAATCCAAGGTAATCTTGTCACACTGGGAAGTCTCTTTTGCCATCTAAGGTAAAATATCCAGAATGCAGAGATTAGGACATGGACATTTTTCAGTCTATTATAATTGGATATTGTGCTAGATACAGCTTGAGTTGGCAACTAGACACACTTGGGTGGAGGAAACCTCAACTGAGGAATTTCTTCCATTGGATTGGCCTTCTGTGGGGTATTTTCTTGATTGCTGAGTGATATGAGGGGGCCCAACCCACTGTGGGCAGTGCCACCCCCGGGCAGGTGGCCCTGTGTTGTATATGAAAGCAGGCTGAGCATGGGCGAGGGGAGTTAAGTCAGAAAGAGGCATAATTCCATGGTCTGTGCTCCAGTTCCTGTCTTGGCTTCCGTTGACCATGGGCTGTGAACTGTAGGACCAAATAAAACCCTTTCCTGCCCAAGTTGGTTTAGCCAGTGTTTTTTTTTTTTTTTTTAATCACAGTAACACAATAGATACCAGTTCCTTGTCAAATTTACATGCTGTGAAGACTGTCTAGGAATTTTCTTATTTTGGATACCATTGCTATGTCAGATATAAAACAGTGATTATTAGAGCCTGTGGCTTGAGTACTCATTTATTAATTGTGTCTTTTGAATAACTTTGATGATATCTGCCCTATCTTTTTCTTTTGTGGCAATTACTTTCAGGCCCTTTCTAAAAGATCTTAAGTTATCCCAAGTTTGAATGATACTTTCATTTTTGGCTAACATGTTTTTAGCTATTATATTTAGGTCTCAGTTCAAGTTAACATTGGTATGCTAAGGTTCATTTGTATAAAGATGTCTAATTTTTGGCACTGTTTATTAAACTAGACTTTCCCTTTTCCAGTTGATGGCTCTATTTCTTTTGTTGAAAATCAAATATTCATCGCACATGGATCTGCTTCTGAGTTCTGTATCTGCTTCACTGCTGTATTTGACTGTCTTTATGCCATTACTATATGCTTGCCTAACACTTTAACTATATTAAAAGGAAAGTCAGGTGGCATAACTCTTCCAATTTTGTCCTTTTTACAAATTCACTTTGGCTGTTCTAGATTCCTTGAATTTCCAAGACAGGAAATACAAAATAGCTTGCTGGCATTGTGACTGGGATGAAACCAAATTAAATTAACAGAATTCATGATACTTTTTTTTTGACACTAAGGGAGGAGTTCTTTATCCTCTTAGCAGTATTTTATCTTTTTGTGGTTGCTGACTCCTAAGTATTTCATGGTTTTTTTGATACTACTGAATGAAATTGAAATGTAATGAAATTGTTTTTATATTTCTTTTTCCAGTTGAGCGTTTCTAATTTAACTTCTTACTGTGAGCCTTATATATTCCTAAATTTATTTAGTTTTAGTAGTTGTCTGATCTTTACATCTCCCTCCCTCCCTCCCTTTTCTTTTCTGGAGGCAGGTCTTGCCATAATATATAGGCTAGGCTGACCTAAAACTTGGGATTCTCCTGATTCAGCCTCCTGAGTAGTGAGATTATAGGTGTGCAGCACTGCACTTGGCTCTGTATGCTTCCTGATGATGGTGGGGATTGAACTACAATGTGCGAGTACTCTACCACTGACTTACATCCCAGCTCTGACCTACATATGATTATTTATTGCTTCCTGTCTTATTTCATCAATTAGCTGAAATATTGTTTAACATGTTATGAAAGCAGAAATCCTTGCCTTGTTAACTTCTTTAATGGGAAAACATTCAGCATTTCATTCCACTGAATTATGCTAGCTGTGGGTTTTCTGAGTAGCTCCTTTCTGTAACTAACTTGTTTAGATAAAAGACATATGCAAAGTTAAATAATTACAAGAGTATGTATTCAAGCAACAATGTGACATGAAAGAGAAGAGCCAAACATGGAAGTTAGAAAGATAAGCAGGTGTCTCATCATAAAGACTCATACAAGGGCTGAAGAGATGGCTCCATGATTTACAGCCTATACTGCTCTGCTCTTGCCGAGAATCTGAGTTCAGTTCCCAGAACCCATAGCTACAGCTCCAGGGGATCTGATACCCTCTTTCGGCTTCTGTGGGTGGGCACCTGTACTCAAGTGCACATAGCTCCCCCCAATATATACACATAATTAAAAGTAAATTTTTAAAAAAATTTATATGAACATGTTTGACTTAATGATTTTTTTTTTTTTTAAAGAGTAGCTATATAGGGCTGGAGAGATGGCTCAGTGGTTAAGAACACCGGCTCTCATGCAGAAGACCCGGGTTCGAATCCCAGCACCCACGTGGCAGCTAACAACTGTCCATAACTCCAGTTCCAGGGGATCTGACAGCCTCTTCTGTCCTCCGCGGGCATTGCACAACATGGGTGCACTTACCTACACTCAGGCAATATACGCAAACACATAAAATAAAAATAATAAATAAAGGGCATGGTGCATGCCTGTAGTCCCAGCACTTGGGAGGCAGAGGCAGGTGGATCTCTGTGAGTTCAAGGCCAGCCTGGTCTACATAGTGAGTCCAGGACAGCTGGGGCTTACAGGAAGACCATGCTTCAAAAAGACCAAAAAAAAAAAAAAAAAAAAAAAAAAAAAAAAAATAGTAGCTATATAGTCCAGACTGGCCTTAAACTTGAGGTCCTCTTGCCTAAAAGTGCTAAGTACTGGGATTATAAGTGTTCAGGCCATTTCCAGTACTGTGTTGTTTCAGAGACAAAGAGAGGCATTAAAGCAGGCACATGATATGACCAAATCTGTGTCTAACAAAGATGAACTCCAGTGAAGAAACTAAAGACAAATTGGGAATTTACTGAAACTATCAGACATTGATCATGAAAATGGAAAAGAAGACAATGGCAGGAATGAATTAAAAATTTTCTTTACGTGAAAATGTATCCCAGAAACTTAGAACCTTTCCTAGATTTAAGTACAATTCAAATGAAGTTCATTGTCACTTTTATAAGAACATCAATTATTTCTGAATTTTGAACACAAATAAGGTACTACAGCAAATGTCACAGTAAATAGGTAAATGTTAGTTTAAAACATCCCTTAAATTAGAAAAGAGCTGAACATGGTGGCCCATGCTTATATCTCCAGCTCTTAGGAGGCTGAGATAAGAGGATCAAGAGTTCAGGATAGGCTTAGGCTACATGGCAAGTTTTAGGCCATATCATCCAAGGCTACACAGCAAGTTCTAGGCCAGTATGGGCTTTGAGACACGGCTTTAAAATTAAAATACAATACAAAACAAAAAGGAGACAAGGGCTAGGAATGTAGCTCATTTGGTAGAGTGCTTAAATGGAATGCATAAATCCCCAGGTTCACTATCAGCACCAGACAAAGCAGGCATGGTGGTACATGCCATAATCCCAACACCTGGGGTGGTGGAAGAGAAGAAACAGGAGTTCAAGGTCATCCTTGGTTACAAAGCAAGCCTGAGGCCAGCTTGGACTATATGAGACCATCTCTCAAAAACAAAACAAAACAACAACAACAACAAAACAGGAAGAAGCATTAAGACAGCATGATGTGGCAGGGAGGAGGCAAACAAACAAATGGAAACTAAACATCAGAGACTACATATAATCTAGTACACTCAATGAATTTAAAAGTTCATTCAAGCATCATCTCCTCTCTTATTTCTCATCTCCAAGGTTTGTTTAACTCATAACCTCTGTACTGACAAAAGTCCTACACATCCCTTGCTTCCAGTGTCTATTTCAATTTATTTGCTAGCATGCTTGTCTCTCACTATAGTAGACTAGACTAGGAACTCCTCCAGCAAGATAATTTTTACAGTGATATTGAGAGAGGGTCACACTATGTAGCCCAGGCTAGCCTGGAACTTGAGATCTTTCTGCCTTAGCTTCCTAAGTGCTTAGATTATAGGAAGGTGTTACAATGCCCAGCATCGACACTTTTTGTTACTATTGTTGTTTTGGTTTTTCTGCTGTGCTAGGGACTGACTCTAGGACCTTATATACACACTAGACAAGCACTCTACCACTGAGCTACATGCCCATTCTTGAGGTAAGAATTTTTGCATGAACTCCATATCCCCAATGCTGTCAAACACAAAAGTTTAACGCTTGTTCAATGAGTGAATTATATATAAAATCTGTCATATCTAACCTACTTCTTTTTTGATTCCCATTATTGAAAATTTATGTCAACTAATATTGAAAAATAGAGAATAGTCTTTAAGTTGGTCACCTGTTATATTTTAAAATATTTTATTTATTATTGTTTTATGTGTATGAGCATATTACCTGCATGTATTTAAGTGTACCTGTGTCATGCAATCCTCACAGAGGTCAGAAGAGAGCATCAGATTCCCCTAGAACTGGAGTTACAGACAACTGTTAGCTGCCATGTGGGTGCTGGAACTTGAACCTAGGTCTTCTGCAAGAGCAGCCAGTTCTCTTAACTGCTAAGCCATCTCTCCAGTCCCCACATCAATTATAAAGAGATACATATTAAAGTCATTTTAGAAGGGATGCCAGGCTGTTCTGCAGGCAGAAAAAGGACTACACATGAGTACAAGTGCAGGGTGGGGTGGGGAACTTACTTTCTGCTGTTTGCATTATTATTTCATCAAGCTCTTTTTCCAGTTTCTCATAAATGTCTAGTCTTGCTTGATGCTCAGAGTTCTGTGCTTCAAGTTCAGTAATGCGTTTTTCAGAAGAGGATTGGAGACTATAAAATTCTTTAGTTAGCACCTAATAGTGGAAGAAAAGAATGAAAAAAGGCTCACAGAATGAAGAATAGGTTCACAGCTAAGATAAAAACATGACACAGATATACTTAAGCCTTTTCTCTTAAATTATTCAACTATTAAGAAAAAGTTTAATGGAGAGAACTAATGAGAAAATAAATTTGTCCCTAAGGTAAAAGTTCAGTTGTTTCTAACTGAAATTATGAAGTCCTTTTTCAGTTATATAAGTTGAATAAAAATGAACTGAAAACAGAAATAGAAGAGTAAGATTAGCATTTGCTTCTTAGAGTTCCAACAAAGGCAACAATGTCAAATCACCTGGCAGTCATTTATCCGGCAACCACAGCTTACACAATTGTGTATATCAGTGATGTGATGAGCTCAGTTTTCCATGAGAATGAATTCAACCTCCCCTTTCCATGGATTTAACAGTCATAAATCCAAAGCAGCAAAAACCAAGGTAAATGTGAAGTGTTCAGGGAATGCCTTTGTAAAGAAGAATTTTAAAGGCTCTTTATTTTTTTAGGGGAGAGGGGCTAAAAGATTTTTTTTAAGTGTAAAAAAAGAGATTTAAAAGGCATAGAAATTGGAATTATTTTGTGTAATAGCTAAAACATCTCAAAATTTTCAATGGTAACTCACTGAAGGAATCAGTAGGATGGAAAGAATAATTAGCTAAAAAAAGATGTTTTCAGTGACAAAGGAATGTCCTAATGCTTAATTTCCAGTTGTCTAGAAAGTTGACTTACTATTACTTACTGAATTATGGAGTGTTACCATACACTTCCTAACACAGCATAAGTAAATATGCCTTTTCCTTAGAGGTAAAGGAACATTATGGTGGAGAATATAATTTGATCAAGATTTGGCTTCTAATAGGGCTTTTACACTTGCAAGCTATGATATTAGGCATTTACTGACTCCTTCTAGGCCTATCTTAAGATAGTGTTGGAAGGATTTAAATGAGACATTAAGTTTTGAATGCTTCGCAGTGTCTACAACATAGTAAGTGTTGAAAAATACTGTTACAACCACAAAAAATATAATTATGAGGCTTAGTATGCTGAATTCTCTATAATAAAACTCTTCTGAGGCATTCTTTTTTGTCTTCTTCAAGATTGGAAGATAAAGTGGACGAACTGGACCACTCAAGCAAAGATTATGAAAAATTTAAGAAATCACAAGAATGGAATATGCAGGAATTGAGTGATACCATAAAAAGACCAAACTTGCGAATCATAGGCATACAAGAAGGAGAAGAATCCCAAGACAATGGCATGGACCAGATCTTCAACAGAATCGTGGAAGAAAATTTCCCGAACTTAAAGAAAGACATGCCCATACAAATACAAGAAACATACAGAACACCAAACAGACAGGACCAGAAAAGAAACTCTCCA
>NW_008356327.1:1385543-1413358 GCF_000622305.1 Nannospalax galili
CCTTGTACAGCCAATTTTGAAAGAGTTGTACCCTAGCTCAGAAAAATGTTATTGAATAGGTTAATGCTGTTGTGATGAAATGCTTCTTTTAATTAAAAAAAAATTATGTTTTGTGAAACAAACAAACAAAAAAATTAAAATGTTGAAGACTAGGTATCTCATAAAGTATTGGTTTTCTTATTTTTTTGAGACAGGGTCTCCGCACCTGGCCTGGAACTTGCTATGTAGACCAGGCTGGCCTTGAATTCACAGAGATCTGCCTGCTTCTGCCTCCTGAGTGCTGGGATTAAAGGCATTGAGAATTTAAAAAAAATTTTTTTTTCATTAACATGGAGAGGTCACCAGAAACTTCAGAGTTGAGCGTACCTCCCAAAAGCTCATGGTAAAGAACTCTCTTTTTCTACAGGATGGTCTGGGTGATGACTAGGAATAAATTATTATTGTTTCTGTAAAGTCAATGAATGTGATTATTTAGCCTATGGTAGAACAGTAAAGATTCTTTGGGATAATCAACATAGTTTGATTAACATAGTTTATGAAGGTATAAAATAGGTCAATTACTTTTAGAAATTCATTAAATATTAAACAATCAAAGTGGATTTTTTTCCTTTAAGTAATACATGTATTAACCAAATGATAATATAAAACTACAGGTCAATAACTGCTTTAAAAAGAGACAAATATATGAAGATGGCGCATAGGATTTTATAGGCTTGGCCAATTAATAATTAGGCAAAAATAAGTCATCCCAAGTAACAAATTAATGAGAATATTGAGCAAAAGTTGTAGAAATGTTCATAAATTTTATCTTCCATAAGTGTATGAGTTCATTATAAATAAAAATAATTTTAGCACTTTCCAGATTAAAAAAAAATCTTTAAAACGGTATTATATGAACCTTTATCAAACCATTCATTCATCTAGTCATTTGTTCATTAAATGCTTATCAAGCACCAACCACAAGAGAAGCAGTGTGTTAAGCATTGGTTTTACAATGATAAATGAACAGTCCCTGTTACTTAAGCCCAAGTTTAAAGGGGCAGAACATGCAAAGAAATTCCTCTCAAATCTTAGTTTTTAGAATGACACTTTTTTCAAAGGTGTTCCTCCATATAAAAACCTTTATATGGATAACTGTAGTGATTATTCACTATCTGCATTCATAGACTGAGTGGTTAAGTCTACAGGAGAATGGTTTTAACTGTAAGCTGTACTCTTTAGGTTTGGTTTGAAACTAGCTAAAGATAATAAAAGTGAATCATTTGCAAGACATCAGTACTGTATGCCATACATACTGTTTGTGTGAAAATAGTGTTTTGTGAACTGTGTTTTTTTCCAGAAGTACAGAAAGAAAAATACTTCTTCACTTTTAAATATAAATAGCTTCTCCCATCCATTCACCTCACCCCAGAACAGGACAGTGTTGGGATTAAAGGTGCCACCATGCCTAGCCCAAGAAAGGCTTTTTAAAATAATTTATTACTTTTCTTTTACATGTGTATGAATATATTGCCTGAATGTGTGTTAAGTGCACCTATGTCATGCAATGCCCGCAGATGTCAGAAGAGGGAGCTGGATTCCTTTGAAACTGGAGTTACAGATGACTGTTAGTCACCATATAGGTGCTAGGAATTGAATCCCAGTCCTCTGTAAGAGCAGCCACCTAGCTTAAACGCTGAGTCACCTCTCCAGCCACATGGGAAAGACTTTTAGTTGACTAATTTTCAGTTTCTTGGCCAGGTGTGGTGGCGCATGCCTTTAGTCCCAGCACTCAGGAGGCAGAGGCAGGAAGATCTCTGTGAGTTCAAGACCAGCCTGGTCTACAAAGTGAGTTCCAGGACAGCGGGATCTACAGGGAGACCCTGTCTCATAAAGACCTAAATAAATAAATAAATAAATAAATTTCAGTTTCTTTAATTTGCAAGTTTTATAATACTCTATAATTATATATTTCCATAACTACATTCATGTGTAGAGAAAAAAATGGAAATGTAAAAGTTTAGCTGGAGCCCCAAATATTATATATTTAAATTTTTTATGAGTTTGGAGAGATGGCTCAGCAGTTACAAGCACTCGCTCCTCTTGCAGAGGACCCAGGTTTGGTTTCCAGCACCCACATGGTGGCCAACAACTGTCTCTAACTCCAGTTCCAGGAGATTCAACACTCTCTTCTGGCCTCTGTGGGTTTGCAAGCCCATGGTACACTTATATACGTTCAGGCAAAACACTCTTACACATTAAAGTAAATAAAGGAAAATGTAATAAATATTTCGCTTCTTTTGAAAAATCTTTTAAAATAGTGACTTGTCTCTATTCTTTCACTTGAACCACAGAATTACTCTGTTGAATTAAAAAATATACTAGAATTTGGGCTGACAAGATGGTTCAGAGGGTAAAGGTCCTTGTTGCCAAGCTTGCTGACTTGAGTACAGTCACTAATATCCACATGGTAGAAGGCAAGAACTGACTCCTAAATGGTCATCTGATCTCCAAATACATGCAGTGGCATGTATGTGCACACAAAAGTAAAAGTTTAAAACTATGTCAGTACTATTCTACAGTTTTCTTGGCATAGATCTTTTTTCTTTTTAAAAATATTCCAAATAATTGTATGTTTTGGTTGCTAGTATGGACACAATCTTTCCTCAATTTTTGTTTTTTTAAATAATTTCAGTCATTTGGGGCACACATTGTTCTGATACTCATCTATATATTTTTTCTTTTTTTTTTCAAATCAGGGTCTCACTACGTAGCTCTGGCTGACTTTGTGGACCAGGATGGCCTCAAACTTGTGATCATCCTGCCTCAGCCTCTTGAGTGCTGGGATTAGAGGTATGAGCCATCATTTCTAGATTTCCGTATTTTCTTGGAGGACAAGGTAAGCCCTTTAGGAGAAACAAGGTTCTATATAAATATTGCTTACATGCTATGCTAATGTCAAAGGAAAATTGTGTAAAAATACCTCCAATTTCTTCTGATATTTTTCACATTCCAACTGGCACTGTGAGAGATTTCTTGCAGTTTCCTCTTGTAGAAGTTGAACGCGGTCACTTTCAAAGGACTTCAACTTACTCTGGTGGAGAAATTCGGCTACTTTGCTTTCTGTACTAAGTTGTAGCTCTCTGTACCTGAAAGAAGATGGTGGTGGGCCCTCAAATAAGCAGAGTGGCTTAGGGAAACACACTTATTTCTGCTTTTTCTATATCATCATATTATGTAGTTTACAATTTAGATTTACTCAGCAAAACTTTTACCATTTAGATAGGCATATATGTGGAAATGTCTAAGTCCTTAGAGCACATATGGGGGAATTAACTTTTTCGTTTCTTTAATCCAAAATAATCAGTGCCTATATTATTATAATTATGTTTTAAGACACTTAAGATTTAAAACAGAGTAAGTTTTAGTTATATTGCTTGAAATAATTTACTTTTCATAGGTGTCATTGTTTTCAAGTTTTCTATTTCATTCAAAATCTAAATAATGTCAGAAGGGAAATAATGTCAGAAATGTGTGCATTAGCCTGCAAATTCATGAGATTTTTAAAACAAATTTTAAAGTTACTGAAAATATCTATTTGGATATTACAAGAAACCAATGTATCAGTTTTCAAACAGTATATTTAACAGTCCAGACAGGAACATTCTTTTCATTCCATAAATGTAACTAAAAGCATTTCTACTTCACATACAAATCAACACATACTGTAAGTTTGAAAATATTCCAGGTTGTGTTTTAAGAGAAAGCAAAACAGAAATACACTGTATTTTTTCACTGCGCTATCATAAATCCAGTAAAATGATAGGTATGCTGTTAAAATTCATTTATTCAAATACTGAACTAGTCACTATGAGAGAGAATGGGCACACACTAGACAAAAGTGAGGCTTTTTTCCTCATTAAGAACTTACACTTTTTTGGGCAAGACAGAAAATAAGTATGAGAATGCAGAAGAGGACGGGGCATGGTGGTGCACGCCTTTAGTCCCAGCACTTGGGAGGCAGAGGCAGGCGGATCTTTGTAGGTTCAAGGCCAGTTTGATCTACATAGCGAGTTCCAGGCCAGCTGGGGCTATAGGGAGACCCTGTCTCAAAAGAAAAAAAAAATTCAGGAGAATGATATGTGCTTCAATAGGGTAAGTTCAAGGTTCAATGGGAATGTACAGAGGCGAGACCTAATGGGTTGTGTTTGCGTGTGCATTTGTGTAAGGAAAGAGAAGGCATGAGGCAGGAGAGGCAGAAGTACGAGCACGGTAGGGAAGCAAAGATAAACTGTTTTACTCATGGAACCTCACTAAACCCTTACAACAGCTCTATTGGATATTTCGCAGAGGAGAACCCAGAGTACTCAGGTGTATTAAATAATTTCCTTAACAAAAACAGCTGCTAGTACATTTCAGGTTGGGTTTCAAATCCAGTTTTAGTCAACAGCAATGCTCCTTTCACTATTATATGGTAACCATTTTTGTGTTTTTAGTTTTTGGTTTTGTGAAACTGGGTTTTACGCTGACTTCGAAGTTGCAATTTTTCTGTCTCAGTCCGCTGAGTCCTGGGGTTACATCGACTTATTTGTGTGATATTCTTAACTGATATTTTTATAAGATAAAGTTTGAAAAGTTTTGTAATTTTGCCCCTGCAAGTGACAATAACCTCGAAAATATGATCCAAGAGTGCAGGCCTTAATTATATGCTAAAGACTACTTTATACTTGGCACTCTTTCCTATCATTGGTGTCCATTTCTCACATTCAGGCTACAAGAAGCTCCATGAAATGCATACCACATATCCTTTAACAGGAAGGCTTTAAGGAGAAAGTCAGCTTTGATTTTTTTTGGGGGGGGAATCCTAGCATTAATTATATTTAAGAAAAGTTCTAACAATTTCATTAAAAATACTTTTGTAGAGGTTGGAGAGATAGTTCAGTCAGTAAAATGCTTGCTGCACTACCAGGAGAACTCCTGAGTTCAGATCCCCAGCATCCACATAAAACACTCGGAGTGGCAGTCCACATTTGTAATCCCAGTCAGTGCTTGGGAGGCAGAGACGGGAGATCTCTGGTAATTGCTTGTCAGGCAGTCTAGCTAAACCAGCAAGCTTTAAGTTCAGGAGAGACCTTGTCCCAAAAAATAAAATGAAGAACAACTGAGAAAGACATCTGACATTGACCTCTGACCTATACACACACACACACACACACACACACACACACATGCGTATAAAAACATGAACATGTATATACAGACACACAAATTTTCATTATGGAAAAGCGTATGTTGGTAAAATTTTGTTTTGAGATACAATTCATATACCATAAAATCTACCATTTTAAAGTAGGCTATGCAGGAATATTTAATAAATTCATGAAGTTGGACAGCACTGATATCTAAAAAACATTTTTGTGTGTTTATATCTGTATGTTCTCAGATGTGTGAAGGTGCATGTGTGTGCATGCAGGTGGAGGCCAGAAGTCAACCTCAGGCATTTTTTTCTTGGGAGTTATACATTTTGGAAGTCATCGATCTTGTTTTTTTTTTTTTAAGATATATAAATATTTATTGAATAAATTGTCAAAGAATTTATCTTTTTTTTTAATTTTCAAATTTTATTTTCAAGTTTTTTTTTTTTTTTAGAAGTATTTCATTACAGATTTAACATATTCAGTACAACATTCCAGAGCAAGGATACATCTCTTTCAAAGGTGGCTGTAAATTTTTAGGTTCACAGTTGAATTAATACAGTCATACAATAATGAACTCAGTAAAAGCCCTGTAGGACATAAGGGTCTCTCACTGGTACCTGGGGCTTGCTGATTAGGCTACACTGGCTGGCCATTGACCCTCAGGGTCAGGATCCTTTTGACTCTGTCCCCTCCCCACTCCCAGTGCTGGGATTGTAAGTGTGTGCCTTCATGTCCAGCTTATTTTTATGTGGGTTCTGGGGGATCTGACCTGGGGCATGTTTGCAATAGTAAGCACTTTCCAGACAGCTATCTACCCCTAGCCTCCACTTAAAAATATTTTTATTGCCTTAAGATCACCTTTTGTTTATTAGCAGTCATTCTCTATTCCTTTCTGTTTGGTAACCATTGATCTACTTTTTGTCTCTAATCATAAATTTGTGGCATTCTGATGTTTTCAAGGTTCTTTCATGTTCTAGTGTGAATCAATCCTTCATTTTTTTGATGGCTGAATACTATGCCACTGTATGGATACAGCACATTTGTTTATGCACTCAGGGGTTAATGGAGCTATTTCTGGTTTTTGGCGTCTATGAGCAATGCCACTATGAACATCAGCATGCAAGTTTTGTGAAAATATGATTTCATTTCTTTGATCATATGGAAACCCTATTAACCACCTGAGGAACTGCCAGTCCAGTTTCCAACAGAGTTGTATCACTTTCTATCCCATCTTCCAACAATGAGGTGCCAGTTTCACTGCACTTCTGCTTTGCTTCAGCTATTCTAATGGGTGGGAAGTGATAAAATTTTATTATGCTCAAAAAGTTATTAATTCAATATTTTACTGAAATGAACCTGTCTCTTCACTCCTCATGGCAGGTTGTATTACATATAAATGAATAAAATACATAAAACCATCCAGGCATGCTGTCACCTGTAATACATAAAATACATAAAACCATCCAGGCATGCTGTCACCTGTCATGGATTACACCTGTAATCCCAGTACTTGGGAGATGGAAGCATGAGGATAGGGCATTCCATATCAAGTTTGAGGCCAACCTATGATACATGGGGCCCTGTCTCAAAAACCAAAACCCACACCAACCAGCCAGCTAGCCAGCCAACCAGCCAGTCAAAAACCAAACTAACATTAATACCTTCTCCATATGCTGAATGGTGGGACATATATGGGCACCACCACTAAAACAGATTTTTGGACAAGTAATTCAGAATGTGATAATGACCTCTAACATAATTTGTTTTGAAAAGACAAAACTGAAAAATCTGCCTTTTAATGGATTTTAGAATACTGTAGGTGCTTTTGATATCAATGGCAGCTTCACATAAGTAATTAGACTTAGCTTTTAGCACCACCTGTTCTTACTCACCACATGGTATCTGAAAGGTAATTTGTCCTCTTTATCTAAGGCAAAGGCAGGTGAATCTTTATGAGATGGAGACCAACCTAGACTGGTCTACGTAGCAAGTTTCAGGCCAGCTGGAGCTACACTGAGACCCTGCCTCAAAATATAAAATAAAAGACCCCTCCTCCCCAATCCATGAAGCAGTAGGTAAAACGTAGACCTTTAGAACATTGATGACAAACGTTAAACAATAATCTAGGAGATAACAATAAACATCCCCTAGAAATTTGAGTACAGGCTTAATAAATTGAAGAATCTCTAAAAACCAAATGATTATTTTCAAGAACTAATTTATTTTCAGGTTGTTTAAGCAGTGAAAAACTCTGCCTTAAATTATTATGCCTTTGTAACAGCTCTGATGATTTTAATTTGTTAAATTGAACTGTGAAATGATGAACAAACATAATAGCTACAAAAGCAGGTCTAGCAGAGAGGAACTGATGTCGCCACACACTCAGCCTGCCAGTTTCAGGTACCTCCCACTTAACTTGTTCTGCTCATGTAACCTGTGACATGCTACTCTGCTGACTTAGACCTCTCATCCTCAGTTTGCATACTTATTTGAACTAAGTCAATACTGTCTGCACATTAACAATTTCATGTTTGGCATTCTAATTTAGCACAGCAACCTTAAGAGGTTATATTTTCTCTGAAGTAGAATCAGAATCTCCACCTATCACTGGCCTCTTTCAGACAGGACCTCTTGTAGCTTAGGCTGGCCTGGAACTCACTGTGCAGCCAAAGATGATCTTGAAGTTCTGATTCTCCTGCTTTACCTCCTAGGTATAAGCCACCATACTAAAGACCACTTATTTATTTCTCTTTCTCTCTCCCCTCACCCTTCTTTCTCCCTCTCTCCTTTTTCTTCCCTTGTTGGCAACTGAGCAGAGTTAAGTGCTCTGTTACTGAGCTATATCCCTAGCCTTATTCTATCCATTATTAAACAAGTAGTTTTTGAATTTTGTCTACAAAATACTCATGGCTTCCATTACATTAACAATGGACATTTATTAGGAACACAGCTACCTAATCTCCCTAATCTCATTGCCAAAGTATCCCAAATGTATTGTATAGTGGTAATGTTCATGCAATCACCAGAACCAGGAAATGATCCACATATTAAGAAATTTACTGGCTGGGCTTGTTACGAAGTAGGGATGGAACAGTTAAGGCAAAGCACTTGTCTGTACACAGCAGGACAACTGAGAAAGAGAGGAGGAAGTGAGCTCCTGCCCCAGGGCAGCTTGGCAGAGGCAGCAGAGCAGAGTGACAGGGTGAATGAAGTTTCAGTTGTCACACTCCAGGCAGAATAGCTGCACAGAAATGCCAAGATACTTTCAGTGCTTTACTGAGATGCAAAGATGGGCCAGTAAAAAGAATCCCATGTTTTCATAGTCATGGCTAGACCATGAAATCCTTTGAATGTAGGATATTTTAGTTCTAATTTTATAAGCAAGTGTGGCAGAGGCTGCTGATAAACTTTCTATACTCCAAAGCAGTGTTTCAACACAGAAATGTGCCCAGATTTCCAGGTAAGGGAGTCTCTGGTAGATTTAGCTGTTGGATATAGGAGTTGACAAGGGCAGAAGTTGACATATCTAACCAATGAGAATTAAATCTTTCTCATAAGGATAACTTTTATTTCCATTTATTTCCCTCTTCTTGTACAAGTAATTTTCAAAATTTTTTGAACTCTGTAATTAAACAGATTCCTTTTAAAACAGTATTTTATTTATTCTTCTTTTTACTTTTTATGTGTATGAATGTATTTCCTGCATGTAGGTAGGTACACAGGTGTCATGCACTGTCCACAGAGCTCAGAAGAGGGCAACATAGCCACTGGAACTGGATGTTAGCTACCATGTGGGTGCTGGGAATCAAACCCAGGTCCTCTGAAAGAGTAGCCAGTGCTCTTAATGGCTGAGCCATCTCTCCAGCTCCTTAAGCAAATTCTTTTGTTTTCTTGGGGGGGTGTCTTTTTGAGACAGGGTCTTCCTGTAGCCCCAGCTGGCCTGGAACTCGCTATGTAGACCAGGCTAGGCTTGAACTCACAGAAATCCACCTGCCTCTGCCTGAATGCTGGGATTAAAGGCATGCACCTTTGGGCTACCTAATTCTCAGTAAAAACTTCATGAGCTGGTCCAAATGGTGGGGTCTCCATGGCCTCCTTCATCAAGAGGACAGGTGACGCACCACAGTGGGAGGACATTTTGAGAGATGCTCACAGTCTCCTGGAGGTTAGTAGACCTAGGAGGCAAGGAGCAAAAACTGTTCTTTGAGTCCCTCTGACCAGATTAGTATAGGCCTCAAAGTATGGCTGTTAGATATCTAAGAAGGTTAGATCCACCAGTCTGGTACTTTTAATTACCATGTGCTATATAGATAAAGCTTGGGAAAAAAACCAAATGTTCTCAGATAAACGTTGTCTAGACATGTATTATATTCATTGAGCTAGTTGTATGTATAATTTGTCAGTAGGTTGTTCGATGTTGAATACCTTTACAGATGCTTCTTAGTTGTCTTTATTTCTTGAGAACTCTCTGTTCAGCTTCTTAGCCTATTTTATTATTTTATTTATTTATTTATATTACAATTAAAAAAAATTTTTTAGAAGAAGCATTTCATTACAGCTTTAACATGCTCATTAACAGTTTCCAGAGCAAAGACACACCTCTTTCAAAAGTGGCTATAAAATTTTTAGATTCACTGTTGAACTAATACACTTATACAATATTGAACTCAGTATAAACCCTGTAAGACATAAAATTGAATGAGTTTTTACTCTTTAAAAAAGATCCCCATTTCATTTTAAAACATACTGTTTCTTACAGAAAAACTCATTGTTTTTGCTAATAACACTGAGATGTTGGCGCATGTGTCTCTGATCTGTATGTATCTGATTATTACTAGTCATAATTGGTTGCACTTGGATCCTTGGCACCTATATATGTCTATAAAGTCATCAAGAAGACAGGTGATGCACCACAATTGGAGAATATTTTGAGAAATGCTCATGGTCCCCTGGAGGTTAGTTCAATGGTAATGTTTATTACCTCTACTAATTAGCATTATGTAAATTTTTATGTTTCTACCTCAAATATAATTCATTTTTTTAAAATTGCTGGGTTGTGTGTGTATATCACACAGAAAGTCCCAAACCATCTTATTCATCTATATACCCACTTCCCAGATGGCACCCTCCCATAGCCTCCCCCCTCCACTAGAGCCCTTATACTCTGTTATCCCTGCTACTGTCTGCTGTGTTGTCGGCACCCCCAGTCGTTCCCCACTACTTGTCCATCCAGTGAATCTAGTCAGCCTATCTAGAGGTCTTTGTTTTAGGAAGGAAGGTCACTTGTTCCTCATCTATCAGCAATCAGTTGTCAATATTCCTTTAGATAAGACTGGGGTCTGCTATCCATTTTCCCAGTTCTATGCTGGGTTACTGTCTGGGAGTCCCTTGGGCCATCCTGGTCAACAGCTCAAAAGAAGGTACATCCCATCTGGTATTGTTGCTTGTTATGTAGCCTTTAGAGCCTTTAGCTATACATATGGACTTTTTTTTTTGGTCTTTTTGAGACAGGGTCTCCCTGTATCCCCAATCTGCAGCTGTCCTGGAACTCACTATGTAGACCAGGCTGGCCTTGAACTAACGGGGATCCGCCTGCCTCTGCCTCCCGAGTGCTGGGATTAAAAGCATGCACCACCATGCCTGGCTACATATGGAGTCTTAAAAAATTATATTGGCCCCTTTAATCTTTGGTTATACTTTCCTTTTGGGTGTTTAAGGTCATACAGTTGGCCAAGATAAATCAATTTATTTTAACTCAAGGCTGCTTGAGGATCTGTTCCTCGGGGGTCTCATGGGCTTGGGAGGAGCCCCTGGCTCTTTTCTTTTACCAGTTCCTCCAATATGAAGATAAGTCAAAGGTCTTGCTCAATCATGGCTGGCTTCACTTGGAAGCATGGAGGAAATGTTTCCTCTGTGTTGACCTTCCTCTTTGTAAACAGGACACTGATTCAAGTCCATCTCGTGGGGTCTCCATGACCGCCCTGATCAAGAGGGCAGGTGCCCTACCACAATTACAGGACATTTTGAGAGATGCTCATAGTCCCCTGGAACTAGTCGACCTAGGAGGGCAAGGAGCAAAGAGTGTCCTTTATGTCCTTTTGACCAAATTATTATAGGCCTCAAAGCATGTCTGTTAAACACCCAAGAAGGTTAGTTCCACCAGTCTGGTACTTTTAATTACTGTGTGCCATGCAGATAAATCTTGGGCAAAGACCAACTGTTCTCAGATAAACCTTGCTTAGACATATATTTCTTAATCTGGTATGTATAATTTGTCAGTAGGTTGACTAATATGGTTCCCTCTGGTTTTTCAACTAGATAGGCATTATTTATTTCTGCACTGTCTAACCCCTCCATCATGGGTTCACCAATGAAGGAGAACTCTCTGTTCAGCTTCTTAGCCTATCTTTTAATTGGGTTACTTCCTTTCTTGATTGTTTTTTGAGGTTGTTATATATTCCAGATGTTAAACCTTTGTCAGATGTGTTGCTGGTGAAGATTTTCTCCCATTCTGTGGGTTTTCTCTTCACTTCACTGGTTGCTTCTTTTTATGTACAGAAGCTTTTTAGTTTAATGAGGGCCCATATGTTGATTCTTGACCTTGTTTGCTGAGCAATTGATGTCTGGTTTAGAAAATCCTTTCCTACACCTCTATCTTGTAGGTTATTGTCAATGTTTTCTTCTAACAATTTCAGAGTGTCAAGCTTTACATTGAGGTCTTTGATCCATTTGGAGTTGACTTTTATGCACGGTGAAAGATAGGGGTTTAATTTCATTCTTACACAGGTGGAGATCCAGTTTTGCCAGTACCATTTTCTGAACATGCTATCTTTCCTCCAGTGAATGTTCTTGGCCCCTTTGTCAAATGTCAGGTGGCTGAAATTGCATGTGCTCATATTTGGGTCTTCAATTTTATTCCACTGATCTACAGCCCTATTTTTATGCCAATACCATGTTCTTTTAATGACTATAATAGCTCTGTAACAACAGTTTAAAGTGTGGTATAGTAATTCCCCCAGCATTGCTTTTAGTGCTCAGGGTTGCGTTGGCTATCCAAGGTCTTTTATGCTTTCATATCAATCTTAGGATAGGTTTTTCCAGCTCTCTGAAGAATGTCATGGGGATTTTGATTGGCATTGCATTGGACCTATAAATGGCTATTGGTAGGATGGTCATTTTCACAATTTTAATTCTTCCAATCCATAAGCATGGGAGATCCTTCCATCTTCTGATGTCTTCCTCAATCTCTTTCTTTAAAGGTTTAAAATTTTCATTGTAGAGGTCTTTAATGTCTTTGGTCAGGTTTATTCTAAGATAATTATTTTCTTTTGCAGTTATTGTGAAAGGGAGTGTTTCTATGTATTCTTTCTCTGATTTCTTGTTATTGGTATATAGAAGGGCTACAGACTTTTGTAGATTAATTTTGTAACCTGCCAATTTACTGAACTGTTAATAATTACTAGGAGTTTTCTGATGGAATTTTTGGTGTCTTGCTATTGGTATATAGAAGGGCTACAGACTTTTGTAGATTAATTTTGTAACCTGCCAATTTACTGAATGTATTAATAATTTCTAGGAGTTTTCTGGTGGAATTTTTGGTGTCTCTTAGGTATAATATCATATAGTCTGGAAAAAAGGTGTAATTTGAGCTCTTCTTTTCCAATTATGACTCCTTTAATTTCTTTATGTCTTATTGCTCTTGCAAGTTTCAAGCACTATGTCAAAAAGGAGTGGAGATAGTGGACAGCCTTGCCTAGTTCCTCTTTTCAATGGGAATGCTTCCAGTTTTTCTCCATTTAGAATGATGTTGGCTGTGGGTTTGTTGTATACGGCTTTAATTATGTTGAGGTATGTTCCCTCCAGTCCAGTTCCCTCTAGGACTTTGAACATAAATGCATGTTGAATTTTGTCAAAGGCCTTCTCTGCATCTATTAAGATGACCATGTGTTTCTTGTCTTTGAGTCCATTTGTATGATTTATGATGTTTATTGACTTATGTATATTGAACCACCCCTGCATCTCTGGAATACAGCCAACTTGATCATGGTGGATGATCTTTTTGATGTGTCTGTATGTGATTTGCAATTATTTTGTTGAGAACTTTTGCATCTATGTTCATTAAGGATATGGGTCTATAGTTTTCTTTTTTGGTTTTATCTTTACCTGGCTTCGGTATTAGTGATGCTGGCTTCATGGAAGGCATTTGGAAATTCTCCCTCCATTTCTATCTTTTTGAATAAGTAGTATTGGATGTAGATCTTCTTTAAATGTCTAGTCAAATTCTGCTGTAAATCCATCTAGTCATGGGATTCTTTTAGCTGCAAGGTTTTGTATTACTGTTTCAATTTCCTTATGTGTTGTGGGTCTGTTTAAGCTGTTGATCTCTTCTTGGTTTAGTTTTGGTGGTTCCCATGCTTTTAGATACCCATCCATTTCTTTTAGGTTTTCAATTTAGTAGCATATAGGTTTTTAAAGTATTCCCTTGAAATGTTCTGGATCTTTTTGGTGCATGATGTGATGTTTCCCCTTTCATCTCTGATTTTGTTGATTTGGAGGTGCTTTCTTCCTTTTGGTTAACTGGGCTAGTGGTCTGTTGATCTTTTTTATCTTTTCAAAGAACCAGCTCTTGCAGTTGTTGATTCTTTGTATTATTTTCTTTGTTTCAATTTCATTAATTTCGGCTCTGATTTTTGTTATTTTTCTTATCTGCTGGGTTTGGGCTTCATTTGCTGTTGCTTTTCAAGTGTCTTCAGTTGCAATGTTAAGTCATTTATTTGTGTTCTTTCTGATTTTTTAATGTAGCACTTAGAGCTATAAACTTACCTCTAGGGACTGCTTTCAATGTGTCCCAGAGGTTTTGTTGTGCTGTATTGGCCCTTTCATTTAGTTCCAGGAATACTTTTATTTCTTTCTTAATTTCTCCTTTGACCCATTTATCATTCAGGAATGTGTTGTTTAATCTCCATGTGTTCATGTAGTTACTAGGGTTTCTTCTGGTATTGATTTTAACCTTTATTGCATTGTGGTCTGACAGAATGCATGAAATCATTTCAATCTCTTTGTATGTGTTGAGTTTTGTTTTATGCTCCAGTATATGGTCAATTTTGGAGAAAGTTCCATGGGTTGCTGAATAGAAAGTATATTCTTTGGTGCTTCTGTGGAATATTCCGTAGATGTCTGTTAGGCCCATTTGATGTATGGTATTGTTTAATTCAGATGTCTCTGTTAAATCTCTGTCCTGTTGACCTATCTAATGGAGACAATGGGGTACTGAAGTCACCCACTATTAATGAGTTGGGATTAATCTGGGTTTTAACATCCTGTAGTACTGATTTTATGAAGTTGGGTGCACAGGGTTTGGTGAATATATGTTCAAGACTGTAATATCTTCTTGGTCAGTTGTTCCTTTGATCAGAATGAAGTTGCCCTCTTTATCTCTTCTGATTAGTTTTACAGAATTGCAACCCGTTTTTTTCTTAGTACTATTCACTTGATATATTTGTTTCCATTATTTCACCTTAAGGTAGTGCTTGTCCTTGAATGTGAGATGAGTTTCTTGCAGACAATAAAAAGATGGGTTTTGTTTCTTAATCCAGTCAACTAGTCTGTGTCTTTTGACTGGGGAGTTCAGTCCATTGATATTTAAAGTTATCAGTGAAAGATGTGCATTGATTCCTGTCATTTTTATTTCTTTTCACATTCTTGGTTAGCTGTGCATTTCCAAAGTTATACCTTCATTACGTTTCTTTCTGTAACCCCTTGGTATAGTCAATCCTTTCTTCAGCTCTTTGAATTGCTTCAAGAACTCTCTGAAGGGCTGGTTTTGTGGACATGAATTCTTTCAGCCTATTTATGACATGGAAGATTTTTCTTTCCCCTTTGACTATAATATACATTTTGGCTGGGTAAAGTAATCTGGGTTGGCATGTGTGGTCACTTAGAACTGGGAATACTTTGGTCCAGGCTCTTCTGGCTTTCATAGTTTACACTGAAAAGTCAGCTGTAATCCTGATGGGTTTTCCTTTATATGTGACTTGTTGTTTCTCTTTTGCACTTTCAGTATTGTCTCTTTGTTTTGTACATGTAGTGTTTTTACTATGATGTGCCGTGGAGAGTTTCTTTTCTAGTCCTGTTTGGTGTTGTATATGCTTCTTGTATTTTTATGGGCATGTGTTTCTTTAATTTTGGAAAATTTTCTTCCATTATTCTGTTGAAGATCTGGTCCATGCCATTATCTTGTGATTCTTCTCCTTCCTGTATGCCTATGATTCGTAAGTTTGATCTTTTTATGGTGTCACACAATTCCTGCATTTTCCTTTCTTGTGTTTTCTTAAATTTTTCATAATCTTTGCTTGAGTGGTCTAATTCATCCACTTTGTCTTCCAGTCTTGATATTCTATTTTCCATTTCATTATCCTATTGGTGATGCTTTCTCTTGTTGTTTCTAATTGGCTTACTCAGTGTTTCACTTCCTTCTTCATTTCAGCCTGGCATTTTTCATTGTTTCTAACTCATCTCTGAATTCATTCAGAAGTTTACCCCTATCTTCTTTCAGTTGTTTGATTTCTTTGTGTGTTCTTTAAATTCACTGAATTCTTCTATCATTTTTATAATTGTTCTTTTGAGTTCCATGTCCTGTGTTATCTCTAGGGGGTTCTCATTGTACTCTTCTAGAGTACTGATGGTACTTGGTGGGGATATATTATTTTGATTTTTCAGGTCATTACTTTTTCTCTGCGACTTTGACATGTGGATTTCTTTTGTAGATTCTGGTTCTTGTGTGAGACTCAAGTCTTCCTTTGTTGAGTTTGGGTCTCCTTTTTTTGTAGACTTCATGTGCCTTTGTGATTTTCTTCTTGGGTATGAAAAGCTGGTTGGTCTGGGCTTCAGGTTCTCTCTTTTGATTTTATATTAGAGGGGCCAAATTTCTTTTATCTAGCTGTTCAGGCTTTCCCATAGAGTCCTGGATGAGAATCAGATGCTCTCAGGCTTTCTCCTAAGGTCTGGGTCCCTCCAGGAAAGATGCTGGCCTCAGGAATTTGAGGGCTGGGCTGGCCTGGGAGCAGGGCCCAGGAAAGATGCTGGCCCCCAGGGATGCAAAGGGAGGTGGGGATGACAAGAGGCCTGAGGGCTCCTGGAGACTTCAGGGACGAATTGGGTTGGTATGGACACAAAGGATCAGGAAGCAGTGGGGATTCTGGGCTAAGAGGTCATGGGTCTGGGGTGTCATGACAAGAGATGGGCCAGTACCCCTGCTAGGAGGAGAGACGGGGTGGGGGAGCTGGGTGGGTGAATGAGGCTGGGGGAGTCAAGGCGCAGTAGGTGCAGCCAAACTTACTCAGGCAAGCTGCTGGCCCCAGGAAGCTGTAGGGCTGGGCAGCCCAGAGATGCAAAGGGAGATGGGCACTAGAGGGATGAATTGGGTTGGTCTGAATGCAAAGGATCAGGAAGGATTGGAGAGTTTGGGCCAAGAGGTCAGTCCAGAGGTCTAGGGTGCCAAGACAGGAAATGTGCCAGTCCCCCTGCTAGGAGGAGAGATGGGGTGGGGGAGCTGGGAGGGTGAATGAGCTGGGGTAGTCAAGAAGGAGTGGGAGCTTCAGCCAAACTTACTCAGGCAAGCTGCTGGCCAACAACTGATCTTTTAAAGATTTAAGAAAATCTAAAGATAATGACTTAGAAATAACTATAAATTTATTATTTAAAAATTATACTCACTCCTTAAATTGTATCAATTTATATGTTAGTTGACAAGTAAGATATTATCTGTTGTTCAAAATATATACTAACGTGGTATATTTTATATGTAATTTAAATTTTTGATGGTCAGGGAGCATATCCAAGGTTTCATGTGTGCTAAGCACATGCTTCTATCTTGGAACTACACTATTAGCCCTAAACTTGGTGTATTATAATATGGCCTCAAATAGGACACTTCTGTGCTCTAATCAAGAATTACCACTATATGCAGTAACAGGAGTACTCATATGAGTATGTCACACATATGAAACGGTAGAAAACTTGTTGAAAATAATTGCTATTTATTAGAAACCGGGTGTGGTATTGTACACCTGTAATCCCAGCATTTGGAGGTGAAGGAAGAAAAGTTAAGAGTTCAGGGTCATGATCAGGTACATGCTAAATTCAAGGCCAGCTTGGGCTATATGAGACCCTGTCTCAAAACACACACACACACACACACACACACACACACACACACACACACAACAAACCAATGATTATATATAGAGAATATAATTGCTTTCTTTTTGTGCTGACATTAAAATACTATCTTAGATTTTATTTTTGCCCATTAATCATACCTATTACTGTTTTCTTTCACTGTTTTGTTATCTGTATTACATTAAAAATATATAGCTAGACACTGAGTCGAAATGATTTTAATGCAATTAGAGGGGCAATTATAGAAGCCTAAAAATACACATATAAAATTATAGAGAAAGCTCTAGTAACTGTGGAATTTTCCAAACTGAAAAGCAAACAGGTAAGGAAAACTTATCAAACTACCGTTAATGTTGCAACAATGATTACTATAGGGTACAAGAAAAGAATTTAAAAGGCAGTTGGGTATTTGTCCAAATGTTTCTGCCATTTGGATGATGCCTTTGACCAGTTAACTTCTCAGCTGTAAATACTACATCTGTCATTTTTGGCTGACAAGTCAATTCTTAAATGAATGTGAGAGATTTTTTTGTTGTTGAGTTAAAAACGCTGAGTATGTTTAACAACTGCACCATGGATTTGTGAGAATTTCAAGCATGCATTTAGAGCAATTCAATACATCTATGATAGCATGATTAAATAAAAGAGTTAAGGTCATTAATAAAATAAACATCATGTAGTCATATATGGCCACTTTGTTAGGGTAAAAATAGGTTTTACAAGTATGTGAAGAAAAAAGTACTTAAGTGAAACAAATACAATGAAAGGACTGTTGACTTAAAGCAAAGCATGCATGACATTAAATTTTAGAGTAGAACATTTTATAACAGTGTTTAAATAGGTCGCTATTTTCAGTTTTGTCTTGTGGCAACATAATGACAAACACTTAAAATTCAGCCTGAATCTTTTGAACCAAGTGTATTTATTATACTCGTGCTTCACAGCACCTAAAAATCTATCACATGCTCTTTCACTATATATCTGAGTTCTGGGCTGCGTAAAGGAAAAATGAGAATGTATGAACTGAATAGACAAATGTCAGGAAAAGCATTTTCTGTTGCATATGACAGTATATGCCTGAGATCTCAGATACCTAGCTACTTAGGAGGAAGGAGGACTGGGCATGCCCAAAGTCTGCTTGGGCAATGTAGTGAGACCCCATCTCAAAACAAAACTTGGTAGTTGCTTGCTTACTATACACAATGCTCTATGTCCTAGGTTCAATCTGTAGTACTCCCCCATCAAAAGAAAAAAAAAAAAGAAACAAAAAAAGAGAGAGAGAAAAGAAAGAAGTCCCTTGAGAGGATGCTTTTCTGAAGAATAGTATCAAGTATTAACTGTAGCAGAATGGAGGCTACTCATAGATTTTTTTTTCATATTAATCCTATTTTTTATATTATAGTTCAAAGGAAGAAAATAAACTACTATGGTTGTTATACAAAGTAGTGTAAAAGGTAAAAGCATTTTTTTCTTGTGATTTTATTTTATTTATTTATTTACTTTTGCAATAAAGTAGAAATTTTATTAACAGTTGTCAGTACATAACAACAAAAATAACAACAGCCAACCTTTCATAGTTAATCACAGAGAAGGAGATACTTTGATACCTGATATAATTTATGCAGTTTTACAAGGACCTGGACGATACATAACTCTTACATCATGAATTTTTGACCCCTTTGTTCAGTCTCTAATTTTGTCAGCCTAGCTTGTTGCCTGTCTCTGAATGTGAAGAGAAAACAACTCATATATACCCCTAATAAAAGGGCTAATTTTCTTCTCTGAGTTATTCTGATACTTAACCTGACCTTAGCCTAAAGGTGGAGAGCCGGTACCTGACTTAACTTGAAGAAAGTCTGAATCTCCTCAGAAGTGTTGCTTTCAAGAACCTGAAATCACACGCGGCAATATTTTCATTATTTGCTTTGAGAACACACCAGTAATTCTTTCTCGTAGAATACAACCATAACTGTAGTCAATTGCTTGAAAGTCGTCAGCTGTTATAATAAACTCTAACCTGATTTGACATATGCTGTGGTTTTTTTTCTTAATTTTTATTCATTCTTGAAGTTTTCTCACATTCTTTTGTTCTAACTTCCACTCTTTTTTTTTCAGTTTATTATTTATTTAATAACCACATACTTAGAAGAAGCATTTCATTACAACAGCATTGACATATTCAATAACAATTTTTTGAGCTAAGATGCATCTTTTTAAAAACTGGCTGTAAATTTTTAAGTTTACAGTTGAATTGTTACAGTTATACTATATTTTACTCAGTATAAACCCTATAAGACATAAAATTAAATGAGGTTTTAACTTTTAAAAAAGATCTCCATTTCATTATTAAAATACACAGTTTCATACAGAAAAATTCATCCTCCCAAGCCCATGTGACCCCTGAGGAACAGATCCTTAAACGACCTTAGAGGGCGGCTGGCGGAGTCAAGGCGCAGAGGACTGCATGGTAGACTTACCCCCAGAGAGGCCTGAGGGCGGGAGAGTCCCAATATAATTTTTAAGAGTCCATATGTATAGTTAAAGGCTGCTTAACAAGCAACAATGCCAGATAGGAGATACTTTCTTTTGAGTTGTTAGCCAGGGTGGCCCAAGGGACTCCCAGATAGTAACCCAGCATAGAACTGGGAAAATGAACAGCAGACCCCAATCTTACCTAAAGGAATATTGACAGCTGATTGCCGCCAGATGAGGAACAGCTGACCCTCCTAAAACAAAGACCTGTAGATAGGCTGACTAGATTCACCAGAAGGGCAAGTAGTGGGGAATGGCTGGGGGTGCTGACAATGCAGCAGACAGTAGCAGGGATATCAGAGTATAAGGGCTCTAGTCGGGGGACGGAGGCTATGGGAGGTTGCTACCTGGGAAGTGGGCCTATAAAAAAAATTCTTCAAAGCATAAAAATTTGCTCCTTAATAACTAGTAGATGTGAAAAACATTACCACTGAAATCTACCTGATGACTTTATATCCATGCTCAGATGCTAAGGAGCTCAGAAAGTAACCTACTATCACAAGTAATAATCATATATATAGAGATTAGAAACTCGTGTGCAAACATCTTAGTGTCAATTGTATTAAAAATGATTTTTTTCTGCATGAAACTGTGTATTTTAATAATGAAATGGAGATCTTTTTCAGAGTTTAAAACCTCATTCAATTTTA
The DNA here is from genome assembly GCF_000622305.1 of Nannospalax galili. Classification (NCBI taxonomy): domain Eukaryota; kingdom Metazoa; phylum Chordata; class Mammalia; order Rodentia; family Spalacidae; genus Nannospalax; species Nannospalax galili. The sequence continues at coordinate 1,406,083 of NW_008356327.1, forward strand.
TGTCTTATAGGGTTTATACGGGAATACAATATTGTATAGCTGCATTAACTCAACTGTAAACCTAATAATTTACAGCCAATTTTGAAAGAGAAGCACCTTAGCTCTGGAAATTGGTATTGAATATGTCAGTGCTGTTGCAATGAAATACCTCTTCTAATCATATGGTTATGAAATTAATAATTAAAAATAATAATACTAATTAGGATATGTGAACTGTGACTAGTAATAATCCAGATACATAGAGATTAGAAACACATGTGCAAACATCTTAATGTCAATTGCATTGAAAATCAATTTTTCTGTATGAATCTGTGTAAAAGCATTTTTTAAAAAGCACTAATGTAATCAATTTCCTAAAAACAGACAAGCCCTATAAATTTTAACCTTTAAAAATCAAGGTTCAGAACTACATGAGAATTGTGGTAAACTTGTGAATGGGGATCTAGATAGACTCTTGGGTCATCAAATGTAATTGGTACAGGAACCTGGATCATTTACAAGACTTTTTCCTGATGGTAATGATAACTCCTGAGCTTGGTTTTATCTAGTCTCACCTAGGAGGATCATCAGAACCACTTGTGGACCTTCTAAGAATTCGACATATTAGGGCTCTACTTTAGATCAAATAAATCAAAAATCTCTGCGGACAAAAAATATATTGAGTTCTGGTGATTAAATGAGTTAAAACGCAAGCAAAATTGTTAAAATGATGTCTTGCACAATTAAAGTGCAATTGTACATATAGTAATTATTGTCATTCGTATTTTGATCCGTAGCATCTAGTATATTACCTGAATACTTTAAATTCATACTTAATCTTTACCAAATAAACAGAGTCACATTAACTAAGAAACTTTTAAGTGTTATAAAATTTAAATTCTAAACAGGTTAACCACAGATAGAAAACAAAATCCCCAAAACTAATCTGATGAAGGGTGATCTTTTCTATGGTACAACAAAGCTAGTGAGTTGATATTATTATTTCCAGGGTTAGGTGTCAGTTTGAGATGAAAACAAATTATAGGGAAAGAAGATAAGAAAAACCAAAATGATTATAGGTTAGGTATGACTGTGCTACAAGAAAAATTAAAGTTTCTAAAAATGTACAGTTTGGATAATGATTAAGGTTGTAGAAGGAGACATGACAACATTCTAGAAGCATCTTAAAAACAGAAATGCAGAAGACAGAACAAACAACACAATGTGATAGAATGTAAGTTCTGTAGTGAATTAATATTATTACAAAATTTTAGGAAGTTAAGTGAGTTACTGGCCTATCCACAAGAATGTAATGAACTCTGTATCATGAGGACATACAAAACAAGAATGAAGAAGAAAAATATAATGAGAAGCACCAATCACTGTTAGGCCACTTTCCTCATCTCCTAATTTCTCTCATTAGGGTTAATGGACTAAGTAACTACTTATTAGGTTTTCTGTAAAGTACTACCTTGGGACTTTCAAACAAGGGCATATTAAACACATTATACCGGTCATGCATTCAGTAAACACAAATGTTATGATCATATTTCTATTTTCTACAGCTGTTCATCAAATGAAGGTAGCTTATAACATTCCAAAAAATGTTTATATACTTAGGTATCCATTTAATCATCTATTTATGGCTATACATACTTGAGAATAAAATGAAATTATAAAGTACATAATAATAATCATACAAACTAAAAAACATTGATTAAAAACCAAACATTTAAAAATTTTATTTATTATTTATTTATTTTTTTGGTCTTTTTGAGACAGTCTCCCTGTAGCCTCAGCTGGACTGGAATTCGCTATGTAGACTAGGCTGGACTTGAACTCACAGAGATCCGCCTGCCTCTGCCTGCTGAGTGCTGGGATTAAAGGTATGCTGGGATTAAAGGTATGCGACACCATGCTCGACCTATTATTTTTTATTTTATGTGTATGAATGTACTGCCTGCATGTATGTGAATGCACCTGTGTTGTGCAGTGCCACAGAGGTCAGAAGAGGGCCTCAGATTCCCCTGGAACTGGAGTTAAGGATGGTTCACAGCCATCATGTGGGTGCTGGGACTTAAGAGGGCGTCAGATCCCCTGGAACTGGAGTTACAGAAGGTTGTTAGTGGCCATGTAAATGCTGGGAATTGAACCTGGATCCTCTGCAAGAGCAGCCAGTGCTCTTAACTGCCGAGCCATCTCTCTAGCCCCCAAAATAAATATTTTAACAATCTAATTATTTTGAAGAAATAACTGAAGGGCTTGAGAGATGGCTCAGCGGTTAAGAGCACTGGCTCTCAGTCTTGGTTCAATTCCCAGCACCCACATGGTGGTTAATAACCATTATAACTCCAGTCCCAGGGGATCCAACACCCTCTTTTGTCCTCTGCAGGCACTGCATGACATGGGAGCACTTATATACACGTAGGTAATACAGTCATACACATAAATATTTTTAAAAAAGAAACAACTTAAGTAGTTTGGGGTGTGTGTGCTGTCTCTCTTCTCTTTTCCCTCTCCCCCCTTTTTGGAGACAGGGTCTCACCTGTGCCCAGGCAGGCCTTGAGCTCACTGTATACCCAAGGATGACCTTGAATTTCTGATTCTCATTCCTCTACCTCCCAAGCGCTAGGAGTATAGGCCTGCATCACTATGTCTGCCTCACCTACTCTCTTTTTGTTTTCATAGCCAGAGTTGGTTTCTCTTGCTCTTTATCATGGAGGAAAGTTGTATATTAACCATTTGTTCTTTCAGTTGCTACTATAACCATGATTCAAGTGGGTTCTGAGAGGATCACAAGAAAAAGACCTAGAGATGATCTCTAAAGGCTTTGCTAAGATGAAGTCTGAAATAGCATAATGCCTGTCAGAGAAAAATAAATAAATAAAAAGCATGTGCCAAAACCATATATTCAATTTCTCCAGCAATATTCAGTATGGACAGAGACAACTAAAGTAGGAAGGCAGCAGTGACAAAGCACATGACTGAAAGGCCAAGAGAGAAACAGGAACAAAGCATACAAAACTTCTCCATAGGAAAAGAAAAATCTTCATTTAGGGTCAGGCCACTCAGGCTAGAGACAGTATTTACTCCCTTGCTTTGACAAAGATACCTCCATGCTTTACCAATACTCTTAATCTGAGCATGAACAGAAGAAAAGGTGTTTCCCCTCAATTATCCTCAAAACAAAAAGGAAATCACATCCTTTATTGATGACCCCATGGTCTCTCATACTGAGTATTCACTTATTATTCTGAAAGGGAAAATAAAGGTTAGGGAAGTCACACTGATTGCAAAGATGACACGCAATGCAATGTAAATTCTGAATTTTACACTGTTCACTCAAACTAAGCAGTCAGTAAAAATGGAAGCAAAGACAATACTTCTAGAATAAAGCCTTGCAACTATACTGGAAATGAATTTTGAAAATTAATCTACAAAAGATCTATGTAGTTACACTTGAGTTTACAAGCATACTACACAAAGAAATTGAAAAAAATGTGAATAGATATTTATGAAAATTGGGAATTGAACTGGGTCCTCTGCAAGAACAGCCAGTGCTCTTATTTGCTGAGCCATCTCTCCAGCCTCCCAAATAAAATGAAAATTCAGTCACAGCATCAGCTACAGATTCAAACAGTGAAAAATAAAAAAAAAAGCAGTGAGGATAATGTTTTAGGAAACTGTTGGACAATTAAAAAAATTATCAAGCAGTCTTTCAAGTTCATGACATTGATGTACTCTTTTATGACATGTGATTTTAAATCTTCATGTATCACCGTATTAAGCAAGGATTCTGAGGGTAGACTATATGAGTCTAAAATCCACATATGCCCTTTACTACCTGCATATCTGAGTCTATCTATATAAAATGAGAATGATGCTAGCAACAATACTTCTAGGTTGAGGAGGATTAAATGAGTTAATATCCTCAAAATGCTTAAAACCATGTTGACACAGGAAACATTTTGTAAGATTGTCAAAAAATTGAATATTAAAGTGGGCCAACATCTTTTATTAAAATAAGTCTTTCATGAGAAAAATGAAAAGCAACCTTATATGTTTTCTTGGTCATACAGTTCCAAGTTTTAGTCTGGTTAAGATGTCTCACCTTATTCCATATATTTTCTTCCTATGAACCCTAAGATGTTCTAATTACTTAAGAATATAGAAATTTTGGAAGCACAGTTTGGTTTTTCTAGCCAGTGGAGTGCAACATCTTTTTCTTTCTGAGAAACAGTGCTACATGTTCAAAGTTATTGCCTTCCATTTCCAGGGTAAAGAGATGCATGGGAAAGAAGTGCCAAGACCCAGGAAGCAGCTACAGAAGGCGATTTGCCTACTCTTTATGAGTATTCTTATAGGAGATGAACAATGACTAATTATCAACTGGTGCTGTTTTTGAGGCTGTCATGTATTTCAGATAAGGTCTGTAAGCTTCTGTAAAAGGTCAATGAGTAAATATTTTAGGCATATAGGTAGCAATTGTGAGACAACTCAACTGAGCATTTGTAGCATAAAAACAGCCATAGATAACATATAAATATGTGCTCCAGTAAGACATTATTTATAAACACTAGCATTCACATTTCATGTAATTTTAAAGCATCTTACTGTATATTCTTTTGAAATTTTTACCCAGTAATTGAAAAACATAATCACTGTTAGCATGTAGGCCATTACAAAAACAGATGGTAAGTTGGGTGTGGTGGCGCATGCCTTTTAATCCCAGCACTTGGGTGGCAGAGGCAGGCAGTTTTCTGTGAGTCTGAGGCCAGCCTGATCTACACAGCGAGTTCCAGGGCAGCTGGGGCTACAGGGAGACCCTGTCTCAAAAAGACCAAAAAACAAAACAAAACAAAACAAAATGAAAACAGATGGTGGGTTGCAGACCATAGTTCATCAACATCTGATTTGAACTAAGAGAAATTCTGGAGCTGGGTGTGGCAGCACATGTCTTTAATCCAGCAGAGGCAGGTGGATCTCCATAAGGCCAGTGTGGTTTACAATAGGGAGTTCTAGGCCAGCTGAGTTCAGCTGGGTCTACAGGGAAACCCTGTCTCCAAAAAAAGCAGCTCTGGGATATTAAGTGAAGGATACTGACCAAGACCATGACCTGACTCTTACTGTTGCTTACGATAATTTTATTCAAATCTATATTATCAGGTGGTCATTCTAAAATTGTCTTTTTGTTTTTCAATTATCCATAATGTTTCCTCTTTAAAAACATTATTTGCTATTATTTTTTAATTTCATGTGTATGAGTATATTGATTGCATGTGTGTAAGTACATCTGGAGCAATGCCTGCGGAGGTCAGAAGAGGATGTTAGATTCCCCTGGAACTGGAGTTAAACTGTTGTTAGCCTCCATGTGGGGGCTGGAAATCAAACCTGGGTCCTCTGCAAGAGCAGCCAGTACCCTTAACTGCTGAGCCATCTCTTCTGCCCATTTAAAAAATACATATTTTATTTATTATTTCTAACGTTTCCTCTTTAGGAAACATCCAGCAATCTGTCTTAACTTCCAATCATGATTTACCTGGTGCTTTCCTTGTAACTTCCATGTAGAATGTCATACCATTAAGGTGAGGTGTCTCTTTTCTATTACATTCTTAGCAATTGGTATCTTTTGTTTCCTTAGCATGATGAAGCCTGTACCTTCAGTATAAGAGCAAAACGAACATGGCAGAGAGCATACCTATTTCATTCTTTCGTGTATTTTTTAAGATGTAATGACTTTTTTGTAAGTTAGTATGAAAAGTGATGGGTTTCATTATAGCATTTTCATGCATGCTTGTCATTATACTTCATTTGCATTTGTCCTCTTCCCACTTGTCTTCCCCATGCAGACTCCCTCTTGCTCATTCTCTCCCAAATAGTTCTCATTTCCATGCCACAGGAATTACATTACTTTCACTGCCCCCCCGCCACCGTGTCCCTCTTACTATCTTTTCCTCTCTTTTCATAGTCCTTTTCTACTTTTATAACATGCATGCACACACACATGTACACATGCACCTCAGCTCCACATTAGAGAAAGGAAGCAGTATTTATGTCTTTCTTAGAGAATGCCTTCTTTTATTAAGATTCTCAGGGCATTCACAGTTCTCTTCATTTGGTAAATCCATTTCATTTCATGGCTTTTTTTTTTTCTAAACCAATGTCAGGATACCAGGATTTCTTCCAATTCCTTTCTACTTAATACCTCTACTTCTCTATACACTAATTTTCTTTTTTTCCCCATACTCTTAACTCTGGTTTGAAACATCTTATGGATTTCCACTTGATCATAAACAAATTCACTTTATTTTTATTTTATGTGTATGAGTGTATTGCCCGTGTGTGTAAGTGCATCCTTGTCATGCAATGCCCGAGGAGGTCAGAAGTGGGTGTTAGATCCCCTGGAACTGGAGTTAGGATGGTTGCTAGCCACCATGTGGGTGCTGGGAATTGAATCTGGGTCCTCTGCAAGAGCAGTCAGTGCTCTTCACTGCTGAGTCAACTTTCCAGCCTCAATCATAAACAAATTTAAAAGAACAGAAATCATACATAGTTTGCTTTAAACCATAATGGAACTAAATTAGGAAACATAACAAAAAGACGGAAAATCCTAAACTACAATGCACTTCTATATAACAAACTGACCAAAGGAGAAAATTCAAAAGAATTTATAAAATATTTTAAGCTGGAAATAATGATATATCTTGAAGATGCAGCAAAAATACTACAGGAAAATTTATAGCATTGACTATATATATTAGAAAAGATGTAAAAGCCATCTAAGCTTCCTGCTTAAAAATCCAGAAAAGAGTAAACTCAATCCTAAGTGAGCACTAGAAAAGAAATACTAAAATTAAAAGCAGATCCAGTGACTTAAAAACAAGAAAGTGATATAGAAAAATCAAAGCAGTTATGGTATATTTGGGTCAAATAGTAGTTCTATATTCAGTTCTTTTTTGAACCTCCATAGTAATTTCCATAGTGGCTATACTCCTATGAGCACTTGTATTTATTCTTTAAGGAGATGTCTATTCAAATCCTTCAGTCAATTTAACTATTTTAAGCAAGGAAGTATATTACTTTTTTTTAAGTTGCAAGGGTTCCAGATGTAAGGCCTTTATTATCTATGTATGTTGCAAATATTTTCTTGCTAATTTCCATTTGTAACTCTTTACTGCTAAAATCTAGGAATATAATTAAAATGTTTCATAATTACCTTGTATCTTGCAATCTTTCTAGTTAGTTTTAGCAGCTTATTCGTAGATTTTAGCCATGGTTTATTTATTTATTTATTTAT
>NW_008356327.1:1413484-1414542 GCF_000622305.1 Nannospalax galili
TTTAGCCATGGTGATCTCCTTAAATCTTAATTTCTTCATATAAAGGAAGCAGATAAAAAAAAAAAAACCCTGAGAATTAACAAAATAAGAAAAAAAAAAAAAAAACAACAAAAAACCAAAACCTTAAAACATTAAGTCCAGGGGGCCGGAGAGATGGTACAGCAGTTAAGAGTACTGGCTGCTGTTTTAGAAGACCCAGGTTCAAATCCCAGCAGCCACATAGCAGTTAATAACCACCCAGAACTCCAGTTCCAGAGGAATCTGACCCCCTCTTCTGGCCTCCATGGGCAGTGCATGACACAAGTATACTTACATACATGCAAGAATAACACTCATACACATAAAGAGTTAAAAAATTATTTAAAAACCCCATTAAGTCCAATCCTAAAACCACCGCAAATTTTAAGGACTTATTAAATAACTTCTAAGGTTTCAGAGTTCTTACTGCTGACCTTCAGTACTGTTGGTATTTCTAAAGTCTTTCTTGGGCTGGAGGGATGGCATAGCCATTAAAAGTTAAGGCTAACCAACAACTCAAAAGAAGGTATCGCCTGTCTGGCATTGTTGCTTGTTATGTAGCCTTTAGCTATACATATGGACTCTTACGAAATTATATTGGCCCCTTTAATCTTTGGTTATACTTTCCTTTTGGGTGTTTAAGGCCATACAGTTGGTCCAGATAAACTAATTTAGTTTTACTCTTAAGGTCATTTGAGATCAGTTCCTCAGGGGTCACATGGGCTTGGCTCCTTTCTTTTACCAGTTCTACCTATATGAAGATAAGTCAAAGGTTCTGCTGGACCATGGTTGGCTTCGCTTGGAAGCATGGAGGAAATGATTCCTCTGTGTTGACCCTCCTCTTTATAGACTGAACATTGGTTCAAATCCATCTGGTGGGGTCTCCTTGATCAAGAGGACAGGTGACCCACCACCATTACAGGACATTTTGAGAGATGCTCATAGTTGCCTGGAACTAGGCGACCTAGGAGGGCAAGGAGCAAAAACTGTCCTACATGACCCACGGACCAAATGAGGACAGGCCTCAAAGTATGTCTGTT
>NW_008356327.1:1414867-1432829 GCF_000622305.1 Nannospalax galili
GGGGTGCCGACAACATAGCAGACAGTAGCAGGGATATCAGAGTATAAGGGCTCTAGTGGGGGAAGGGAGGCTATGGGAGGTTGCTATCTGGGAAGTGGGTGTAAAAATAATAAATAAATTTAACAAACAATTAAAAAATAATTCTTCAAAGCATAAAAATTTGCTCCTTAATAATTGGTTTAAAATTTTTTTGTGTGTGTTTTGACTGAATGTATATAAGTGCACCATGTGTCTGTAATACCTGAAGAAGCCAGAAGAGGGCATTGGATCCCCCTGGAAATGGAATTACAGATGGTTGTTAGCTGCCATATGGGTGCTGAGAACCAAATCTGTGCCCTCTGCAGGAGCAGCCAATGCTCTTAGCCACTGAGCCACCTCTCCAGCTTCCTCACATGTTTAATTTTATCATAAATTACAATTTAGAATTTAAACATTGGGGAGATAGCCCAGTTTTTGAATATGTCAATGCTGTTGTAATGAAATGCTTCTTCTGATTGTGTGGTTATTAAATAAATAATTAAAAAAAAAGTTAAGGCTAATAACCAAAACATCTAGCCTTTCTTTAGTCCTGGCCTTTTCCAAGGTGTGAAATCTTTATTTCCATTTGTTTACTATATTTTTACATAAAAATACTGCTTTAGCATTTCAAATATAAGTCCAAAATTGAAATTATAACCTTCATTTATCCATGAATTGATTTGTTTGCTGAAAGTCCCATTTCTGATGAGATCACTGTCATCTCACCTGGATAATTTTATAAGAATTATTGATAACTCTCCAAGATAGTTTCAAGTAAGTCAGTTACCACATCCTGTAATAAGTGCAACAGCTAATAGCCAAGTTATATGAAAAAAATTGTGTATAAATCCGATTTAATCCTTACTATTCAAGGAAACAGAGACAAAGAGGTTAGACAGCTTGTCCTAAATTTGTGCACCCAGTAACAATAAAGCCAGCATCACTACCTAGGCAATCTTCAGAAACAGTACTCCTAAACATATACTGTGTGGACTTTAAAGGTTCCAGTGGCAGGATCTATCCATTAGTGAGAGTGGGAGCTAATAATATTTGAAGGAATCCAATAAATTCTCCATCACAATAAGAATCCTTTACCATAAGGTTCTTTAAACAGGAAAAGAGGGCAGTAACAAAAGGAAAATAAAAATTTTAACTCTGACATCAGCTGGGCTTATAGTAAAATCCCAGTGTGGAGGTCAGTGGTAGGATGAACTGGAGAATGTGACAAACTTAAGGTTTAAGAGAAGATATTAAGGGCCAATCTCACCTTAGACTGGATGGCTTTTGGAGACTATGTAAGATGTCTGAAAAGAAGTAGATATGATCTAGAACCCTATCTTTTCCAGTCTTAGGAAAGATGACGAGGAAGGGAAGATATACCCAAGACTGCGACCTTTTAGCTAGAAGCCACTGAAACACGGTCCAAACTCCAGCTGAATATGCAATTTTGTTTTTTTTGAAAGTGGATGGTGAGAGCAGGATGGAACGATCTCTACTGATAACCCAAAAGTGTCTTCTACAATCAGTCTTCTCATTCCTATTCTGATGCCATGATTCCAATTTAACTTGTTGTTACCGATAACCTGGATTTCAGACATTCTTGACTTATCCAGAATATACCCCTGCATTATCACCAAAGTGATTCTCATCAGGTTAGCCCTCTCACTGTTCAATGAAATAAACCTTAACTCATTATCCTAATATTCTAGGACTAACAACAATCACCTCTCACGTGCTTCTCTGCTACTTATATACTCTGAGTTAGGTCAACAATTGACTTATTCCTTCTTGATAATCCTTTAATTTTGTTCCATGCCCTCTCTTGTATGAACACATCAAAATTCTCACCTCAAGTGCTTGCTTCCTATATCAACTCCTCTAAAGAGCAGGAGCCAGTGAGAGGGGGAAGGGACAGGAGGAAAGTAGTGGGTTTAGGGAGTGAAATAACAAATTATATTGACATTCATGTATGAAGACGTCATGCTGAAAGGTACTGCTTTATATGCTAACCTAAAATATTCATGAAAAAGAAGCACAGGGACAGTCATAGCCTGCTATAAGCTTCTTATGATATATAACATTTGGGGCTTGGGACATGAGTCATTTGGTAAAGTGCTTGCTACACAAACATGACAACCTGAGTTTGATCCCCAGAACCTATATAAAAACTAGGTACAATGTTGTATCTGCCAGAGCTACAGAGGTAGAGAGAGGAAAATCCCTGTGGCTTACTGGCCAGCCAGTCTAGCTGCATTTTGTTTCTTTGGGAAGTGGATGGTGAGAGCAGGGTGGAAAGATCTCCAGGTTCAGCTGTCTCAAAAAATACAGTGGAAAGCTAGGCATGGTGGCCTGTGCCCTGAATCCCAGCTCTCAGTAGGAAGAAGCAGACAGAACTCTGTGAGACCAAGGCCAGTCTGGTCCACATAGTGACTTCCAGGTGGGCTGGGACTAGGGAGACTGTCAAAAAACCAGTGTCAACCTCCAGCTCCACACACATGGATACATGTGCACACGCACACACACAAAGGTATATGTAACAATTTGCTTTAATATGTTAGTATTTATGCACATTATATTCCAGGCATTTGATAACAGATATAAATTTTTATTCTCTATGCTGTATCGTTTACAGAGGTTCAAAGGATATTGAGTTAAAATTTTCTAGCCCATCACAGGCAAAGTTTGGAGAGCACTTTTAGTTCTTTATTGTTCTTTCCATTGTCCATACCCCAACAAAGAGAAATCTGAGCATAACAGACATATTTTTCTCTACATTCTCCTCTGAAACCATGGGGAGAGATATGTTTCTTTTTTGTCTTTTGATGTAGGAAGTAAAGTGCAGAGCTTGTAATATGGCTCTCATTTAAAATAAAAGAGACAAGGCAGGCAATGTTAAACATCTGAAATTGACAGGAAGGTAACCTTAGGTTCATCACACATTAATGAATTAAAGGAAGCAGAGAACAGTTCACAGAGCTGGGCTACAAAGGTTCAGTTCTCACAGGGGGGTGGAGAGATGGTGTAGCCGTTAAAGGCTAAGGTTAACAACCAAAATGTCAATTCTCACAGGGAAGAGTTATGATGATTAATTTCCATTGTGTTGTGTTATATAAAGGTAAAGGATGCCAGGTGGCTCAATGGTAGAGTGCTTACCTAGGAAACAGAAGACTTTGAGTTCAATCACCAGCATTAAAAATAACCAAGAAAACCAAACCAACCAAACAAAAATAAAAATGAGATTATGGCAAAAAAATTTTATACTTTTGTGTGTGTGGTGCATACATATGTGTGTGTCCAGGTGCAGTGCATTCGCCTGTGCATGTGCATGCAGAAGCCACAGGTTTGATAACTTTAGGTATCTTCTTTATCGCTCTCCACCTCACTTTTTGGGACAGGTTATCTTACTGAATTTGGAATTCACCATCTCAGCTAGACTGGCTGGCCAGTGAACCTCTGAGATATGTCTGTCTCTGCCCTACCAGCACTGGAGTTACAGGAATTCACAAACACACCCTGTTTTTGATGTGGATTCTGTGGATCAAACTCAAGTCCTTATGCTTGCATAGCAAGTACTTTAGCCACTGAGTCATACCTCCCTACCCAAATTTATTAGATTCTAACATTACTAAAGAATATTAGGCATGATATATAATATCTGCAAACAATTTATTAAAATGTTTAGAGACCTAAATTATATTTTTACAAATAAAATGCATAAGAAAAAAATCAAAATAATTTCCATAATTCATAATTTTCCACAATTATATCTAAATGAGTTCTAAGAATTACTATAGCCATTATTTCATTGAAAACTTAGAAAATATTTATGCCAATACACTAAATATTGTTCTAATGTTTTCTATCATTAAGGATGTTTGGCTAAGAAGCCATAATCAGCCAGGCATGGTGCTACATGCCTTTAATTCCAGCATTTTGTGAGAGTCTCTGTGAGACCAAGGCCAGCCTTGTCTACATAGCAAGTTCCATGCCAGCTGGAGCTAAACGAAGACCCTGGCTCAAAAAAAAATAAAAAAAAAAAAATAAAAAAAAAATAAAAAGGCAGAAAGACCCACCAAAATAAATAAATGGAAGCCATAACCTTTAGGTATAATTTATAATTTGTAAACATTGTAGTGTCTAAAAGGTGTGGAATAAAAACTGGTATAACAATGCAGAGAAGTAATAAGGACTAACACATGTAATATGTTAGTAGGCTATAGATAGTGAACAGTTTCTACAAATAAAAGAGGCATTACTGGCTAACTTAGATTCTCAGTTGAAGGTCACAGCAACTGGCAATCTGAAAAGTTGGCTGACACATTGTTTTCCTTTAAAAGCATTCAGTTCATAGCTTCAGTTTCCAGAAATTAAAGACTGGTGTTTTGTTGAAGAATCTATCTTATGTCTTACATGTGCTATTTTGCTGGGCTCAAAAAATTCTATGTTTACAATATACAAATCAGTGGATTTCACAACATAGCTCTTATTTAAACATCTATTTATTTACTTGTAGAATAAATGTGCAATTTAACTAATGGAAAGAGACAAATAAGAATGAACATGTTTTGTGGCACTAACACACAGAACATTCCATTCTTGTAAGTGATGGGCTATTTATCACAGCTCAACTTCCCTGTAAGCTATTTCTATAAGCAATTTCAATGTGAACATTTCACTGTGACATATACGTATAAGTTCCTTAAAGGTTTACATACAAACAGCCTATTTGAATAGAAGGCTTTGGGTGCAGTCTTGCCTGGAGTCAAAGAGATGTATTCTTTCGGGTCATTTTTAGTCTTGGTGATTTTAGACAAAAACAATTTTAGACACAAGGGCTGGTGAGATGGCTCAGTGGGTAAAGATGCTGCCACCTCTTTACCTGAATTTGATCCCTGGAACCTACATGATGGAGGGAGAGAACCTACTCCTGCAGACTGTCTTCTGACCCCCACAAGTGGGCTGTGGCATGTGCCTATGAGCATGTGCATACACACACATGTGCACATGCACATGCATGTACACACACATGCACACACACACAAGTAAATAGAAATGTAATTAAATAAGAATTTTTGATATGATAGGCATCATTCTATTCAGAGAATCTATAACTCTAGTTAATGGAAATTTACACTTTGGGTCCTGTGAATTAAAAGAAAATATGAATTCTAATAACACATATGTAGACATCACTTAAGCTTTGATGTTTGAAAATGCATAAAGTCATTTTCTACTTTTTACGAGATAGACTTTCCATTTGTAAAATGATATCACATTGTCATGAAGTTTAAAAAACACCAATTAAAAAACGTATGGTTTTTTTTATAAATTAAAAAATATTTTATTTTTATTCCATGTGTATGCATGTATTGCCTGCATGTAGGTAAGTGCACCCATGTCATGCAATGCCCGTGGAGGACAGAAAAGGCTGTCGGATCCCCTGGAACTGGAGTTACAGACAGTTGTTAGCTGCCATGTGGGTGCTGGGACTCGAACCTGGGTCTTCTGCAAGAACAGCCAGTGTTCTTAACCTCTGAGCCATCTCTCCAGTCCCATATGGATTTATTTTTAAAAATACAAAGATGCAAGAAAAACCCCACAGTATGAATTGCTAACAGCTAGAATGTGTTGTAAGTCTGAAGAAAGAAACTTCATTCAAAAGCTTTGTAACAGTGAAGGTAATATCAGCATCTGCATAAAGTAGTTTTACTAGATCTAGTCAGAAACTGCTCTACTTTTATGGAACTAAAAAGAGAACACAGAGGCTGGAGAGATGGCTCAGTGGTTGAAAGCACTGGCTGCTCTTATAGAGGGCCCAGGTTCGCTTCCCAGCACCCAATGGCAGATAACAATCATCTATAACTCCAGTTCCAGGGGATCCGAAACCCTCTTTTGACCACCAAGGGCACTGCACAACATGAGTGCACCTTCTGATATGCAGGCAACACACTCATACACATAAAAAAAAATATATTTTTTTAAAAAAGCGAACACAAACATATCTTACTCAAAAATCACAGCTGGGCCCAGTGGCACATGCCTTTAACTTCAGCAAAGGCAGGAGGATCTTTATGGGATTGAGGTCAGCCTGGTCAAAAACAATAGCAAGTTCTAGGCCAGCTGGGGCTACAAGGACCCTGTCTCAAACAAACAGACAAACAAACAAACAAACAAACAAACAAACAATAAATGAAAAGTCAACTAATTGTATGATGATACAAAATAGCTAACACTTATTGAGAACTTAAAATTGTATGATTAATTTCATTCAATTCTAGTAATTTATGAAATACAAAATTATATAATGGTTGTTTCTTCCTTCACTTACAGCAATATACCAATTAATTTTTTGAGACAAGGTCTTACTGTGTGGTTCAGGCTAGCCTGGAACTGTCTATATAACCTAAGATGGCCTTAAATTCACAGTCCTCTTACTTTAGTATTCTTTGTGTGGGGACTGCAGGCAGGTGCCACCATGTCTGGTCAGTAATCTACCTTTTATTTTGCTTTTTGAGACAGTCTCCCTGTAGTCCAGGCTGGCCTTGATGTCACAGAGATTCACCTGCTTCTACCTCTGAGTGCTGGATTAAAGGCATGTGCCACCACACCCAGCCTAGTAATATACTTTTAATGGCTAAAGTGAATCAAGAATGTTTTTATATGTAGTGAACATTTTTATGGTATGAAAAATTGAATGATCATGTAACTGGTACATACAATGAAAATATCTGTGCTCCATAAACATTTATTACAATAAAGGAGAATAAAGTGTATGCTGACATAAAAATTAAATATTCAAAATTTTTCTAGTAAGATATCTAACAGAGCAAGTATTTTTCCTGTAAGTATAGAAAACATCAATTAAATGGTCTAAATGAAGTTAACTGGGAATGGTGGCAAACGCACTTGTAATTGCATCACTCAAGGGGATTGTGAGTTCGAGATCACCTTGGGCTACACAAAGAGTTCAAGGCCAACCTGAGATACATTAATGAAACCCGGTCTCAAAATACCCAAGGGTGGGTATGTGTTTAGTGGTAGAAAACTTACTTAGCATGCCCAAGGCCCTGGGCTCGATTCTTAGCAAATACATATCCAATGGAATTAATATAGTTTACCTCAAAATTGATCTTGGTACTGTTTGTTAAAGATGACAAAGTCTGTTTCTTTAACTGATGTCACAGTCATATTTTCAATCAATGCCATTAAAAGTTATGGGAAATGGGGCTGAGGATGTATTTCAGCTCCTCTAGTGCTTGCTTGGTATACACTAAGTCCTGGGTTCCATCCCCAGCACTGCAGAAAACTGGGTACAGAGCATATGTACAATCCTAGTACTCAATAAGTAGAGGCAGGAGAATCTGAGGTACATGGTCATCTGAGCTGGCGAGATGGCTCAGCAGTTAAGAGCATGTACTGCTTTTCCAGAGGACCTGAGTTCAATTCTCTGCAAACACAATGGGCAACCCACAACTGCCTGTAACACCAGTTCTTGGGGGATCTAACGCCTCTGGCTTCCTCAGGTCCCTGCACTCATGTGTACATACTCACACACACACATATAACTAAAAATAAAAATCTTAGAAAAAGAAAGTTCATGGTCATTCTTGGCTATATAGTGATTTCAGGGCTGGCCTAGGATACACAAGACCCCATCACACCCCCAAAATTAAATAAAAATAAAAGACATAAAATGAAATAAAAAAGTAAGTTAGGGAAGATGACTTTCAATTAATAATAAATAAATGCTATAAAATATATGAACTTAAGTTGAGTCTCTAAGGTACCATTTTGTTTAAAACCTAATAATTTGTTAAATGTTATTAAGGAGAGAAGATAATTTATAAAAATACAGAATTTTAACAACTAATAAAATAAGCTGACATAAAATTCTGGTTGAATAATTTAAAAATGTTATTCTTACTAAAAAATCCAAATAAGCTAGGTGTGGTGGCGCACGCCTTTAATCCTAGAACTTGGGAGGTAGAGGCAGGTGGATCTCTATGAGTTCAAGGCCAGTCTGGTCTACATAGCAAGTTCCAGGCCAGCTGGGACCGTCTCAAAAACAACAACAACAACAACAATAACAACAAAATCCAAATAAATAAATATAATTCATGTGACTTAAACAGTTTGTGTGTGAGTCAAATGGTGGCTTCTCAAAGGATCTGTCCATGACCCAGTCCCAAGAATATGTGAATGCTGCCTTATTAGGAAAAGATTGTTTTGCAGATGTAATTAAGCATTTGGAGATGAGGAACTAGGCAATAAATGCTATCACATGTATAAGAAGCACAAGAAGACAAAGGCAGAGACTGGAATGAAGATGTGGCCACAGCCAGGGAGGCCTAGGAATAGACTTCCCTTGAAGGAGAGTGCCCCTCAGACCCCCTCCCTGTCCTCTGAGAAAGAGCTGCCCTCCGCCTGACTCTGGAAATCCCTTAGATTGTTCGAACCCTTTCCTAGTACATCTGTTTATTGCTTCTATGGAAATGGTCCAGGGCAGAAGAGGACAAATGTTCTGCCCCAGGTAAGCTAGCCAATGGCTGTATAGGTTAAGGCTCTGGAAATCAGCCCTAGATTGTTCAAACCCTTTCCTGGTACATCTGTTTATGGTTTCTATAGAAATCCCCTGCTCTGTGGTTTTTGTGATTAAAAACCCTGCGTTTCCATGGCTCTGGGTTGCAGTGCAGCTCCCAAGCCTGCCTGCATCCCCGGCTGGTCAGTTTCAATAAAGCAGTTAAGTTTTCCTGAGTCTCAGTGCTGAGTGGTCAATTCAGGGAATTTTTCGGACCCCGAACACCGTTGGAGTCTTTGGAAGGAGGAAGTTTGCTTAAACCTTGCTTTCAGATCTCTGACAGCTACACTGTGAGAAAATCAATTTTTGTTGTCTTAAACCACGAAGTTTATGGTAATTCATTATGTCAATCATAAGGAATTAGTACAATATAGTTTCGAATTTTGTTGTTTTTCGTAAATGTATTGGAGAACAAAAATGTACCTATTGGTAGTGCTGACACCATGCATATTATACTTCATATACTGTTTATATAAGTATACAGGGTGACAGATTGAACTGAGACAGAAACAAAAAGATTTCTAAAGCCAGGTGCAATGGTGTAGGCCTGTGATCCTAACACCCGGAAGGCAGAGGCGGGAAGAACAGAAGTTTGAGGGCAGCTTTGGCTATACAGCAAGTTTGAGGCCAGCCTGTGATACATGAAACCCTGTCACAAACAAACAAACAAACAAACAAACAAACAAACAAACAAACAAACTCAACAAAAGTCAGATGTCTTAATCCTAGGTCTGCTTCTAATAACAGCGTAGCCAAGGACAAGTCATATAATCTTGTTTAGGCTTCTTTCATCATTTGCAACATGATTAGATTGTTTTCAATAACCTTTCAGATTTTTTCTAATTCTAAATTTTTAAAAGTATTTTATTATTTTTATTTTATGTGTATGAGGGTATTGCCTGCATAAGTACACCCGTATTGTGCAAAACCGCAGAGGTCAGAAGAGGGTTTAAGATTCCCCTGGAACTGGAGTTAAGGACAGTTTGTAGTTGCTATGTCCTTTGCAAGGTCCTTTGCAGGTCCTTTGCAAGAGCAGTCGGTGCTCTTAATTGCAGAGCTATCTCTCCAGCCCCTCTAATTCTAAAATTTTGTGAGCTTTAAAGGTTTAAAAATAATAAAGACAAATGTAAAAGCCAAATTAACAAAAATAAAGTCTATTAGAAGATTCACAGAACTGCACAAATTTACATATGGTAATTATGAATTAGAATTCTCCATAGAGTCATTAGCTTTTACATTCCTGTAGCTTTAAGCCCAGAGCTCTAAGGCTCTGTGATTTGTAACCAAAATGAAGCCTGATCAAAAAATAAAATATTTTTTTATATTTTATTATAAAAATTACATAAGCATTATAAAAATGCACACAGAACATTTAAACAGTATAACTAAACATAGTAAGAGATTAATAAATATTATCCAGGATAAGTTATATCTTTTAATTTTATTTTTTATGAAAAAGGCCCTCACAACTACAGCTTCAGATAATGTTGAGGGTTTATGTAGTAATAAAGTTTAAAAATGGTATTTTTTTCTTTTCCAAAACATACGCTTCCAATCAATCCTGTTTCCTTTTCACTGAAAGAACTTTTCATGATGACTGCAAAAACTGAAGTATAATTTAGAAGCAGTCTCTAAAACTGGAATTAATGTTCATCTAAATATGCCTGCCAAGTTTAAAAATGTATTAGGAGTTAAACTGAAACATGTTGAAAATGACTCATTGTGGACTAGAATATACACTGTAGGAAATAAGAGCTCATTTACAAGTGGGAGAAACACTCACACTTCATCTGCGGTAAATCTCTGGACTTTCCTTCCAGTAAATATCATATTTTAAAATATTCATGGAAAATATCTTACTTTTACCTTAATTTTTATGAGTTGATTTAGTTAACTGGCATTTCAATTTTTTATACATCATTTTTTGGAAGTGGATATATTTATCAAATGTAAATCGACGAAAAATTTCCTCCAAAGAGAGCAGCAACATATAAAGAAAGCTATCTAGAATGAAACCTCAATTCACATGAATAATGAACAATCATGACTCCAGATTTCTAAGAACATCCTAAAAATTGTGCACACACTGTCATGTGCTGCCTTAAATTTTCAAACACGATGTTATTACTGATAGTTCTTCAGAAGAGAATGTACTCGGGTTCTTGTTTCTGGTTGTGCTCACATATTTGTATTGATTCAACCTATCTCCTTCACTTGTGGTTCACACTTAACGTTATTGCTGAGGACGCTGGCTGAACTTAGAAAGGCTAAAACATGAGTCTACCCCAGAAAGAGAACTATGAGTTGAATAAAGTTGAAACCTGGGTCTCCCTACCAACATTCTAAACTAAATGGTGAGCTACATGCTTAAATATAGATCTATAATCGTATGTTCAAAGTGTTCTTAAGGTGTGTTCAATTAATCAATACTGAATCCAGGTTGTGTAAATTTTCTAAGTTACTTTTCCTTGCTTTGTCAATTCTGTATTGAGTAGTAACTGTAGTAGACAGTCCATTAAAGCGTCTAAACAGAACCCTCATAATCTAGATACTGTCCCTACCTCAAGCCATTTTATGTATAGCTTTTTTTTTTGGGGGGGGGTCTTGCTATGTGGCCCAGGTTAGCCTCAAGCTTACCATTCTTCTGTCTCAGGTCTCTGAATGTCTTTTTAGTGATAGGCATGTGCCACCATATCCAGCTTCAAATCATGTTTTTCAAATGTGATCATCATCTCTGGAAACAAACTAGGCACATCCATATAACCCATGTGGGGACACTATGCACTTTAGCTCTTGAATATTTAACACATAAAACCCCTACTCTACCTGTTCTGTGACAGTACTGGAGCTTGAATCTAGTGTCTTTCACATGGTAGGCAATTGCTCTACCACTGAGCTACATATAAGGTTTTCACATACTGCCTCTTGATAATATCTTTACTGCATACACACTGACATTAGAAAGTGATTCTCAATGCCCTAAAAAATTATTTTAGAACAATTATTAATAAATAATTTTGGAACTGTTTTATATCTTTATTATTTTTGCCTTTTAAATTAATTCATTTGGTCCACTCAATAGGAGGGAATTAATGCCTGGTACTGTAAACACAGTCAAATACTCATGGCTACAGCAGTTATAAACCTTGGAGGAGAACCTACTATGATCACTTTCTTAAACCAATATAGTTTCTTTTGATATTCAAAATACTTATTCTTGTATCTACAGATAAGTGTGATTCTTACTACTCATCAAAGAAACTTCCTTTTGCAACAGGTGAAGACTATTACAGAGATTCGCAACTTGTCAAAATGCAAATAATAAGCAGCTACAGGCTGCCCAATCCCAACTGATGCATCTACAATGCAACCCTTACACCTAAGGCTCAGGAAACACTGTGGAAGTGTGGGCAGAATGATTGTAAGAGACAGAGGGACAAGACACCTGCTGACATGGTATCTTTTCCACATGAGAGGGAAGCTACATCCATGAAATCTTAAGCCACTTATGGATGTGGAAAGAACAGTTTTTTACTCAAGCTGTATGTTTCTTTCCCTATATATATATAGTGAGTGTTTTGCATTTATAATTGTAAATTGAGATACGCTCAGTCTTTTTTCATCAAAATTTCTGGGATTTATTATTTTTAAATTCTTTGCTGTGTGCTTTGTTATCTGTCTTTTGTTATAACATCTGGGCTTACTTTTTTCTCTTTCTCTTCTGGTTATATACAAAATATGTAGCTTCTTTTAATAAATTGTCCCATTCATTATTTTGGTATGGCTTAGTTCTGTTTCCTATTGCTATGATAAAATACCAAGAGCAGTTTATGGGAATGCTCACAATTCCAGGTTATAGTCCCTCACTGAGAAGGCATGAAGGCAGCAGAAACTTAAAGCAGCGAGTCATATTACATCCATAGCCAAGAGCGGAGACCAGGGAATTAATACATGCATGCGTACTTTTGGTTCAATTTCTCCACTCTTATACTGTCAGGATGTCTTGCCTAGGGATAGTGCCACCCACAGTGGGTGGATCCTCCCACCTCTACATAATCAAGATAATTCCCCTTAGACCTGCTCACAAGCCAAACTGATCTAGACAGTCTTTCATGGAAACTTTGTTTTCAGGTGATTGCAGATTATGTCAAGTTGACAAGACTAAACATCACACTAATGATATACTTAAAACATAATTCTTGACATAACTATTCTATATATAATACTATACATATTCTATATATAAACACTTTTTCCTCTACTATTAATTCTCTAATTTTGGTTGTAATTTCTATTTTGTCTCTACTTTTGTTAAATTATTATGTTTATGTTATGCTTTATCTTTAACAATCCTGATTATAATATTGTTTTGCAACCAAAACAATAACAGTAATCAGGATTTAATTTTATACTAAAAATTGGTTTTACTGCCAGTTCTTTCATAACCTGACATTTCAGTTTATGAGGTCTATGATACTTTCTCTGGCTGGTGAAGTTACAATTTTAAGCAGGGTTTTCAAAGGTGACACCTGGGTAAATGGTTTTATAATTCTTTACAAGACTGGTCCTTTCTCATCCCCCAGAGCCTGTACAAATGTCTCTGAAATACAGCATTTTATTTCATTCAAATATTTGTATTTAATTTACTACTTGCATACTTTCTGATTTACAGCATAGGAATGTAAAGTTTCACTAAAACAAAGAACCTTTCATTTTGTTAAAACCAAAGTTCTAGCGCCTAGAATCAGTGCTTGGCTCAAAGCAGATTTTTGTTTGTTTTAAATTTATTATTTTTATTTTATGTGTATGAGTGTATTGCTTGCATGTAGGTTGGTGCACCCATGTCATGCAATGCCCATGGAGGTCAAAAGAGGGCATAGGATCCCCTGGAACTGGAGTTACAATCTGTTGTTAGACATCATGTGGGTGCTGGGAATTGAACCTGGATCCTTTGCAAGAGCAGTCTGAGGTCTTAGCTGCAGAGCCATCTTTCCAGCCCAAAGCAGATGTTTAGTAAACACAGCAATATGAATAAACAAAGTATATTTATGGAGGAAAATGAGCACCACCAGATTTGTTTTCCTTAGTAAGTGACTTACTTATATAGCCTGGATAGTTCAGTACTATTCCTTTTAACATTTATTTTTGATTTCCTTTGGATTTACAAAATTTCTGTCTCCTATCTTTTCCCAACCACACAGAATGTATGAGTTTTAAGCTACAGAGTTCCAAATTCAGAAGTTTTCTTCTGCAATATCACTGAATGTATTTCCTTCTTCCATTTTGTTATTTTCTACTTTCACACTCTCATTTTCTAGAATGTGATCCACGTTGTCTAGTTCCTATGTGCATCACTTCTTCTCTAGTTGTTTTCCTCCCTTTTTCCTTTTATTTGCTATTGTCTGCTTACATCTTTAAGCTACCAATTGGTTTCCTGTTCTTACTTTTTCTCTTTCGTTACTTTTTAAATAGTACTACAACTTGTCTACATAATTTATCTCAACATTATCAGTTTTTTTCTATCTTACTCTTCTCTCATCATTGGTTTCACAAATCCTGTATTTTCTTGTAACTATGTTATAAACTTTTTTTTATCCTTTTAATAAATCAGTCAAAATGTTCTTATTTTCTATGCTCTTATATTACCTATGCTATGTCCCTTCATTAAAAAAAAAATTACTGTCTGAATCCCTAGATTCAGTACCCAATACCAGAAACTAAAAGAAACACACAATCTTATTTTTCCATCCTTGTCTTTCTCTGACACTTTTCTCCTATCACCATCCACTAATCTTTCAATGAAGGCAATTTTAGCCAGGCATGTATTTGTCCCCACAGTATCATGTGGGGTAAAGAATGAGACAGGGCACATACAGAATATCTCTCTCATTGTAGAAAGTTCCACTGGACCGCTAATTTAGAAGATACTAGTGGGGCTTCTAAGAATTTTTCTGGGGCTGGTGAGATGGCTCAACAAATAAAGGCAACTGCTGCCAAGCCTCATGACCTGAGTTTTAGCCCTGGAACCCATATGATGGAAGATGAGAACGAATTCCTATATGCTGTCCGCTGACCTCCACAAGTATTCTGTAGTGTGTGTGCATGAACACACACACACACACACACACACACACACACACACACACTAAGTAAATGTAAAAAAAATGTAAATCATAAGTAAATGTAAAGAAAAGAATTTCTTCTAAGCTGAGCATGGTGGCATTTTCCTATAATTCCAATACATAGGAGGTGGTAGAAGGAGATTAGGAGTCAAGGTCACCCATGGCTTTATGTCTAGATCCATGCCAGTTTTGGCAGGTGGTACACTCTTGAAGGCCAGAGCTGGGTAGGTGGAGACAGGAAGATTCCTAGAGCTCACTAGCAAGTCTAGCTAATCAGTAAGGTTTAGGGGTCACTGTCAGTGAGAGACCTTATTTCAAAATAAAGTGGAAAAGCAACCAAAGAAGACACCTGATGCCAACCTCTGGCCTCCATACATATGCACGCAGACACACACACACACACACACACACACACACACAATTTCTTCTAGAGTGAAGCGCAGTGGCATACACTGTAACCTCAGCAGTCTGGAGGCAGAGGAAGGAGAATTGCCATAAGTTTCAGGTCAGCCCGGCCTACACAGTATATTCCAAAGTTCCAGGCCAGTCAGAGCAACAGGAGCCTAAGTCTGTCCCCCTCAATTTTTTTTTTCTTCTGTACATGGCTTACCCATCTGTACTGCTGAACTGAATTGTTGAATTGCCCCTCTCCATTCTGACAACGGTTACAATATACTTGTACTATATTGAAGTTTTCCTCAATTTCTTTCTCATTTTATTATTTTGGTCCATATAACATGGATGTGGATGGAATGTCATAAAAATGCCTTACACCTTACAAACTCTTCATTTCTAGGAGGTTGGGGAGATGGTTTAGTGTGTAAAGTGCTTGTTGTGCTATGCAAGCATGAGGACCTGAGTTTGGATAACCAACACCCATGTAAAAGCAGGGCATGATGGTGTGCCAATAACTCTAGTGGTGGGTGGGTGGGTGTAGTGTGGAGACACACATCCTAGGTGTTCATTTGCTGGCCCACTAGATTAGCTGAAAGGTGAGCTTCAGGTTCAGTGAGAAACCATATCTCAATAAATAAGGTGGAAAGTGATAAAGACACATCAGACTTCCACATGAGCATGCACAAGTGAGCATACCCTAACACACATGCACAACACAGTTGTAAGACTAAATAAGATGTGTAAAAATCCATTCCTAGAAGTCTTCTAATAACTGAACTTAATATTTCAGTGTTCACAAAAGAAAAATTCCTCTGCCAACCACAGATTAGAGTTTCTTTTTCTAAAAATTTTTTATTTATTATTTTTATTTTATGTGTATGTGTGTATTGCCTGCATGTAGATAAGTGCACCTGTGTCGTGCAATGCCTGTGGAGGACTGAAGAGAATGTCAGATCCCCTGGGACTGGAGTTACAGACAATTGTTAGCTACCATGTGGGTGTGGGGATTCAAAGCCGGGTCTTCTGCAAGAACAGTCAGTGTTCTTAACCACTGAGCCATCTCTCCAGCCCCAGATTAGAGTTTCTTAACCTATGATTTCACACAAAAGCTAAGGAACTTACAGTTATTCTCTTGCTAACTCCTGGGAATGTAGCTGAAAGAGACTACTAGTTTAGCAAAGAGAAAACAAAGGCTGGACCAAAGCAGTGCCACTTGGGATTAAGAGGTGGGAAACCATTATATGGATTTAGAAATTAGAATTTTTATGACATGGGGACCTGAGTGCAATGCCCAGGTCCCATGTGAAGGTGGAAGATGGCAACCAACCCCCAAAGTTGTCCTCTGACCTCCACATGTGTGCCGTGGCATGCACACCGCCAACACTCCAAATACAGAGTAATTACTGAATTATATATAATTATAGTCAAATAATTATATAATTGTTTATTATTATTTTTTTGTGTCTATCAACTGGCTGTCAGCAGGGGCAATCTCCAATTCATTTACTAATGTATCTCCTACTATACATTACAGTAGCATAGTACCAGGCAATGGTAGTAGATGGCAACAACGATTTGTTGGTTGAATAAATGATATGGAAAGTAAGGGAAAAAACAGCAGCTGAAAAATGCCAGTTGTTTTCTTCAAGTACCATGGAAAATGATGTTAGAATGAAAAACTATGAGCAAAAGAACAGGTCGAAGCAAGAGGATTAAATGAGTTGGGAGGGATGGAGCAATTGAGAACATAATGTATACAATTACAACACAACACCAGCCAACAAACAATGACAGGCTGATCCAGGATGACGACAATAGAAGTGAAGAGGATGTTAGAGACATCATAGAGGTGGGATGAATGAAATTTAACATTTAAATATTGGAGCAAGGAAAAAGAATTATGCTGAAGATTTGAATGGAACTGGTTTAAAAATGGTAGAGTGATTTATATAAATAAAGTCAATTGGAGCGAATTTTGTTTTTAGAGGGTTAAAGATGGGAAGATGCTTCAGAAATATCAAGTTTAAAATCTCGGTTAAATATCCAGACAAAAATGTGTGTGGAGCAACTAGAAATCAGAGTTTTAAGACAAAAGATATCATTTAATTTAAACATTGTTGGGTATATCTTGGGTATTAGCTGAGGTAGAATGGAATACTTATGAGATTAAAAGAATCAAATGTCATACAAACAAAATGGGGAAAAGTGAAGAAACAAAGAAGATTCCGAGATTAAAGGCTGTGGAGGCAGGAAAAGAAATGTGTGATTCTGGAGTAGATCTTGTGCTATAAAAACAAAACAAAACAAAACTATTGAGGTATACAAGATGCTTCAGCTGGTAAAGGCTCTGAGTCTGATAAGTGGAACTTCCATGGTGGAAAGAGAGAACCAATTCCTGAAAGTTGTCCTCTGATTTCTGTGTGTGTCTAAACTTTTGATCCTCCTGCTTTTACTGCCTGAGTGTTGGGATTATAGACATGTACCACCAGTCCTAGTGCTGGGATCAAACCTAGGGCTTCATGCATCTAGGCAAGTATTCTACCAACTGAACCACATCCCCAGCTTACAGACTTTATTTATTTTTTAACTCAAAAAAAATTTACTGAGAATTTCATACATGCGTATAAAGTGTTTTGATCAAATCCATGCCCACTCCCTCCTCTCCAACTCCTCTCATATCTCCCCATCACTTTTTTCTGACTTCATGTACTCTTTCCCTCCCTCCTTCCTTCCTTCCTTCCTTCCTTCCTCCCTCCCTCTTTCCTTCCTTCCTCCCTCCCTCTCTCCTTCCTTCCTTCTTTCCTCCCTCCCTCCCTCCTTCCTTCCTTCCCTTCGGTGGGGGGCTTCC
>NW_008356327.1:1432888-1437754 GCF_000622305.1 Nannospalax galili
TACTCTAACATTCCCCTCTCTGAAGAGGTAACCCTAAAATATTTTAGGGATTAGATAAAAGCTCCCAAATACTTTTGACATTTTTGGCTTTTGGACCAGAGTATGTTGCTAAGAGGCCCAAGGACACCTTGACTTTTAGCCAAGAAACTGGTTACTTTTCTTTGGGGTATTTTTACCCTAACTGCCTAGCCAATTCCTACCTACAGGCTTAATTTTTAAAAATATTTTTACTTATTTTTATTTTATGTGTATGAATGTTTTACCTGCATGTGTGCTCATGCACCACATGCATGAAATGCCTATTAAGGCCAGAAGGTGGCACTGGATCCCCTGAAACTGGAGTATCAGATGGTTTTCAGTCACCATATGGGTACAGGGAACCAAACCTAGGTTCTCTGCAAGAGTAGTCAGTGCTGTTAATCACTGAGTCATCTCTCCAGACCTCACAGGCTTGATTTTAAAAAGTAAAAAGCAAATTCATCCCTTGAAAGTGGCAGTGATATGGCTACTCACAATTGAGAAAAGAAGTTATGTCCAATGGTATGGAAACACCTGTCTATAGCAATTTGTACAACAAAAGATGCAAATAACTGTGGTCTCTGTCTCTCCATAAAGTCTTTTGTCTTACAGAATTTCAGCTTAACAAAACTGATATTTATTTCTAATTCTGATATAGGATTGTTGGGATAATATCTCTCTCAGTTTTTCCTTCATAAAAGACTGACAGAATATCAAATTATTGTGTGCACATGTAAATTTTGACTTGCTAAACAAAAATATTCAAGATATGTTCTTTGTAGATGAGCATGGGGGATATATTAATTTACAGCTAGCGCTGATTATGCCCAGGTATGCACATAAATTATCCATGATGATTAAGACTCCCTAGGTCACTGATTCTAGTGGGACAAGGGATTTCAGGTTAGACCAATACCTAATAAGGAAAAAGGAAGACAGATGAGGGAGGGGGTGGCATAAAATAAAATCTATACATGGCAATCTGGAGATGTAATATTCTGTAATATGGAGTTCTTAATAGTTCCTTATGTCCAGGTTGAGAAGGAACAGATATTTTTCATCAAGCACTGTGTTTCTTAATGCTTCTATGTTCACTATATTACTACTAATTCTAAAGCCTTTACTTGGAAGAAATTGAATCACTTGTGGTAACTTAGGAAGTAATGAATCCAGCTTGAGATATAAACCTATCCAAATGAATATATGTTAAGTGGAGCAGCAGCATAAAAGACAACAGGAAATTTCAGGAAGATATGGGGTGGTCTTTTGAAATAATCTATTTCAATATAAATATAGCTAAACTATGAGATAAAAAATCTTATAAGCTCAGAGAAAATGATTAAAGAGGCTGAACCAACAATTATTTTATGAAACAGCAAAAAAAAATTAAGATACTAAAAATTTCACTTGAAGTGTTAGTATAGATTGTGTCTTTAGAAGGAAACATGACAAAAGTAACAATGCAGGATTGAGAATCAGAAATTTCTATATTCAAAACAAATTATATGAATTACTTCACTTAACCATGAAAATTAGGACTAATAGGACTAAAATTATCCATTTTTATAGAAAATAAAGTTTGAACATTATCCTAACATTTTTGTTTCAACCCTCAATATGCTTCATCCCATTATCTTATCAACCATACAAACATTCTTTGCTTGCTGAAGGGGGTGTCAGCAGATAAAAAGACAGGGAAGCAAAGATAAAGCACACAGAAACAGGAAAAGAAGCAGTGAGGGCAGAAGGAACACCTTCCTCACGTGACACTTGGGAATTGCTTTCTGTTTCAGCTGTTTTGTTTTGTTTTGCCTCTTTCTGAGACAAAAGTTTCTCACTCTGTAGTCCCAGTTGGCCTTGAAGTTACCATCTAGCTCAGGCTGGCCTCAAACTCATAATCTTCCTGCCTCAATCTCCCATGTGCTAGGATTGTAGGTATACCTGGTGACACTAATTTCTAAAGTAGTTCAGTAAGACATAAAAGTCCACTCTGCTCACCCACTTTCCTATAATCTCCAAGTTTTGTACTCTATTAGTAAAAAATTGGAGCCAGAAATTCTACCATTACTAAAGAAGTTATGGAGTTACGGAGTAGGGACTGAAAACATTTCAAATAGTTCTTTAAAAATATTTTAGATAGAAAGTTTTCAAAATATATACCAAAACACAGAAAACACACACACACACACACACACACACACACACACACACACACCATTGATTTTTTCAGACTGTCTTTTGTAGCCCAGGTTGGCCTTGTAGCTGAAGATAGTCTTGAACTCCTGAATCTCCTGCCTCCATATATACATGGTCTTTAAACTTCATTTATTTATTTTTATTTTATTTGTATGAATGTTTTACTTGACTGTATGCAAGTGGACCTATGCATGCAATGCCCATGGAGAGCAGAAGAGGGCATCAGACCTGTTGAACTGGAGTTATGGATGGTTGTTAGCTACCATGTGAGTGCTAGGAACCGAACCCAGGTGTTCTGCAAGAGCAGCCAGTGCTCTTAATCACTAAGCCATCTCTCTAGCCCCCAGAATATATATTTAAAACAAACTGAAGCTGAAATGATTTACAACTCAAATTAATTTTAAATTGTATTTTCTCACATTGTAGATTCAAATACAGGCCTCTAATGAAGGATCCTAAAATTGTACACTATATTCAACTTTTTCTACTACTCGCATTGAGTTTCAAACTTTCTCTTTCTGGTCAAAGAGCCCACACAGTGTATATAGAGATTCAAAGCATCAGAACCTGAGGAAATGTGTTCTTGTTCATGAGTACTAGATATTTGTTACTTATTTTTAGGCAAGTTTAAGCTAGGAATTGGGACATACATAGGTCTTTTATATACCTAAGTCCTATTCTTTGTAGAAAATTGAAGCCCTTGAGTTGGGAGGCAGAGGCAGGAGGATCTCTGTGAGTTCAAGGCCAGCCTGGTCTACAAAGCGAGTTCCAGGCCAGCTGGGGCTACAGGGAGACCCTATTTCAAAAAGACCAAAAAAAAAAAAAAAAAAAAAGCATTTTTTCATTCATGTTTGAAAATGGCACACTGGTTCCTTATACCTTTCTTTATAATAACATGGGCTGTTTAATAATAAAATAAAGTAATTGATAAAGAAAACCTGACATAAAAGCAAAGGATGACACTATTTCTAACTAGAAAATTGTGTATAGGCATGTCAGATATCTTACTTAAACATGATTCAGGGACACCATATTCCATGTAATGATTAAAACACATTTGCTTATTCTGATTTTGATACAAAGGAACTCCAAATTATCTATTTAAAAATTAAAAGTTCAACTTTTGAAGAATAAAAATGTTTTTCTTTTGTACTTTACTATTCATAGTAATAAATGTAACATTCCATAAATATGAGTTCAAGAGTTTGAGTATGTGTCAATGGTAAAGTGTATGACAGGCAAGCACTTTACTAGTGAGACAATCCCCCAGACTCATAAAATAACAACAAAACATTGCAAAAGTAGATGAGTTCAAACATCTAGGAAATCTACACTAAAAAACTTCAGTAAACTAAGAACATATATACATATGTATTTATTTATTATTGATGTGCTGAGGATTCAATTCAGGACCTCACACAAAACACAAACTCAACTCGTGAGCTACATTCCTAACTTGACTGGATGCATTCGGAGTGGTATGGTCACACATAAACAGTTTCCGTTTCAGGTCACAGTCCTAACTTTTAAGTTTTTGTTTAAAAAAAAAAAACACAAAAAACATGATAAATGAATATAGAGATGTCTGAAATAATGCCCTCAAAATTAGTTTGGGTTCCTCATTCCTTTTACGTGGTAACTTAACTAGTATATATTCTTGTAAGCAGTTGTCACAGATAACTGATTTAAAAAGGAGCTCACATTCTTCAAGTCACCCCTTTGAGGGAGCAATCCTTATAAGCACATTCTAAATGAATACCTAGGCACTGTATGCTGAACACTCTACTGATAGAGAATTATCTGATTTCAAGTATGACATTTTGAAAAGCCCCCTAGAAAGTTTTTCTTGACTCTTAATTTGTAACATTTACCCAGCTGTCCTAATTACACAATTTCGGGTTTTGTCAAATGTGAAAACTACCTCTGCTTTTAAGAGAACCTTTGAAATACCTGTATAATCAAGCACTAACAGAGCATCTTTGGCTTTTCCCAAAGTTTGGGTCATTTTTCTCCTTTAAAGATTAATGATTTCAAGTCTAACTACCCAGACTCTAGCATAATTCTAAATTCTGAAGGAATGAGATTCATGGATCCCATTCTATAACTGACTGCTCTACTCCATATTGAAGCCTTTACAGTAATTTTCATATTTCATTTTTAAGTTTATAATCAACACTTGGGTTTTGTGGACCCAAGTCCATGTTCTTATATTTATTTTTACTAAACTCCACTTAGCATAATGAGTGATCAATAGGTTAAAAGATTAGATCCCGGCCTTGACTCGCCAAGCCACATTCACCCTTCGATCTCTCCCGCTGTTCGCTACTCCCAGTTTGGGACCTGCGCCATTCCTAGTCTTGGGGCCCCATACACCTGAGGAACCAATACTGCTTCCTGACCCTTCTCACCCAGACCAACATAGTGCCTTTCTTGGGCCCCAGGGGCACAGCTTCTGGACCTGGCCCCGCCCTCACCTCCCTCTAATTTCCTGGTCCTGCAACACCTGCCAGCCTCTTGCTAGGGCTGACAGCCTCTTTCTGGGGCTCCGAGGCTTACCTTTCCTCTCCCTGATCCTTTGCATCCAGTACAACCCAGCTACTGAATCCACTCTCTGGGAAATCTTGGGGCTTCTTCCCACCCCATCTGCCTTTG
>NW_008356327.1:1437828-1438034 GCF_000622305.1 Nannospalax galili
CTTAGAAGATTCCAGACCTAAGGAGAAAGTCTGAAAACTTCTGATCCACATTGGAATTGGGCCACCGCGGAACTCCTGAAGACAAAATCAACCCACGGCCACGACAATATAAAATCAAGAGAGAACCAGAAGCTTATACGAACCAGCACTTCATACCAAAAAGTAAACTACAAAGACACATAAAGTTCAAAAAAAGAAGCAGAACT
>NW_008356327.1:1438272-1438863 GCF_000622305.1 Nannospalax galili
GGTACTGGGGGTGGCATGGGCTGATGAATGGCATGCTTACTCATCCCCAATCATCACTGCCCAGGGGTCGTTAGTTCCCCACAGCACTCAATAAGCCTATTAGAAATGGTAGGAGAAATCCTCAGCAATGGAATGAATGAAGTGGAAAACAGAATATAAACACTGGAGGATAAAGTTGAAGAATTGGACCACTCAAGCAAAGATTATGGAAAAATTTTTTTAAAAACACAGGAATGGAACATGCAGGAATTGAGTGGTACCATAAAAAGACCTACCATAAAAATCATAGGCATACAGGAAGGAGAAGAATCCCAAGACAATGGCATGGACCAGATCTTCAACAGAATTGTGGAAGAAAATTTCCCAAACTTAAAGAAAGACATGCCCATACAAATACAAGAAGCATACAGAACACCAAACAGACAGGACCAGAACAGAAACTCTCCACGGCACATCGTAGTAAAAACACTACACGCACAAAACAAAGAATATTCTGAAAGCTGCAAAAGAAGAAACAAGTCACATATAAAGGAAAACCCATTAGGATCACAGCTGACTTTTCAATGCAAACTATGAAAGCCAGAAGAGACT
>NW_008356327.1:1439749-1440026 GCF_000622305.1 Nannospalax galili
ACCCAGATTAATCCCAACCAATTAATAGTAGGGGACTTCAATACCCCATTGTCTCCATTAGATAGGTTAACAGGACAGAGAATTAACAGAGAGACATCTGAATTAAACAATACCATACATGAAATGGAATTAACAGATATCTACCGAGTATTCCACCCAAACACCAAAGGACATACTTTCTACTCAGCACCCCATGGAACTTTCTCCAATATCGATCATATACTGGGGCACAAAACAAATCTCAACAAATACAAAAAGATTGAAATAATTCCATGCA
>NW_008356327.1:1443442-1444017 GCF_000622305.1 Nannospalax galili
AAGGAGACCCCACCAGATGGACTTGAACCAGTGTCCAGTCTATAAAGAGGAGGGTCAACACGGAGGAATCATTTCCTCCATGCTTCCAAGAGAAGCCAACAATGGTCGAGCAGGACCTTTGACTTATCTTCACATAGATGGAACTGGTAAAAGAAAGGAGCCAGGGGCTCCTCCCAAGCCCATGGGACCCCTTAGGAAGAGATCCTCAAACGACTTCAAGAGTAAAAACAAATCAGTTTATGTGGTCCAATGGTATGTCCTTAAACACCCAAAAGGGAAGTATAACCAAAGATTAAAGGGGCCAATATAATTTCATAAAAGCATACATATATATAACTAAAAGTTACTTGACAAACAGCAAAGCCAGACAGGCGACACCTTCAGTCGAGATGTTGGCCAGGATAGATAAAGGCTCTTCTAGACAGTAACCCAACAGACTACTGGAAAAATGAACAGCAGACCCCAATTCTATCCAAAGGAATACTGACAATGGATTGCCGTAGATGAGGAACAGCTGATCCTCCTGGAACAGGGACCTCTGGCTGACTAGATTTACCAGAAGGGCAGATAGGGGG
>NW_008356327.1:1444211-1461427 GCF_000622305.1 Nannospalax galili
ATGTCAATAGGCTTGGAATGAATTTTTCTGTATGAAACTGTGTGTTTTGACAATGAAGAGGAGATCTTTTTTAAACATTGGAACCTAATTTAATTTTATCTCTTAGAGAGTTTATAATGAGTATAAGATTTTATAAGTGTAATAATTCATCTGTAAACCTAGAAATGTACAGCCAATTTTGAAAGAGATGTACCCTAGGTCAGAAAAATGTTATTGAATAGGTTAATGCTGTTGTAATGAAATGCTTCTTTTAATTAAAAAAAAAAATTAGATCCCAATTCTGTAATTCAATTTAATTTTTATTTTTCTCTACTTTTTATCAACTTTGTTACAGTAGGATTTTTGTTTGTTTCTTTGTTTTTACCAGGGTTGCAGATACACCTTTGGGCCTGGCACATGCTAGGCAATGGTTTACCACTAAAGAATATCCACTGCTCCAATTTTAGTTTTCTATATGGCTTATATTATAATTAGAAGCCAGGCATGGTGGTAAGTGCCTATAGTTTCGGCTACTTAGGAGGCTGAGAAAAGAGGAACAATTTAAGTCTAAGACTCTGACGCCAGGCTGGGTAATATAGTGAGAGCTGGTCTTTATAAAAAAACAAACAAACAAACAAAAAACCCACAAATTAATCTATAGGGCTTAATTTCAAAAACTTATTACTATGTAAAAGGCATATGTAAACTGTCTTTGCTACTTCAGCAGCTTTCCTTGTGTGGAATTATTTCAAATTAAAAGTTTTTAAAAAGAAAAAAGAACCCATTTTTTACTGCACATGCAGTCAAACTATTTAAAATTTAGAGTACGTTACTGATCTTTTTTTATATAAAAATATTTTATTATTTTTATTTTATGTGTATGAGTATACTGCCTGCAGGTGTCTAAGTGCACTCATGTTGTGCAATGACCACAGAGGTCAGAAGAGGACATTGGGTCCCCTGGAATTGGAGTTACAGACATGTGGGTGCTGGGAATCAAACCCGGGTCCTTTGCATCAGCAGTCAGTGTTCTTAACTGCTGAGCCGACTCTCCAGCCCCAACAAAGTAATGATCTTTAACTTAATATTCATCACTGATTTTCCTTTTAACAAGGCTATCTAAAAATAATTATAAATTTGCACTGATAATTGGAGATCAATTATTCTCTCCTGCCTTTTCTACAAAACATATACATTTAGAACACAGAGACTGAAAAATGATTGGAGGATTATACAATGATTCAACCACACTGAATAAGTTTTGCAAGTTCTTTTATACTAAAATTTTATACTCTGATTGGTAATTCTACTCCTAGGTGCTTACCCAAGAGAAATAAAAATGTACTCATATACACATGGGGTCTAAGGATCTAAGGAACTTTCTGGAGTGACTTAACTGCTCTACATCATGTTTTCAATATATGCTAATTATTATATATTCCAAAGACATGCATTTAATTTAAATTACAACTGAAATGAAAACCATGATTTTATTAAACACACATAACACACACTCCCTCACACACATACTCAGACATACATACATTCACTGTTTTTGTAAAACAAGTAACCCTGGCTGGCCTAGAATATTCTATGCATCCCAGGCTGGCCTCCAACTCCCGGCAGTCCTCCTGCATCAGCATCCCAAGTGCTCAGATTATAGGCATAAACAACTATACCTTGTTTAAAAACATACCTTCTAAAAAAAACAACAAAAAAATAAGAGCAGCACTGAAGAGTTTAACAGATCTGTTTTCATGTTCCTTACCTATCTAAGAGTTGATCATGTTTTTCTAAAGCATCCTTCTCAGCCATCACTGCTCGGTCCTTTTCAGCCAAAGCATTATCCCTCGCTTCACGGAGATTTCTAAAATCCAAAAATGCATCTCAGTTATTTTATATGCATGGGTATTTATGTTTTAAAGATTCATAAACTTGCTTGCATGAAGTTATACTAAACGAAAGAATCAAGGACTCCCTAGAGGTTGGTGACCCCAAGTGTACAGTGCATGAAGCTACCTGGCTTAAAGAGTGTTCTAACAGCATACAGCAATGTAGGTGCAAACATGGTCTATTTCTAAATAGAACTAGAATGGATATTAGAATTTAGTTGCATTTATTTGGTCATGGAGAATGCCAGCAAGGATCAGAAGAGTCCCCATAATTTGAAAAGTTTCTCTATAGCTTTTCTCCTTAGGGGTTGAAGGGTAGGTTAAATGGTTTATAAATAGATATATTTATTCTTCCCATAATCCAATGAGGTAAGTGTAATATTATCCACAAGGATATTGAGTTTGGCACAATTAATAAAATATTTAAAATTTTTTTATTTTATGTATATGAGTATATTCCCTATGTGTGTTAAGTGCACCTGTGTTGTGCAATACCTGAAGAGGACAGAAGAGGGCATCAGATCCCATGGAAATGGAGTTATGGATGGTTGTTAGCAACCATGTGGGTGCTAGGAATTAAACGCAGGTTAAGAGCCAGTGCTCTTAGCCGCTGAACCATCTCTCCAGCCCCCTGTATAAAATATTTAAGTGAAAGGTATATCTGTCAGTGGAGATCATTAAGAATTAAATCAGGAATGAAATCTGAGATATTGGCAAGAGAACAGGTGAAACAGTGGACCTTGGGATCTGAGTTGTGCAAGAGGAGAAGTAAACACAGGAAGGCTGAAAAATTATGAGAATAGAAGGAAAAAAGACTTAGATAGCCTGAAAAAATGCCAAACAGATTAAGCAGAAGTCATGTGCAAGATAACTAGAGATAATAAGACTAAAGACTGCTATTAAAGAACAGAGATTTGGGGACAGAATAGCACTTTTTGTGGCTGAATTTTAGTTGACCACAAAGCACAGTGTCACCATTAGAGCAGTTAAATGAAGGAGAACAGTAGTCATGTAGGGCTCAAGGACTAGGAGGCCAGGGTGTGACATAAATCATCTGTTTAAGCTGTGATAACAGTAGGAACTGAAATGGTTACTGTTAGTGACAGTTAAGGTGAGTGCTGAAAAGAGGGAAGGTAACAACAGTGACTGCTTAGATTATACACGAGCCTTCCCAGATCAAATTGTACTTAATGTTTTTAATACAGATGAAACTTTGATCAAGAAAATACCAAGGGGCTAGAAAGATGGCTCAGCAGTTAAGCATATCAGCTACTCTTGTAAAGGACCTGGGTTTGGTTCCCAGCACCACATGGCAGCTAACAACTGTCCATAACGTAACTCGAATTCCTGGGGATTCTACACCCTCTTTTGGACTCCATGGGCTTTGCATGCACACTGTATACTTACACAGATGCAGGCAGAACACCAAGACACAAAATAAAAATAAATTAAATTAAAAGAAAAATATCAACTCATCTTCATTTAGACAATCACTTAACTTTAAAAAAAGAATCTCCTTTTTTTTAGTATTTTATTTTTTTTATTTTATGTGTATGTGTATATTGCCTGCATGTAGGTAAGTGCACCTGTGTCATGCAATGCCCCACAGAAGAGGCTGTCAGAGCCCCTGGAACTGGAGTTACAGAAAGTTGTTAGCTGCCATGTGGGTGCTGGGATTTGAACCCAGGTCTTCTCCAAGAACAGTCAGTGTTCTTAAGCGCTGAGCCATCTCTCCAGCCCAGAATCTCCTTTCTTAGTAGAGCTATAATATAAAGAAATATAAACGATACCATAAATGATTTTGCTCACATAATCTCTACAAATCCCTTAAGATGCATCTTTGGCAGAGTGAAGTTTAGGGGGCTTCAATAACTGGCCCTAGGTGACACAGTCTAAGTGTAAAAGGGTTATAGGTTGACTGTAGTTAAGATTACTCCAAAGCCCATGCTTTCTACATCATACCACACTATCTCTCATAAAGAACTGGGCTGGATACAAAAATTTGGATTTTTTATTTTTCATTGAGAACATCAGTAGGAAGTCATGAAAATGCACATGGGTAGAATAAATCTCTGTAATACATCCTAGATAAAAATGCTTAGAGATCATACTTGCTGTGCCAATACTCAATGTAATCTTTTGCACAGTGATACTAGTAACAAATTTAGAATATGACAACCATTACAGATTTCATCAGCCAATGTTTATGAGCCAGAAATAAAATAGTTTTAAAATTGGAGTAGAGGTCATACTTGTTTAAAAAAACAATAATAATTTTTGTATGCTATTATCTAAACTAGAAATGCTTTCTTAAAAGTAGCTATTACAAAATGACATATTGTTCTTCTATTCTTAAAACCAAACAAAACACTGAAAATAAATTTTAGAGAATAAAATGTTCTAAGTATCATAAACATTTATATATTTTTCACTCCAGGATGACCTAAATATTTTAGTTAATAATTCACAAATTAGTTTTAATTTAATGTTCTAAGTATCATAAACTTTTATTTATTTTTCACTCCAGGATGACCTAAATATTTTAGTTAGTAATTCACAAATTAGTTTTAGTTTTCATTTCTCAAAAGTGCTTCATTATTTTATATGTGATTTAAGTAGAATTCCAAGTAGATCACATTTGCAGTACTAATTAAACATGAATGCTTAGTTAGTAGATGGAGAAGCCTCAGTTCCTAACTATATATATATATTTTTTTTCATACCAATGAGCATTAGAAATAAGACCAAGCCATAGAGATTTACTTAAAAGTCCAGAACAAGCTAAGGGCTTCTAAGAAGAAGTATGATTAGACAGTAATAGTATAATTCACTATGCCATAATCTCTATTATCTAGCTAAGTATAGTGCTATACTAAGG
This sequence comes from Nannospalax galili, assembly GCF_000622305.1. NCBI lineage: Eukaryota > Metazoa > Chordata > Mammalia > Rodentia > Spalacidae > Nannospalax > Nannospalax galili. The sequence continues at coordinate 1,448,961 of NW_008356327.1, forward strand.
CATACAAAGAGGAGGTAATTATTTTTGGCTGTAATAGGTGACATAAGAGAATGAACAAAAACATGTTTTAAAGTGATTTATTTATTTTTGTTTATACAAATGTTTTGATTGCCTGTGTGTTTATTGGGGTATGTGTGTAGTGCCTGCAAAGGCCAGAAGAGAATGACAGAGCTGCCATGTGGGACCTGAACCTAGAACCTCTGGAAGAAGAACAAGTGCTCTTAACCCCTGAGCCACCTTTCCAGCTCTGGGAAACATCCTTTTAAAATGCCATGCATTTAAGAAACCTTAAAGGACAAACATAAGGCAATTCTAAAAGAGAAGACAAAAGTAAATAGGGTATATTCTAGAAGCTCAGGCTTTTTCCATTAGTCTATTTCATAGGTGTGTACAGGTAAGATTTTCTAATAAACTTGTTTTTCTCAGGTGCCATATCTTTCATAACAAGTCTACAATCGACATAATTTATATTTCCTTCAAAATTATTAATTGGCATGTTTCAAATTAAGTTTGAGATAAACTGAATATATTCTAACACTGACAACAATGGCTATAGTAAATATATAGTGTTTGCCATATGTCAGAGGGTGTACTGGGTACTTCACATACAGAGACCGAAATATCCTCCATAGGCTCCTGGGTTTGAACACACGGTACCCAATTGGTGGCACTGTTTGGGAAAGTTGTAAAAACCTTTAGAAGGTGGAATCGTGCTGCAGGAAGGTGGTCATGGGGGGTGGGAGGCAGGCCTTGAGGATTTATAGCTGACCCCACTTCCTATTCACTCTCCACTTCCTGAGGGCAGATGCATTGTGACCAGCTTGCCTCCTGCTCTTGCTGCCTCGTCTTTCCCACCAGGATGGAATGACTGTAAGCCAGATGGTAAACCCTCCCTCAAACTGCCTTTTGTTAGGTATTTGGTCACAGTAATGAGAAAAGAAACCAAAATGGTAACTTGCTTGTCACAACTCTAGGTTGTATCATTATTTCTGTTTTACAGATGAGATTATGAAAACACAAAGAGTCAGTCCAAGGTCACATAGTAAGTACACTAGAGTTCAAAGTGCAACCATTCTCCATCTAGATTCTGTGCTCTGAATTACACTGTGTGGCCTTTCTAGGATTCCCTTTTTTTCCACAGACATTTTCTTCTTGGGATATTTTGACATTACGAGGTTTGTGTTGCATGACCACATCACGGTGCAAACAGATGTCAAATCAAAATTAGCTTTGAAAAAATTGTGAGCATGTTATACATTTGCTTCCACAGTATAGCATGCTCTTTCAAAATTAGACTAGTTTGACAAAACACCAGATGGGTTGCATTCCTGCTACAGATAAAACAGTAACTTCCACGTAATTAATAAATAATCCATTTCCAAATGTTAAATACATTAGAAGATGTAACAAATGTAATTATAGAACAAATAGCAGGAATTCAAATGTTCCTCAAAAGAGAAACTTGAAAAATTGACAGAAGCTATCTATAGCACATATAAGCTAATGGAGATCAGATTTTTGTTTTTTGTTTTTAAACTGAATGCAACAAAATGTATTATAGTAACAGAGAAGGATATTGGGAGTTAGCCAACTGGCTAACATAACAAACATTTTAAAACGTAAAATCCACAGGCCTAAAAAAAAAAAAAAAAAAAAAAAAAAAAAAAAAACCATAGATTCAGTGCAATCCCAGTCAAAATCCCCGTGACATTCTTCACAGAAATAGGGAAAAAAATCCTAAAATTCATATGGAATCACAAAAGGCCCTGGATAGCCAAAGCAATTCTGAGCACAAAGAGCAATTCCACAGTCCTTCAGTATCTTTACAAGTTTGGTTCCAGAATATCCTCTACTGGCTCCTACCCCATAGGCCCCACCCTAAGGATACAAAACCCAAAGATCCTGTAAGTCTTGTATATAAGATGGCATATATTTGCATATTACTTATAATAGGCATCCCTTATACACTTTATTTCTAGACTACTCAGAATACCCAATACAATGTAAATATAATGTAAATGTAAGTTGTTGTTGCACTGCACCAATTAAGAAATAATGAACAAGTTGGGCATGGTGGCACACGCCTTTAGTCCCAGCACTGGGGAGGCAGAGGCGGGTGGGGCTCCGTGAGTTCAAGGCCAGCCTGGTCTACACAGGGAGTTCAGGCCAGCTGGGGCTACAGGGAGACCCTGTCTCAAAAAGATTTAAAAGAAAAAAAAATCTGTATAAATTCAGCACAGACACAATCTATTTCAAAATATTTTTATCTGCAGTTGGTTGAATTAGTGAATACAGAACCTGCAGATAAGGTCTGACAATTCATGAACTTTAAAAATTCTTTTCATCTCCAAACTTTGTTTTTCATGATTCTTTCCTGTTGTTTCCTACTGACTTCCTCTCTCAGATTGACCTGCATCTCGCCTATCTTCCCTATGTTAGCTTGTAAAACATGTATTGAGTGGGAAGATGGAAGTAAAGGGGAAAGGGAGTGCTTATTCTGTTTGGAATGCAAAGAAAAAGTGACTATCCCAAGTGCAGTTTTTTCAGACTTGGAGTACTGTTTACAAAAAGGGCCCTATAATAATTATGACAGAGAAACAGCATAAACCAGAGTGATAGCGACAAATCACAATATTTAAACCTGGGTGATAAAGACAAATCATAATATTCAAAGAGAAACTTAAAAGTTAAGTTCTTATTGTTTGTCTAAACAACTAAGGTGTAATATTACACTAAATAAGTATATTGGCATGCTCTATAATGTCTTTTGTGAAATAGACAATTTAATATATATAAATTTATTAAAATTTCTCACAACTGAAGCCTAAAAATGTCAACACAAAACATGCAAAACCACAGACTACTGAATAGAATGGAATATATTTTCTCTCTTCTAGAAGATAAATTTCATGGTATCAATAGGCTAAATCTAAATTTATATCTGAAAAATGCCAAGGAAAATGTTAGAAGAATGAGGAAAACTTTAAGAACTTTGAAATTCTAACAGGAACAACTTAGATTTTGGCATTGTCATGGGTATGTCTTAGCCTGAGTAAACACAGTAATGGATATTAACTTGAAAAGAGTAGACACTGAAGTGGCTGTCAGAAGCACACAACAAGCACAACAGAGCAACCTCTTTTCCTTTTGCTTTCATGTTTAAATATCCTTGGTTAATACAAGTGAATATATTTTTTCACTTGGAACAAAAAAGGACAGAAACAGGAGCAGGACAAGTTTATTTATAGGGAAAGTATTTTAATTAATCACTTGTACTTTCAGATTCTTTTCCCTGGGGGGAGGGTGATGGGACAACATAAAACATTTACATAGGTTATACTTATTTCTAAGATGAAAGAAGCCAAGATTTGATATGGTACATCTTCTGTGCATAACCAATGATCAGGAATTTTGCCTTTAAGTGAGTTGAAAAGTAAATGACTAGGACATAAGAAGAAACTGAGTGAAATGGAAATCTCTCTTTTTTTTTGAGGGTTTTGCCAAGGCTGGCCTGTAACTGCAATCCTTCTGACTCAGCCTCTTGAGTTCTGAGATTACAGGCATATGCTACAGCACCTGGCAGGAATTCTTAACATTTCTTGAGAGAAGCTATGCATTTTAGGAGTAGAAATACTTTGAGATCATGGTTGACTGACAATGCTACAATTTCTTATTCTTCATTCATAACTGGTGCTATGGTTTGAATATCCTTCTCTTCCAAAACTTACGTTGAAATTTAATTCCTGCTGTAATGGTATAATGAGGAAATCCTTCAGGGATGAGCAGGTCATAAGGGAGGAGAAGCTTTTCTGAGTGGGACTGAGGCTGTTACAAAGGGTAAGGCTGGCTGCCCCTTGCTCATGTGCTGTGCTGTTCAGCCTTCGGCTATGTGAGGATATAGGAAAAAGGCCCCTGCCAGACGCTAGCTTTCCAACATTGAATGTCCCAGCTCCCAGTACAATGAGCTAATAGACTCATGTTCACTAAAAATTACCTACTCTGATGTATTCTGTTATAGCCACATAAAATGGACAACCAGCTGGTGTTCAAGCAGGCTTTTTCATTTATGGGGTCAAACTGGTAGTTACCTAACTCATATCAGGTTAAGCATCCATGTACAAGAGAAGTTCATATGCATGAAAAATTTACATAGCAAAATACAAAATAGTCACTTTAAATCCATTAATATGCTGAGGTTTACAAAATTAATATATCAAAATGAAACAGTAAATGTGGTGATTAGCTGTGTGACTTCTCTATCAGTCACTAGGCTCAGCCCTAGTCAATCAGAAACCATTGTGTTTTCTTCAAAACCAACGGTTAAAACTGATTTCTTTAAAAACTACCAATTCGTCCTCTTATTTAATAAATCTATATTGAGCCTTTACTATGTATTGTCCCTGGCACATGGGAACCTGGCTCTGAACAACATATGAAAATGTCTAACTCAAAGAGGTTACATTCTAGTAGAGAAAAAATTTAAATACCTAAGTAGGATGTCAGCAGGTCATAATTGCTCTGCAGACAAAGCAGTAGGGCAGGTGAGATGGTTCAGAGCGTAAAGGCTCTTGCTGCATGAGCCTGGCGACATCAGTTAATCCCTGGAACCCATGTAAAGAAGGAAGGAGAGAACCAACTCCACCAAGTGGTCTTGTTACCTCCAAATGCATGCACACCCCCACATCACACTCACACACACACACACACACACACACACGTCCCACAATCATAATAATTAAGTAAAAAGAAAAAGAAAGCAAAGGGGCTAGTGAGCACGGGGAAGGAAAAAAGGGACTTATTTTAAATAAGAAAGCAAGAAAAGACCACATAGGACACTTCCAGACTTGAGAAATCTAGCAAACAGGGATCCATAGAGACCCAGGGGTGGACAGTTAAGAGCAGGAACTACAAACACACAGGTCCTACAGTGAGAGTAAGCCTAGCAGATAAAGAAACAGGAGGCCAAGCTGAGCATGGTGGCAGGCACCTATAATGCCCACTCTCAGGAGGCTGAGCAATGTCTGTGTTACATAGCAAAACTATGTAGAACAAGACACACACACACACACACACACACACACACACACACACACATCCCAAAAACAAACCAACAAGCTCAACTCAGAAACAGAAAGTCAGTGTCTGAGCAAGTGACTAGAACAGTAAAATGAAGACGTGGAAACTGAGCACAGATCAGGTAGTATCACAGACAATTAAAATCATTTAGATTTTTACTGAGATGAGAACATTTTTTATTTGAGCAGAAGAATGATCCAATTTGACTTAATTGTTTACAGGAACCAGGCTGATGAGAGGACCCAGCTGGTAAAGTTGCAAGCCATGCTGACCTAAGTTCAATCCACAGGATTGAAGGAACTGACTCCACAAAGTTGCCCTGTAATAGCCATATGTACTATGCAGACATACACCTCCCTCGTACACACACACACACAAACACACACACACACACACAGAGAGAGAGAGAGAGAGAGAGAGAGAGAGAGAGAGAGCGAGAGAGAGAACAAAATGGGAACTGTGTTAAGAACAAACTGAAGTGGATACGAAAGGAGGCTGGAACCACTTCAGAGGCTACCACAGTAAGAGCTAAAAGGTAAAAGTCAATGAAATGGTATAAAATCATTGACTTGGAAGCTATATGAAAACAATCTGCTGTCAAATAGATATGGAATGAGAAAATGTAGGAAGGGATTGAGGATGGCTTTAAGGTTTTGGTTTGAGCAAGAAAAGAGGAGTCATCTTTAATTGAGCTGAGTAAGACTGGAGGAGGTGGAGGGTACAGTGTGAGACAGATGTTTGCTTCTGGACACATAATTTAAGATACCTATTAGATAGCTACACAGAAATGGCATGGTGACAGGAGAGGAGCTGGACCTGAGCAGATGCAATCAGACAAGGAAGGGGGAAAAGGCAATGAATGGGATGGTATCATGGAAGTTGGTTCAAGAACAGGTTTCTAGAAGTAGAACTAACCAAAAGTTAAAAATGCTGACAGTTAGGGTGACAATATGAGCGAGACACTGGCAACATGGGAGTCATGTTGCCATTTCAAACAGCTCTCTTGCAGTGGAGGTGGAAGTCAAAATCTTGATAGTGAATTTTTTTAAATGGCAGGTAAAGAATAAAGACAATAAATAGTAAATGTATAAAACCTCTGAGAGTCCCTACCCCCAATTATATCATAAATCTTCTGTTCTAGCTTCCAAAATATAAATGCTTTTTTAACTTTATTTACTTATTATTTTTATTATACGTGTATGTATGAGTGTATTGCCTGCATGTGTACCCCACTTGTGCAATGCCCACAGATTCAGAAGAGGACGCTGGAGTTATGAATGGCTGCCAGCTGTGATCTTGGAGCTTGGAATTGAACCTGGGTCCTCTGCAAGAGCAGTCATTGCTCTTAATCGCTGAGCCATCTCTCCAGTCCCAATAATAAATCCTTTTATAAAATTCTAATAATTCATACTGAGTCTTCAAGAGTGGAATGTGGCCTGCGTATAACACCTGAAGGATTTAAAGTCAGCACACAATACAGATACCAGCACATCCATGCTTACCCTAGTATTATTTACAATAACCAAGTTATGGAATCATCTAAGTGACAACAACAGATGAAGACAATGAAGTATTAACCCATGAAGAAAAAAAATCACTATCATCATGTTAAGTCAAATAAGCCAAACTCAATAAGATAAATCACATATGATTTCTCTCACAGAATTTAGAGTAAATATACACACACACACACACAAACACACATGTGCGTGCACATAGAAGACTGTGAAGAAGATGGGAGGGGACAAAGAGAGGATACTGGGGTGACTATGATCAAAGTACTTTACAAACAATATATGAAAAACTCATAATGAAGACCATTAGTTGTACAATTAATAAACATTAATAATTTTTTTTTTCTCTTTTTGAGACAGGGTCTCCCTCGAGCTCCAGCTGTCCTGGAACTCACTATGTAGACCAGGCTGGCCTTGAACTCACAGAGATCCACCTGCCTCTGCCTCCCAAGTGCTGGGATTAAAGGCGTGTGCCACCACGCCAGGCTTTTTCTGGTCTTTTTGAGACAGAGGAGTTTGATTTATAAATGCCATTTAAGGAAACAAGTTTTAGGGGTGGGGAGATGGCTCAGAAGTTAAAAGCACTTGCTGCTCTTGCAGAGGATTAGAGGTTCCCAACACCCATGTTGGGCAGCTTATAAAAACCTGCAACTCCAGCTCTAGGGGATTTGATACCCTCTTCTGAATTCTGCAGGCACTGTGCCAGCACACAAGCACACATACACACATGCGCGTACACACGCGCACACACACACACACACACACACACACACACACACACACACACACACGCTAACCTTTTATTCAAAAATTAGTTTTCAGCCAGGCACACATCCTTAATCCCAGTACTTGGGAGGCAGAGGCAGATGGATCTCTGTGAGACTGAGGCCAGCCTGGTCTCCACAGTTGCGTTCCAGGCCAGCTGGAGCTGCAGGGAGATCCTGCCTAAAAAAAAAGAAAATTGTTTTCACTAAAAATTTTCTGGTGTATTCTCATAGCCCTGAGCAGTTAAACAGCAATATATATTTCATTATAGAGCTATGCTCACACAATTTTATTAACAAACTGCTCCTAATCACAGGTAAGCCACACTTTTCTCTGTCTCATTTTCCTCAGGTTTAAAATAGGGAGACTAGGGCGTGGTGGCACATGCCTGTAGTCCAGCCTTTGGAAGGCAGAGACAGGCAGATCTTTGTGAATTCAAGGCCAGCCTGGTCTACGTAGTGAGTTCAGGCCAGCTGGGGCTACAGGGAGACCCTGTTTCAAAAAAAAAAAAAAAAAAAAAAAGACCAATAAACAAATAAATTAAATTAAAGTGGGGAAACTAAGTCTCTCAACCTCATAGAATTTGGTCTCAATTCTTGCTACAGTAAGTGTTAAGGACAATGTTTGATAAGCAATAATGCTTACTAAATCTAGTTATTATTAAAACAAGGGATATGGGGGCTGGAGAGATGGCTCAGCAGTTAAGAACACTGGTTGCTCTGGCAGAAGACCTGGGTTCGAATTCCAGCACCCACATAGCAACTAACTGTCCATAACTCCAGTCCCAGGGGATCCAACAGCCTCTTCTGACCTCTGCAGGCATTGCATGACACGTGTGCACTTACCTACAAGCAGGCAATACATGCATACACATAAAATAAAAATAATAGATAAAAATTTCTAAAAAACAAGGGATATGAAGGTTTTCATTTAAAAATGGTAATTATGGAAATGCTATTTAAGATTTTCTACTATGCAAAAAGGAAATGATAATAGTCTTAATAAACCCTTGGGGAAAATGAAGACTTCTCCTTAAAGCCTCACTCACTCCTGGAGGACTGCAAGGAGCTACACATGGGGCACAGGAGAGAAACAATTCTAGATATGTATATATGACCTCAGGCAAGTATTTTAGGGCTTGGCCCAAACTGCCACTTCCATAAAAGATTAGGGTAGCTAATTGTTAGCTTCCTTTTAAAATTTTGTCTGCAAGCTAGAGGTATAGGTGCTGTCTTAGCATCAATCTATAATCCTAGATGACTGAAGCAGAAAACTGGAATCAGTTGTTTCTCATGTCTATTTCCAGTCAGTCACTAGGTGTTGCCAATTCCACTACCTATGTTTTTAATTCAATGGTTATTCTCTCTCTACATCTGCACACCTAAATTCTGCAACACCAATTAGCAAATCTTCCTCCTTTAAGGCCTATTTCAACTATAATCTGCCCTACCCAGTAACTCCATTTATAAAAAGTATATATATATATAAAAAAAGTATAAACCAGGGCTAGAGGGATTGCTCAGTGGTTAAGAGCACTGGCTTCTCTTGCAGAGGACCTAGGTTTGGTTTCCAGCACCCACAGGCAGCTAACAACTATTCATAATTCCAGTTCCAGGGGACCCAATGCCCTTTTCTGGCCTTCATGGGCACTATACAACATGGATGCACTACATACATGCAATTTGATTTTTTTTACATATATAAATATAAAAGTGTATACATAAAAAATAAAAATGTTAATCAAAAATTGTAATGAGTAAACTATATCACTCTTCTCCAAGAATTCTCCACTGACAACATAGCCTTTAAAAATCTGGCCCAATCCTCCTTTCTCAGCCTCCTCCACTGCCCAAAGAACTATATACAAAGAAGCATATCTAAATTCTAGCACAACTTGACTCACCCTGCCTCCTATGTGGACCATCTTATATATCTTGATGGGAAGGCAGGGTATAGGAAGGAGTAAAGGGAGGGGTAGCTACCACTAAAGGTCTTTTGAAAAGGTCATATAGAAACCTACCACTATAGAAGCATCCTAAAACATATACACATGGAAAAAAGGGTTTAAATGGAATTATCCTATAATGGGGGGGGGTTGGGGGTTGTCCCCACGAGACACCATAGGCTTACAAATAAGCCCAGGGATGGGTTAACTCTTTTGGAGTTGCTGGCCAGTGCTAATCCCAACATGGAGTCGGGAGGCAGCTTACCCATGGTTGAGAAGGGATAGGTAATTCATAGCAGCCAAGAGAGGGAAAGTCAGTTTTCTTTAAGGGTGCAGCCATCGGTAGGTGGACCATGATCCAGTAGATGGACCCACATTCAAGAGTATGTGGGCAGCACAAATTGGACTCAATGGTTTGTTGCTGTTGTTTGGTTTTTTTAAAGAGACACAAAGTTGGGTAGGTAGAGAAGGGACGTTGGATCTGGGAGGAGCTGGGGATAGGGAGTGGAAGATGATCAAAATACACTGTATGGCATTCTCAAAGAATAAAAATACGTATTTTTTTGAACCTCAAAATCTATAGATTATTACGTGAAGAACCTATACAGTAACCCCTACAGGTGCACTGGATATGGTTAATAACCAAAGATAGCTACGATAGACATCCATTTACAATTAATTCAGAATTAAGATACTAAGTTATGTGCAAATCATATACTTTCAGAATAACCTAACTGAAAATACAGAGTACTCATTTCTTCACAAAGGAACTTAAAACTTACACAAACTATCCGGTAGATTATGAACAAAAGAGGTCTGTCTGTTTGTGAAAGCACTAATGAAGATATGTGCTTTTAAAATGCTGAATGGAGCCTCTGTACACCAGATCTAAATTCATGTATTGGAATGTATTACATATATTCAACTAATTCTTACAAGTAAATTTAGACTTGAGATTTAAAGCTGTTTAATATCACTCCAATAATCTACAGAAATTTTAAGTCTGTCATTAAGGTTCTTCTTTGAGTACTTTTGAAAGACAGTAAATTATGATCCAGAGAGCATTGTTAGGGCTAGGAAGCAATACAGCACTGATAGTTACACTTAAGAGCATTTCTCAATCTGTCTTTTTCTACTGCACTCTCTCTTTCAAACAACTGTTAAGCTATTTGAATTTCCAGATTCTTTGTATCAGCAAGAGCCTAATGAATGCCGCTAACAAATTCATTCTTATCCTTCTTACAGCATTACAAGTTTCTTTTGTGTTCACGATCACGTATCTTAGATTAAAGGTAAGTTTGAATTATGGAAAAATTTAATCAGCTGAACTTATCTCCAAACCTTTAAAGGATTTCTTTGGGAAAAAATAAGTTAGCCATTATGTAGACCCTCTATATTTTATAATAGATTTTACTAGTAATAAATCCATAATGTTATCAATTAGCCTTTATGCAATGATTTTACTAAAATTGTCATCACAATGAATAATATCTATTACATAAAGGTAAAAGTGTCAAAATAACTTCCTTTATATGCATACTACAGATTTTATAATTTACAATGTACTTTTCATATATACTATCTAATTTAAACCTCACAGGCTACTTTGTGAAGTATTACTGTTAGCTCATTTTTACTTTATAGGAGGAAATTAGACTTTAAGGATATTAAGTGGCTTATTCACCCAGATACTAAGTGGTAAAGTCAGGGTTTAAGCTTAATCTTTTTGCTCAAAACCTCTTATGCTTTTAACTTCTGGAATAGTGTCTATTCTTCTTCTTCTACCTGAGAAATGAGGTAGTGCTTCCTAGCTATGGAAGCACTGAGTACTTGAATTACAGGTATGCGCCTACCTGTATTTCCAAATGTGTAAGAGGGTCTGTAACATTACATATAATATCTACTAAGCAAGACATTTTAAAAATATTTTATTATTTTAATTTTTTTATGTGTATGAGTGTATTGCCTATATGTATGTAAGTGCACCCGTTGTTGTGCAATGGTCTTGGAGGTCAGAAGAAGGTATCAGATTCCCCTGAAACTGGAGTTATAGACAGTTGACAGCTACCATTTTGGGTGCTGGGAATTGAACCCAGGTCCTATGAAAGAGCAGTCAGTACCTTCAACTGCTAAACCAACTTTACAGCCCAGCAAGTTTTTTTTATGTGATTTATTTTGCCACTCAACTATGTCCCTCATTATCTCTCACAGCTACAAACTGTATTTTAAAGTAACTGTACAGAAAGCCTAACTCAGATGAAATCACAGCATACATACATTTGAATTGCACTTATAATTATTTTGATGTGTCCAAATACCCAACTTTCACTTTATTTCTTTCTAAAGTTCATTATTTCTATACTTTTTCCTCTCTCAAATCCTTAATTTAAAAAGATTATAGAATGACTACAGAGACAGATACCAAGATTAGATGGCAAGAGCTCCAGCTGTTCTTTCCACATTCAAGTTTTCCTCCAATGAACAGAAAGCAAACTAAAGGCAATTTATTCTCGGTTCTTAGTTTCATATTTTCATCTATTAAGGAAAGGTAAGGTAACAACTATAAATATAAACTGTAAGCACGGGTTATATTTTAATTCATATTCTAACAGTACACTGATAAAATACAAATGACAAAATTATGTATCTAAGTTCAAAGCAAGGCTAATTTACCTAGATTCACAATAAAACTATATATAAGCCTTTTCTGAATCTTATCATTTAAAAAAATATATTTTTTATTTTATGTGTATGAATGTATTGCCTGCATGTATATAAATGCACCAGTGTCATGCAATGCCGGCAGAGATCAGAAGAAGGCATCAGATAACCCTGGAACTGGAGTTAGAGATGGTTGTTAGCCACCATGTGAGTGCTGGGAAACAAGCCTGGGTCCTCTACAACAGCAGCCTGTGCTCTTATCAGCTGAGCCATCTCTCTAGTCCCTGAATTTTATTCTTTATAAAAACTGCTAAACCCCATTTTTGCCTATTTTAAGTTAAAAGACTTCAAAAGAACATGCTATTTATTTTTACATTGTAAAGGACTGAAGGGTCAAGCTATAACCACATTTCAGATCTGCCAGAAGGAAGATTCAGTCACATAAAATACAGGGACAGATTACTGTGAAGTAAAATAACAAAGGAAAACTTGTACAACTGGCTACT
>NW_008356327.1:1461502-1468290 GCF_000622305.1 Nannospalax galili
ATTTTATTTTATATACTAGTGTATTGCCTGCATATGTCTAAGTGCACCTGTGTCATGCAATGCCCATGGAGGCCAGAAGAGTGTGTCGGATCCCCTGGAACTGGAGTTACACATGGTTGTTAGCTGTCATGTGGGTGCTGGGAAACAAACCTGGGTCCTCTACAACAGCAGCCTGTGCTCTTATCAGCTGAGCCATCTCTCTAGTCCCTGAATTTTATTCTTTATAAAAACTGCTAAACCCCATTTTTGCCTATTTTAAGTTAAAAGACTTCAAAAGAACATGCTATTTATTTTTACATTGTAAAGGACTGAAGGGTCAAGCTATAACCACATTTCAGATCTGCCAGAAGGAAGATTCAGTCACATAAAATACAGGGACAGATTACTGTGAAGTAAAATAACAAAGGTAAACTTGTACAACTGGCTACTTCACAAGAGTCCCTGTGTTGGTACCAGCTTGGGCTACCTACAGTTTGGTGCCATCTGGTGGCAACTGTCCACTCTAATGTTAATATCTATATGATCAATTCTGAGTCTTTTGGTTGGATAGAGCACCCAGGGCAGCACCAATTCCAGCATTCTGATTAGGTGGTGTGATGGTTAGTTTTAATTATCAACTTGACATAACCTAGACTCACCTGGGAAGTGTCTCAATGAGATACTGTCTAGATCAGGTTGGCTGTGGCATATGAGTGGGGGACTGTCTTGGCTGCCTTAACTGATATGGGAAGACCAAGCCTGAAAATGGGTGGCACTGTTCCCTGGTTTGGGGCTCTGGACTGTAGATGAGTAGATGAGTACTAAGCATGCATTCATTTATTCTATCTTTGTTCTTAACAGTGAATGTGACTAGTTGTTTCTGGTTCCTGGTCTGCCTACTTGGCAATGATGAACTGTAACCTGGAACTGTGAGCCAAAAGAAACCCTTTCCCCCCTAAGTTGCTTTTTGTCAGGGTATTGTATCACATAACAGAAATGAAACCAGAACAGGTATTATCCATTTTGTTGTGTCTATGGGGCCAAAATTACCTTGGAGACAAGCAAAGCTTTTCTGCTTCTAGAAATAGCTGTTACTTATTTTCCCACGTACTCCTATCAACCTATCTCTACTAACTAATTTGGAGGGGAGGAGCTAATACACCTAAAATTAGGTTAAAATGGGATGCATTTTAAAAATACTTTATTATTTTTATTTTATGTCTATGGGTGTATTGTCTGCATGTATGTAAGTGCTCCCATGTCATGCAATGTCCATGGAGGTTAGAAGAGGGCATCGGGTCCCCCTTGGAACTGGAGTTTTGGAATGGTTGCTAGTTGACATGTGGGTGCTGGGAACCTAGGTCCTCTGTAAGAGCAGCCAGTGCTCTGAACCACTGAGCCATCTCTCCAGCCCCAGACAGGATGCATTTTAAAGGATTCTTTTTGTCCTTGTTTTGATTTTAGATAGACAATCAAAAAATTAGGAAGTTACTACATAGCAAAGTATATGTAACAATGTAGATTGTTTAGGAATAATCATGCATTATATCATGAAACAATCCCATACATTTTTAGGTTAGGTCAACAAAAGCCTATAAAATCCCTAACAGAAATAAACCACAGAACTAATAGCACTTATTCATAATGATGCATATCTATCCACAGATTCCTTTCACATACAGATCCTTCTCTTGATGATCTGCGAATCTTGTATTAACAACTTTTCTATTTGGACATCCCACAGGTAAACTCAAACGAGACTCAATTTACCATGGTCTCCTATTAAAACCTGTATTCTCCTAACATTTTAACCACTATAATCAGCATTCATGCTGCTATTCAACACAGAAATTTGGCATTAGGGGCTTCTCACTCTTTAACCCATTCTAGTCACTTGGTTTTGCTATGTTCATCTCCCAAACATTTTTTTCCAATCTGGACTAGAGAGATGAAGGAAGAAAGGGAGGGGGGGAAAGAGGGAAGGAGGGAAGAAGAAAAGCTTTCAAAAGCTACAGTAACTGTAAGGTTAATACAGATAAACAACTGCCACAGCAATGAGTAGCATTCATTTAATTCTCTAATGCTGATAATCACAAACTAGGCAAACTCACTTTCCTTAATGTAGTAAAAAAGGCATTTCAGAAATGACATTTAATTTTAATAAAATTCTAATAATCTCCAAAGAAAAATAAAGTATCATATAAGCTTTCTTTTTCACCTGTTTTCTCGTTCATACATTTCCCTAGAGGCACTTCGAAGCTGATCAATTTCCAAATTAGTTTTCAATCTGATTTGTTCCAGTTCATCATGTAGTTTATTTTCATATTCTGTTTTATAATGGTCTCTGCAAAAACAAAAGTAATATACACAAATTTCATTTATGAAAAAAAATAGACTTTTGTTCTCCAAATAAGAGTTTAGTATCTTCTATCAAATGCTCTACAGGAATATGCTCTATATAGTACACTTGGGAAATGACCATTTATAATTTATAAAAATACTACTCCAAATGAGTTCCAAGATTTTAACATGTCCAGCTCCTATTCTATAAGCTTAAATACTATGTAAGATGCTAGTGATTATGGTGGACACTCATCTTCAAAGTGGTTTGCATGAGGTTTGAGGACTGATGTATCCTGGATGTCCTTTATTTAAAAATAATTTGTTATACTGTATGGTGAGACATAGTGTGTAAACAAACAAAAAACAAAAACATGAACGTAAACAAAAACAAAAGAACAAGATCACCCTGCATTTATAAAACATTTCTTTCTGAGCACAACAAACAGAGCCACACTATGATTTTTTTTTTCTTAAATAAGTAAAGTTGAAGTAGTAAACAAGGTATTAATAGTTGGTTAGCACAAACTGATAAAAGGAAATGAGGGAAAGTCATGAAGGTGTGAACATCTTAAGGCAAAATTTCAATGTTTTCTAGTTTTTGACATGCTGATAAATATATCTCAGTGATTATAAAGGTTATTAGTATAAAGAAAAGCTCTTGCTTAAACACATCTAGTACAAAAGAGAAGGTAGAACTGAAATGCAGGCAGTCTGATCAAAAGATCTGCAGCTTAATACACCATGTAGTAAGAGCCTTCTCATTCTTCTTTCACAGTTCATGGTAAAAAAAACTGTCAGTATTTTAAGATTTCTTTCAAAATATTTCTATAGACACAGTTACATATTTTCTTTGAAAAAAAACACAAGAAATCTTAGTCATAGGATTATAGGACTTTAAAAAAATTTTTTTTTTCTAGTTCTTGGGACTGAACAGGGCTCTGTGCATGTTAAGAAATACTCAACCCTGCAATAGAAAATTTAAAAATAATGTTCAAAATGAGTAAGTTATAGGCTGGCAAGGTGGGTTAGCTGGTAATGGTGCTTTTCATGTAGCCCTGGTGACCTGAGTTTGATCCTTGGAATGCATGGTGAAAGAAGAGAACTCATTCTTGAAAGTCACTCTCTGACTTACACATACACCTCCACCCCTGTGCCCAATACATCACGCACATACATACAATAATGAATAAATAAAAATTTAAAAGAAAATGTTCACATACATGTCTACACCTAAAAATGACAGGCTTTTCTCTTCAACAAATGTTGCTAGAAAAACTAGATTTGCTTATGTAAAAGAATGAAACTAGATTCTTATTTCACAATATGTGACCCCTGAGGAACAGATCCTCAAATGATCTTAAGTGTAAAAATAAATTGATTTATTTGGGCCAACTGTATGGTCTTAAACACCCCAAAAGGAAAGTATAACCAAAGAGTAAAGTCATCAGTACACTTCTTTGAGAGTTCAAGAGATTACACTTCCCAGACATTAGGCTTATGTCTATATAAAAAGTTATTCAGACAATTATTTCTCATTGATGATTTTATTCCTAACCAGAAAGTGCTGCTCAGATGTAAGACTTCAAATCTTGGTCTCCAATACTGTAGTACCCACCTGTAGCTAAGGGAGACAACCAGCTATTGTTCTAGACAGCTACCAAAATACATGAAAGCAAATCTTGAATCCATCACTCTAGAGTCCAGCCTTGGAAGACAAAAGAAAACGAGGAGGAACCCAATAGAAGGATGCTTTTGGAAGCCCTTGTTAAGAAATTCCAATGGACTCTCATATGAACATTTGAAAATTGCCCTGTTCTGACTTTTTTCTAGTTCCCTGACTAGAACTTGTAATGCTAATTACTCCTGCCTTTACTTCTTCACATCTCCTATTCAGGGTTCAAAGACTTTCTTTTCCTCCTTGAGATAGGAGTTATGCAATTTGGTTGTGTTTAAGATAGATCCACTGAAGGGGTACTCCAATTGCCTCACCCTGCATCCCTGTTCAGCATGAAGAAGCCAGAGCAGTCTGCGTCCCGATTCCCTATTGGCAATTTGGGTAAACTCTTCAGAGGGTGGTGTGATAAAAATAGGAGGTAGGAATTGGCTAGGTAGTTAGGGTAAAAAGACCCCAAAGAAAAGTAGCCAGATTCTTGGCTAAAAGTGAAAATGTCCTTGGGACTGTTAACAGCATACTCTGTTCCAAAGGCCAAAAATGTCAAAAGTATTTGGGAGCTCTTATCTAACCCCTAAAAGATTTTAGGGTAAGAGGTGTTGGAAGGGAAGGAGTGGGCATGGATTTGATCAAAACATCTTATATGCATGTATGAAATTCTCAAAGTTTTTGTAAAAGTTAAAAAAATAGAAAAATCAATTGAAGACGGATATGGACTTTAATGTAGACCCGAAAC
The DNA here is from genome assembly GCF_000622305.1 of Nannospalax galili. Classification (NCBI taxonomy): domain Eukaryota; kingdom Metazoa; phylum Chordata; class Mammalia; order Rodentia; family Spalacidae; genus Nannospalax; species Nannospalax galili. The sequence goes on from NW_008356327.1 coordinate 1,466,233, forward strand.
ATTAAAATTGCTACAGGAAAATATGGGGGAAATGCTTCAAAATATTGGGATAGGCAATGAGTTTCTGAAAGAACTTCAAAAGCCCAGGCTACTAAAAGTATTGAAAAACAGTATTACAGGAAATTAAAAGGCTCCTGTACCACGAAGCAACAATTAATAGTGGAAAAGCATATAAAATGGGAGACAAGCTTTGTCAGCTAAACATCTAACAGGGAATTAATATCCAGAATCTATTAAGAACTGCGTAAGGTAAGCAGCAAAAATTCAATCATTAAATGTATTGAACAGTTTTAAGAAGAAGTACAAATGGTCAATAAATATATGGAAAAATGGTCAATATCTCAGACCATCATGGAATGTAAATCAAAACTGTAGTAAGATTCTACCTTACTCTGGTCGGAACAACACATGCTCTCAAAGATTGGGACAGAATGGACAAGGAACCCTTATACACTGCTATGGGAACATAAATGAGTGCAGCCACTATGGAATTCAATATAGGGTTCCTCAACAAACTGAAAACTACCATACAAACCAGCTATACCATTCTCTAAGTCAGCATACAAAGACACCCGCACATCCATGGTTGTTTTGGTTATTTGGCTATTCACTACACCAAGATATGGAATGTGCCTAGATATACATTAACAGATGAATGGATAGAAAAAATGTGATGGGCCAGTGAAATTGTTTAGCAGGTACAAGTACTTGCTATGCAAGCTTGATGGCATGGGCCTCCAGATCCCATGGTGGGAGAGAATCAGTTCTCAAAAGTTGTCCTCTAACCTCTAACACATGCCCCACGACAATGTGTGTCTATAGTCACATATACATCATACACACAGATAAGAAATTAAAAAATAAAATGTGTTGTGTTTTATTTATAAAGAGTAAGAAAGAATGAAATGATGCTGTTTACAGTAAAATAGATCATCATGTTAAGTGAAAAAAGCCAGATTAAAAAAGAAAACTTTCGTATATTCTTTCATATGTAGAATCTAGATTTGAAAAACACTTAAATAAGGGATAAAAGCAAAAATACGGTATTTTGGGGGGAGGAAGGCAATGAGTGGGAGGAGAGACAGGAAAGTAATGGAGTGGTGAATATGAACATAGTACATGACATACACATAATGAATCCATAATTGCGTATAAAATAAATACATATCAGTTAGAAACTTTTTAATAAAAAGAAACTAAAGGAGGCCTTTGTTGTTTTTAGGAATCTATAATATCTCTTAAAAAACAAACTAGAAAATAATACTTTGAAAGAAGACAAAATAAAGAGTATTATTTCAATGTCATCTTATAAAGCTTAAAATAAATCATTCATATTCCCCCAAATCAAACGAGTCAGGAGTTCTCATTCCCCTAAAAGTGCTAACATTATCTATTATGAGGAAAATAATTTAAATCTTGCCTGGATGATACATATTTCTCATACATCTCTTCTCTAGCCTTTTTGGTCTCTTCAAGTTGCACTTGAAGTCTTTCAAGGCGATCCTCTTCATGGGCACAGCGCACACTAAGCTCCATGTTTTGACGACTGAGGTACTCTTTATCCTTTTGCAGTAAGGTAATTGTCTGCTGTAAGGTGGCTACCTATGGATAATCAAGAGACGTGTCCAGAGAAACATGAGTTACTTTTTAAGGTTGACTATACTAATTTTTTTTCTTAAAATTTATTTTTATTTTATGTAGATGAATGTTTTGACTGCAGGTAAGTGCACCTATGTCATGTGATGACTGCAGAGGCCAGAAGAGGGCGATGAATTCCCTGAAACTAAATTTACAGATGGTTATTAGCCTCCACTTGGGTGCTGGGAATTGAACTCAGGTCCTCTGTAAGCATAGCCAGTGCTCTTAACCACTGGGCCAACTCTCCAGCCCCTCTATTAATTTTGTTCTATGTGCTTATTGCATAGAAGTTTTCCTTTTCAAAAAGGACAATTCTTAACTGCAATTGTTTATGCAAAAATCCCTGCTAAAAGTCTACTCTTTTTTCTTTTTTTTTTTCCTGGCAACTACATAATAAAAGGAGACAATATCTCTCCCATA
>NW_008356327.1:1468534-1521065 GCF_000622305.1 Nannospalax galili
TAATTTTACCATGGGCTTTATAATAAAACACAAGTGATTCTACTTATAAGCTTACCTCTTTGGATAATTCATTTCTTTCTTTAGCTTGAGCTATGTGAGAGACTTCAAGTATTTCATGTTTTCTTCTAACCTCAAGTACTTCCTGCTCAAGAGCATCACGTTCACTATGAAAATAAATTCAAACACACACCTAATGATTACAGCCTCTTTTACATTCAAAAGCTGGGTGTCAGGAATCTGAATGGGGAGCAGTGGGTCTTTTGTGTCATTCTATGAACCACAAAGTATCCACTTTTCAAACTTAAAAGAGTCTTTGTTCAAGAATCCCTTTAGGTAAGTAAATATGAATATTACCATTAAAACATAAATACATAAAATTACACTAACCAGTAAAGTAAATAATGTTTTCTAAGGTACAATTTGATTTTTTTCTCAATAATCATCTATTACCAGTTTTTGTTGCTTGAGACATGGTCTCACTTAGCACAGGTTGGCCTGTAACTCAGCAATGCTGTCTTAGTTTTCCAAGTTCTATAATTTCAAGAATGAGCCGCCTCAGAGGGCTTCAATCTTATCTTAAAGCCAAAGCTTTTAAAAAATTTTTTAAAAATTAAATATAACTCCAGGTTTTATTATTGCCAAAACCCCTTCACAACTTAACACTTACATTGTAGATAGATACATAACCAGGCACTTCTGGTACAATTTCATCCATAAATTCCTCACGATTAAATCAGAAATTTTAATTTCCCCTTTCACACTAGCTCTGTTCCCAAGACAATGAAACTAAGAACTGGACCAAAACCTACAACAGTCACCTTCAAAACTGAGCAGAGAAATTTCACTTCTCTCTAGTCAGGAAGGCCTTTGGACTTCATTGACCCCCTGGGCCGAGGCTCCTAAGAATTGTTTTTCTTTTCACCAGTTTTTCAATAAGTCATTTATATGGTATAAACATCTTATTCCCTAACATATTTTGCATGAGGCTGTATATTCCATTAATGATTCTAAATCAAATATTATTAATTAGGCTACAAACATTCATTCTAACATGCACATCCACTCATAGTTCAAATTGTAGTGTTCATATCATTACCTATTTATTATTAGCATGCCCTCAAAGATTCTTATTCTATTAGTGGTTTACAATTCGTAATTTTCAATATTTACTTTTACATTCAGGTTGTAGTATATTTAGATGGCTGGAGGTTCTTCAAACTGACTATTGTGGTACTGAATTGGATTAGAACTATTGCTGTGATCTTATCCATAATGTGCTATGCTTCCTCCCTCCTCCCCCTAGCCTATCTTTGTCAAGAAACAATAGCCTAGCTAGTGATGATCACAGCCTAAATGTCAATTTCTAAACAGCACTTCCCATTAATAGAAACCAGAGAAAAGGCTAAGGCAATTAAATTACAAAATAAAAGTAGGAACATTATGTTATGCCAGAAGGTATGGAACTGCTGAAAAAAAAAAAAAACCACTAAAATATAACTTAATGATTTAACTACCATATAGAATTTTATGTAGATATAAAATCCATTCTGCTATTCAGAAGCTCTTGAATTTTAGCAATTACATAATTAATACGTGTCTACCTTACTACTCTTTGCACATTTGTGAGAATTGTGAGAATATCCCCTAGGTCACCTTATCTTTTTGTGACTTGTCCTTTTTTTCCTTCCTTGCAGTGCTGGTGATTGAGCCCAGGGTCACATATTCAGTGAGTGTTCTGCCACTGAACTACATTACCAGGCTTGGTTTCTTTTGAATCAGGACCTTGCTACATTATGTAGTCCAGGCTGGACTCAAGAACTCACCATCTTCCTACTTCTGTCTCCCAAGTGTTAGGATGCTAAGATTACAAGTCTGTTGCTACCAGGCACTGACAATCTGTTCATATTTTTTAAAATCCATGAGTGAGGCCGGGCATGGTGGCGCACGCCTTTAATCCCAGCACTTGGGAGGCAGAGGCAGGTGGATCTCTGTGAGTTCAAGGCCAGCCTGGTCTACATAGTGAGTTCCAGAACAGCTGGGGCTACAGGGAGACCCTGTCTCAAAAAGACCAAAAAAAAAAAAAAAAAAAAAAAAAAGTCCATGAATGAAACAAAAAGTTCACGTTCAACACTTTTGTTTTACTGTTAATTTCAGCCCATAAATTTGCTTATACTTTTTGTTCAAGGTTATATTTTTCTTCCTAGTTTGTATTATAGAAAATGAAATCATATAGTTAACATAATGAACCTCATGATCCCATTATATGCCTCAGTAATTATTAACCATGACTTAGTTTGTTTCATTTACTTATGAATGAGTCATGGCCTTCTGAATTATTTTGATGATTATACTTTTTCTCTTTTTATAATTTATTTATAATTGCTGCAGATTTATAGTGGAAAATAGGACATCAAAATATGAACTCTTAAGTATAATTTTAACATTACAAACTACTTATTTCAGTTGCTTCTTGGGGACAGGATGGGAAGACGAGGAGGATAAGCAGGAGTGAGAAGGGGGTGAGAGAAGGTAATGAGGGGGGAATATGACCAAAAGCCATTACATACATGTGTGAAAATGAAATAATGCAACCTATTATTATGTATAATAATAGATACTAATAAAAAAACTTACTGGTAAAAATTAAAATATAATGCCTCCTTTGAAATTCAGCCTTATTCAGAGTCCATACATCCCTCTCACAAATTTCAAGCTTCAATAATCACCATATTTTGGTATCAGGATAAATATTAGTATATACTGTATATTCATCAAGGGAGGAATAGAAATGCCCACATATTTGCTAAGTCCTTGAAAATTCACTTACAATAATTTATAAGTTAAATTAGATAATTTAAAGCATTTATACAATATTCACTGACTACTACATTTCACAAATTTTAGCTATAGATGTAACCATGAACTATTATGATAAATCCATCCTATCTATATAGATATAGTACTTATATACTTTAAAACTTTCATAAATATTTCTTTATTTGATCTTAGATAACAAAACCTAAACTCAGGTTTAAAAGAGATTTACCAAGAGTTCCTAGGTAAAGAGTGGCTCATTAAATACAAGTAACAGAAAAGTATATTCCAGTTACAAGAAAATATTTCCCATAGTTACTTCGTACCAATATATTTGGGAAACATCTCATAAAGTGTTAATTTTTGAAAGTGTGAGAGCTTTTTGTTGGAACAGCTTAAAATCACCTGGGGAGATTTAATTATTTAAGTTGGTATTATTACATAAAAAAAAAAAATCACCAAATAACACTTAACAGATATTTAAACAAGGATTTTACTGGATTTCCAATTTCTTTTCTATTTTTTTTCTTTGTCTTTAAGAGACAGGGTCTCCCGGCAGCGCCAGTTGGCTTGGAGCTCACTATGTAGATGCGGCTGGCCTCAATCTCACAAAGATCTGCCTGCCTCTGCCTCCGGGTGTTGGGATTAAAGGCCTGCACCATCATACCAGGCTCTCTTTTCTATTTTAAAAGGTGGCAGCAATTACTATGTAAAATAATAATACCAAATAGAAAACTGCAGCTTGCACCAACAAACTGCATGCTTTTATGCAAAGAATTAGGAAAATAAGAAATAACCATAAAGAGGATAGAAACTCAGGTGACTGATGAATGCCAAAAATGAAAATTGTCATAGCCACCTTAACTATTTACCTCTTGACTTTATCATAGTTCTGTTGACGGTAGTCACCTTGCTGAATTAACTGCCTTGTGTCTGCCAATTCTAAGGTCAAACGTTGACATCTAATTTGAAGCTCAGAGTTGTTTCTTCGATCTTTGTCATGTGTCTATAAATCAAAGGGATAATTAGATACTTCAAAATGAAAATAGTTGACAAAATTCTGTATTGAATTTTTCTGTTAAGCTGTGAAATTCCCTCATAACTAAACAAATCAAAAAGTTCAAGTTGTCTACAGTATTTGGTTACTCAAAATAGGTCATCTTAAATTGATGAAAAAATTTGTAAGCTCATTTGTTTAAAACTTAAAGTTTCCCAAAACAAACCTCATAAATATGCTGTTTAGCAGATTACTAATGTTAAATAATATTTTCAACATTAACTGAATCACTATTAGTTTCCAAGGATAAAGAAATGAATAAGCAACTCTTGTTCTCCAAGAGTTCACAATTTTGGGAAAAAGAGCCATACGAATATCAATATAATGGTTACTGCAAAGATTAACTTTGCCAATCCAATTGTTGTACACAGTGCAAGAAGAAAAAAAAAAAAAAAGGAAAAAGGATTGTGTGCCCCTCAGAACACATGCCTACAAGAATCTCTCATCCATTCAGATAGCAATAGCATATGAATAAGGAACTGCTGAGATATGGGGGCACTGGTAGACATGAAAACATCAAAGGGCTCAATCATAAGTTCCTCACAATCTAGTCCTACTGACTACAAGCCTAATTTCCAACCATTCCTCAAGATTCTACTTCACCCTCCAATTAATAAAGATTTGAAGTTTTGAGTGTAGCATGCTTGCTCTAACCTGTTGCCCTTCCTGGGCACCTAAATATAATCTGAATACAAGTTCCTTCAGACCACTGACAGCACTGTACCATCAAATCAGTTTTCTTCACATCAACAGACTTTGTTTTATTCATTGCTGAGTCTCCGTTATTTTACATAGTGCTTAGTCCATAGGAAGAATGAAGTAAATGTTCTAGAGTACAATAGGACATGAATGAACATGGAAGCGGGGAGGGAAATCAGGACACAGGGATGGAATTCCTACTTATTCTTTCCCTTTGAACTTTTCAGGTCCTGCACCCAGCTATCCATTCCATCATGAGAATCTAGGTATGTTAAACATGCCTTGTCCTAAGTCTTTCCTTTCTGATGGCTGACCAGCTAAGTGTGGGCATATTTAATCCATAAATACTCAATTATTTCTATGTGATTGGTCAAGGGCTAGATACTGTGCACACAAAGATGAGTAAGACAAATTGTTTATACTACTAAATATAGAACTGAAATGTCAGGTTCCAATTTTCTACAAAAGAGTTGTTTGAAAGATGTAATTATAGAAAATCAGAAGACAGTGATTTTCTTTGGTTGAGCATCATGTTCTCCTACACTGAGCTCTTTATGAGAATGAAATGTACTATGATATTCATTATAGAATTTAGCTGAGGATGCTCTGTTACTTCCCAGAGGAACATCATGTACATCATCTATACCTACATCCTAAAAGAGGACTGAGTTCTCCTGAAGAACACTTTATCCTTCTCAACACTATTAATCACATAACTATTTGGAGAGCAAGTATAGTGTGATGAGAAGGTAAGCTCCAGAATTCGGTTTCTAGAAAAGAACGACTTACAGTGGGACTCCTGTCAGGTTAGTTTACTTGAAAGCAACTTCACTTATATCTCACAGCATTCTTGTAAGATCATATGAAATCAATACATGTAATAGTGCTTATAAAATGCAAAATACATGATGAATGCTCATTAACTATAAATAGAGTATTTCCTCTTCTCCTTGGTTTCCTCAGAGGTCAGAGTCAAGCTGTAGTTTAGGTATAATAATGGCACAAAGAATACAAAGAACCCAGAAGAATATAAATATTCAAAGGATAGGCAAAAGATAAAGAGCCCAAAGAATCCAAGAGTATTTAAAGAAAAGGGTTAGCCATAAGTGTTTGTCAGAAACAAGAAGGAAGGTTATTCAGAAAACGCAGCAGTAAACAAAGTTGTGCTGAGAAAGCAACCAGTAAAAAATAAATATTCAAGGATCAGAAAATAGAGACTGTAGCAAATGCATCTGAGTACTTAATTATGCACATGTTTTATGGTTTTGTTTTTCTTGACACAGGGTCTCATGTATATGTTATGGCTGGCCCTGAATTCACTATGTAGCCAAGGAGGACCCTAAAGTTCTGACCTCTTGATTCCACCTCTTGAGTGCTTGGATTATAGACCTGTGCCATGATGCCCAACTTATGTGATACTGGAGATTGAAACAAGGACTTCTTGCATGCAAGACAAGCACACCACCAAGTGAGTTACAACCCCCTGTCTCATCTTGTATTTTAAATTCATTATGTTAATATTTTATGCCTGGATATAAAGATTATCCTTGTTTTCACAGATGAGAAAAGTGAGGCTTAGAAAGCAAGTCTCAGAGAGCATAAATAGTACATTAGGATTCCAATGTAAGTTTGTCAAATGCCGAAATGGTAAGCAATTCTTTCTATAAAAGGTAAAAGTGGAGGGCTGGGTTTAGTAGATAAAGTACTTGTTGTACATCTGTGAGAACTAGAATTTGGATCAAAGAACCCCCACACAAACCAGGTAGGCATGGTAGTCCACCTGTAAGCCAAGTGCTTGGGAGATAAAGACAGGGATTCCCCAAGACAAGCTGGCTAGCTAGACTAGCTGATCAGTGAGCTCCAGGCTCAGCAAGAGAGGATCTAAGTGGACATCAAAGGGGACACCTAACATCAACCTGCAGTCTCCGCATGTACACACATACCCACATACACGTGTGCCCACACACATGTGAACATACATGCACACCATATACACATGCGAAGAGTGGAGAAAATGCAGTAAGAATAAAATAGAGCTAGCGAAGGTTTTAAAAGATGAGTCAACTTGAAAATGTACAAATGTTGATGAGAAATAACTAAAAAGTGAAAGTGTTAAAGGCATACTCAGAAATGCAAAGCCCCCAAGAAGATTTTAGGGGATGGGCTCCAGAACTGAGATATGATGTCAGTTTTGGCTCAAAAGGCATACATATCAGGGTAGGCTTTTTTCTAGTGGACACAATATATTAAAAACAATTTTTTTTAAACACAGCCTAGCCTTACCTCAATGCTTCACGTATTTATATTAACCATTTAGTTTCTGAAGACCTGAGTTGTCTACACCTCCTCACTATAACTAGGAAGAAGAAATAAACCAGAATGGGTACAGATGGAAGTATGTTTCCAGGATTCTCGGCAGGGAATTGGGGGAGTTCTTTTCCAAGAATTTCCATTTTCTCTGTAAAATGGAAGAATCAAATAATCTGATGAAAAAAATGAGAACCAGAAAGATGGAGATGTGAAGAGACTAAGGAATGCTAAAATATCTTCCAAGGAAAAGAAAGGACTAGAAAGAGACAGCACAACTGCATTCCACTAGGGCTACTAACAATCATCTTGGCCTGCTTGTTGATGGGAAAACGATTGTTTTCTCCCAGTAATGATCAATTAGATTGATGAGAGCTGAGGTTCCTCAGGCTGGTTTGATAAAAAGCAAGTTGCAATTAAAGGACCGTGGCAAAAGAAAGTTTCAAGACTGATAGGGTGACGGAAAGAGAAGAAATTGCATTTTAAAAGGGATTGATAAACTATATGGATTGGAAATTTTGTTAAAGTCAGAAGTAGATGACTCATAAACATGGCTGGGTCGTCAGATAAGATGACCACATAAAGAAACTGCTGTTATAATGAGGATGCGCATGCCAGGTTCTGGAGGTCTACAGATCTTGAGCTGGGGGTGTTGCTCAGAAGAATAGCACATGCCTAGCAGGTATAAGCTCTGGGTTCCATCCCAAGCAATGCAAAAGAACAATGGGGTAGGGGAGAGAAGCATAAAGATGTCAGAGATTCAGAATCTTCATCTGACTGAAATATGTAAGGTATGGACACTTGTCATGGAAGGCAGTTCCAATAGAGACTGGATGGATGTCTGTATTTACGTGTATATATAGTTTTTCTTTCAGTACAAATGCCACATAGCAAATATACAGAGAAGGTCAATGTAGGAAGCCATACTTTCTATCAATACTTTAAGAATTTTCAAGTGAATGATTCCCCCTTAAATAAAATTAAAACTTTTATATTCTGGTGAAAAAAAAATATGTATCATCTTAGAAACTAAAATAAAGAGCTGGATATGGTGGCACACATTTGTAATCCCAGCACTTATGAGAACTGAGACAGGTAGACTTTAAGTTTGAGATCAGTCTGGATTGTGTAGTAAAATCTAATGTCCAAAATAAAATAAAATAAATTGAAGAGTAAGGAACATCATTAGAAAACAATTTTAAAAAATAGCATTTTGCATCAAAAAGGAACCAAACTTTATGGCTGTAGAGCTTTGTGGATAAGACAAAAGAGATAGACTATTCTGTCCTCCTCTCTGGATTCTTTGTCTTCTGTGGGAAGATGCGAAGCCCTAACTCTGAGCTAAGATTCCCACCTTATGTTTTCTCACTGCTAGAAAATGTATCGCACATGCTATGAGCAGCCATTACTGGCCTCCTACCAAATAAGCAAAAATGAAATAAACTTTTCCATAATCCTAGTACTTAGGATTATGGGGCTATTATAATAGAAGCTTTGTAATTAATTTCTGTGGATGAGAGGGAACCGAGATAATGCACTAAATACATTAAAAGAAGAGATGCAAATCATTTAGAGCAGACACAAACTTTCTATTCATCATTCCTTTCAAATTGAACATTCTAGGTAGTAGTAATTGGAATAATAGCCAAGTATCAGTTTCCCTGTTTAATCAATTACATAGGGAAACCAAGGGCAATCTGAGGAGAGCTCCATTGCTTGTCTGCCTCGTGCACAAGGAACAAAACATATTTTATGACTACTAGGGTTAATGTCATTTTTTTTTTTTTTTACCATTTAAGTTATTTGTATGTGGAAATAATGCAGGCTATCTCCACCCAGAATGTAGTGCATCTGTTATTCTAATGGCATGTTTCCTTGTCTTATCTATGAACTTCCCCCTTTCCCTACACCCACATATGACTGTGAGCTCCTTAAAGACCTGTCTTTTCTTTGTACACCCAGTGACTCTTAGTATTACACTATAGAAATGATTATAAAAAGAACTAATGTGGAAATACAAATATAGTCTGAGCATGTAAAATAGGTAACTGACAGGAAATGGAACCAGCTTCAATGTCTAACAAATGAATGGGTAAAAATGTGGTACATATACACAATGGAATTTCATGTAGTGGTAAAGAAAAATGAAAATCATGACATTTTCAAGACGGATGCAATTACAAATTATTAATCAAAATAAGCCAGATTTAGAAAGACAAATGTCCCACGTTTTTCTTATATGCAGAACCTAGATTTAAAATAATATGTGTATATATGTGTATATTTATATCTGTGGGTAAGTTCCAAAACTAGAAAAGGGATCATAAGAGGCGAAGAAAAGATCTTAAGGAAGGTGGGAAACAGAAAAGATAATGTAACATGATGAAGCAGAAGGGGTATGAACTTGGGAAGAGGAACCAGCTCTAAAAGAGGACAGAGCATGGGGGAGGGGAGAGATTAACAACAAGGTATAATCACACCTATATATGAAGATGCCACAATGAAACGCATTGCTTTGAATGCTAGTCTAATAAATTAAAAATGAAACAAAACAAGTTAAGGCCATGTCTAGGATTCCAGAGCTAGCATCTAGGCCCTTGAAATCACACATAGTTCACTCTTAATTTCAAGTTCCTGTTTTCTGAAGGATTTATTCTGTGGGAACTATAAAACCATTGAACAAGTTAAACTTATTATTTACTGCTCAAATTCAACTTTAATTACAGGTTCCATGGCTTCAAATACAACATGATATAAATCAAAGTTACTCTTCGACTCTCTCCTCTAAAACAATTACTACAATTATTCTTTGAACACATATTTTAAAAAATTATTTGACAATCTGCTGTGGCTGTGCACAACCATAATCCCAGCCTTGGGAGGCTGTGGCAAAACAAAAACAAAAACAAAACTGAGTTCAAGGATATGCTAGACTACCAGAGACTCATATCAAAAACAGAGCCTGGTGTGGTAGTGCTCTTTAATCCTAACACTCGGGAGGAGGCAGAGGCAAGTGGATGTCTGTGAGATGATGGACGTCAGCCTGGTCAAGTTCTAGGCCAGCTGGGGCTACAGGGAGAACCTGTCTCAAAAAACAAACAAGAAACAAACAAGCAAGCAAACAAAACCCCAAAAAACAAAGACACACACACACACACACACACACACACACACACACACACACACACAACCACAAACCAAAATCATTTGAAGTAACCAAAAGCCTTAATGTTTCTATAAGAAGTAAAAAAGTATTCAAATATGAAATTAAACAGGCGCATTTTAAACAGCAGCTGTGTAACCAAAAGGCGGTTACCCTGGATATAGAACTGTTAAGTATCTGGGCAAATCTGCTGACTTTCACACCAAGCGAACTGAGAAGAAAGTGGCCACCTCTGTGTCAAAATAAATTTTTAACAAATGAAATACTCTCCAGATTGTGGCGAGATTGAGCAACTAAGAAAATTGGAAAGATGATATGACATTTACCTGAAGGTCAGTGATTCTAATCAGAAGCAGTTTACATTGGCGCGAACATCAGTGAATGATAAAATATGGTTTACACATTCTGGAACAGTGAGAATTTCTTCTTCAGAATTCCCATGTTTCACATATCAATCCTCTAATCTAAGCAATTAATTCATGAAAAGAGCAAGGAATCAATTTACCTCTGATTACTATAGACTGTCTATTTATTGACAGTCCGCTTGGTTGCTAGAGCCTACTCTTTGAGAAATACATTATTATTTAAAAGTTGAAACAGCCCCAGATGACTCAGTGGTTAAGAACACTGGTCGTTCTTGCAGAAAACCCGGGTTCGAATACCAGCGCCCACATGGCAGCTAACAACTATCTGTAACTCCAGTTCCAGGGAATCCAACAGCCTCTTCTGACCTCCGCGGGCACTGCATGACACGGGTGCACTTACCTACATGCAGGCAATATACTCATACACATAAGATAAAAATAGTAAATTAAAAAAAAAAAGTTGAAACAGGCTGGAGAGATGGCTCAGTGGTTAAGGGAGCATCTCATGCTGCCCTTGCAGAGGACCTGAGTTTGGTTTCCAGTGTCCACCTCTGGAAGCTCACAACTGCCTGTAATTCCAGCTCCAGGGGACCCAAAGCCTTCCTCTGGCCTGCAATGGCGCCTGCACTCATATGCACACACCCCACCATACACATCATTAAAAATAAAAAAATTTTTTTTAAGTTGAAGGCATTTTTGGGGCCGGAGAGATGGCTCAGCAGTTAAGAGCACTGACTTCTTGCAGAGGACCCAGGTTCAATTCCCAGCACCCACGTGGCTGCTACGAACTGTCCTTAACTCCAGTTCCAGGGGAATCCGAAGCCCTCTTCTGACCTGCACAACATAGGTGCACTTACATACATGCAGGTAATACACTCATATATGTAAAATAAAAATAATAATTAAAAAAAAGTCAAAGGCATTTTTAAAGGAAAAAATAGGGGCTGAAGAGAGGGCTCAGTGTTTAAGAGCACTGGCTGCTCTTGCAGAGGACCAGGGTTTGATTCCCAGCACCTACATGGTGACTAACAACCATCTGTAATTCTAGTTCCAGAGGATCTGACACCCTCTTCTGGCTTCTGGGGGCACTGTATGACACAGGTGCACTTACATACATGCAGGCAAAACACTCATACATGTAAAATAAAAATAAATTTTAAGGAAAAAATTTAGATGGAAGATAATTTTCATCAGATATGGACATTAGATTATAATGAGACATGATTTCAAAGCCTATGACAGCTCTAGTAAGTTAACTTTTCTAGACTTAACCACTATCTCTGCAAACTGAGTACATTAATTGACTCAGTGGCTTGTTGACTATTGCTTGCCTATTACTATTAGGGTATGATTTCTAGCTCATAAATCTGGCAGAATCTGCCATGACAAAATCATGTCAACGTGTTGATGACAAATTTTCTAGCCACACTGCATAGAGCAAACTACTGAAACAAATGTGAAATATTGGCTTTTCAATACATGCTGATCCTAATGTAAATGAACAGACAGATTTAAGGGGTTTTTCTGTTGTTTTTCCTTGAGTCCTGAATTGAGTGAAATCCTGCTGCTTTGGCCTCCTGAGTCCTGGAATTATGGCATGTAACACCATACCTGGCTCAAATTTCATAGTAATGTTTGAGAGACCAAGTTAATATATTATCTTAAAAAAATCACATATTAACCAAAGAACTGAAGTCTATCAGTGCAAGATATAGCTGCTTTCCATGCCTTCCATGACTTTTGTATAGCTGCGATTAACCCTAAAAGAATTAACAAGAATTGGAAGAGATACAAGAATTAAGTTAATCTAACGAGAGGAGTAAACTCCGTTTTTTGTTTTGAAGCAAATGAGAATGTTGGTGTGATGGCAGATGACTCAACAACAAATGACATCATTTTGTTTTGCTAGCAAATTGCCAGAATTATATATTTCAACTATTTTAACATTTCATTTAACATGTCATTAAACATACACAAACACAGTCTATATAAATAAATGGATATATACATATGTATACACTGAGTTTAAGGGTAGGATTTAGAAAAAAAAAAAATCTACTTCTCTCCTTTGACCCTCGTCCTCAGGTCAAGGAACATGTGTCTCTCCTTACTCTTCTTCATGTTAATATATTCACTCATGCTATCCTAGTCTGCTTTCTCTTGCTGTGATAATGCACTGATCAAAACTAACTTGGAGAGGAAAGGTTTATTTGGCTTACTCTTCCCAATCATAATCCATCATTTAGATAAGTCAGGGCAGGAACTCAAGAAGGAAGAGAGGCAGAAATTTAAGGCAGGGCCCACAGAGGAAGACTGCTTACCTAAGACTTGCTCCTCCTGTCTTGCTCAGCTACTTTTCTTACACAGCCCAAGCCAACCTGTTTAGGGATGGCACCGTCCACATAGGGCTGAGCCCCCCTACATTAATTAACAAATAATAAAAGTCCTCACAGACAGGTTCACAGTCCAGTCTGATGGAGAGAATGTCTCGACTGAGGCTCCTTTTCCCAGGAGACTAGTTTGTAGCAGGCTGACAAAAACTAACCAGCACACATGAACACAGACAGACAAAGGCAAAAGCAGGTTATATTTCACCCAACAAAATGGCATACGCAGGGGTCTTTTTTTTTTTCCTTCCCCAGTTAACAGGGGAAATCCCAAGTAAACTAATGCTTTCTAGTTTGTTAGTGGCTACACAATATTTCATGGTGTAGACTGTCCCATGGCTTATACAACCATTTCCTTGCTATTATATTGATGGGCTCTTATTTCCAGCCCCTCCTCCTCCACTTCTGACAAATAATGCCACAGTAAACCTTCTTATAAACACATCCTATGAACTACTCCTTGTGGCACACAGACCCAACAGTAGGCTCCCTTTGTGAAGGATGCTTGTTTTCCATTAATTGATGCTACTGGCTATGTGTCCAATAGCCTGCAGCAGTTCACATTCCCACTAGAAAGAAGCATGTTTTATCTTTTTAGTTATGTCCATATAAGAGCATTAAATTTTATCATTTGCATTATGATTTTCCTCTCAAGTATATATATATTTTTTAATTTTTAAAAAAATTATTTTATGTGTATGCATGTGTTGCCTGCATGTAGGTCAGTGCACTCGTGTCGTGCAATGCCCGTGGAGGTCAGAAAAGGCTGTCGGATCCCCTGGGACTGGAGCTATAAGCTCTTTTCTGTAGTGTGCATATATATGCATGTGTGTATGTATACTCTTATGTGTGCGTTCATGTGTATGTTTGCCCATGAATGTGGTGGGGGTGGATGGGGATGTGTTCCTGTGGAGGCCCAAGGCTGATGTCAGTCGGGAATCTTTGCTAACAGTTCTTCCAACCTTTCTTCTTTCTAGACAGGGTATTACTCTGTAGCCCTGGCTGACGCCCTATGTAGACCAAGTTGGCTTTGAATTCACAGAGATTCACCTGCCTCAGCCTCCCGGTTCTGGAATTAAAAGTGTTCATACCTAAGTCTTTTAAAGGAGGATCTCTTCAAACCCAGAGCTCATTGATAAGCTCAGTCTCTCTAATCAGCTTGTTGAGGGTTGGGGGGAAGGGTGTCTCAACCTTCAGAGAGGAATTACAGGCAAGCTATCATGCCCACCTGGCATTTACATGGGTTCTGGGGATCAGAACTCTGGTCCTCCTGCTTGAACCACAAGTGCTTTAACTGTTGAGCATCTCCCCAGCCCAGACTTTCAGTTTTCTCCATGTGAGTCCATTACCTATCCTATCAGAGATGGATGGGGGAAAATACTGCATTCAAAAGAAAAGTCATGGACTCATGAAGTATAAAAGCTTAGTGTTAAATACTAACACTAGTTGCTATGTCTATTGACATGTTCACATAGCTATTTTCCTTTCATCTGGGAAAAGATTATTTTTTCTGTTTGGAATATACTTTAACTGATCATAAAAAGTATTGTTATTTTATATAATGGTAGAATTCACTTGTGAACATTTTGATTTTTTTGTGGAGTAGAAATAAAATGGGCATAGAACCTTTTTTAGTTTTGCTTTTTTTAAATGTTTTTTTGAGACAGGGTCTCCCTGTAGTCCCAGCTGGCCTGGAACTCACTAAGTAGACCAGGCTGGCCTTGAAGTCACAGAGGTACACATGACTCTGCTTCCCAGCTGGGACTAAAGGTGTACACCACCATGCCGGCTAGTTTTGCTTTTATATTACTTTAGAATTTCCCAACCTTTTCAGTGCATGGTTACAGTAAAGTTAACTGGCATCAGCTGTGTTGCTAGAAATCAACCATGAACCATCCATCTATGAACTTGGTAGTAACCTGATCAGTGGGACACCTTGACTTGCCTTTGTATAATCCCATGGTAACTCAGGTCTGCCTTTCTGTTTAATTTACAAGCTACATTTTGTTGGCACATTTTTCTTTCAGTTTCAAGCCTGTTGCCACAGAATATATTTCTCTCTGAATTTCCAATACCTTATTTCTATTCATTTTTTGTTTCTGAGGACCAGGTCTCGCTATGCAACCCAGGCTAGCCTCAAACTCCAGGTCCCCCCGGCTTCAGCTTCTGAAGTGCTAGGATTATGGGCATGTCCCAAGCATGCCTGGCTAGTCTGCTTTTCCAGATGAGTAATGTTATCTTTATTTTTGTCTGTCTTTTTAGTAATATAGAGATTTTAAGGCCATTTTTTTTTTCTGGCACAGTTTTAAATACGCCTCAAGAACTTTTGACATAAAATATTCTCATTTTCATTGCTTTCTTTTTTTGTTTTTTGATCCAAAAGATGTACTTAACTGCCAAGTAAGTTTAATTTCCTTCTTTTGTCACTGTTTTCACTGAGTTATGACAAAGACAGGAACTGTAAATTGTACTTAAAATTTATTAGGTTTCTATGCAAGTATATACATGATAATTTTGCAAACTTTCTGTTGACATTCAAAAATAACTTACTCTCTGGTTAGGGAGTTAGGCTTTCTTTGTAGCAACTACATGAAATTATTGATCGAATTAGTTCTTCCAAACCTTATTTTTTTTTTTTTGTCTTTTTGAGACAGGGTCTCCCTGTAGTCCCAGCTGTCCTGGAACTCACTATATAGACCCGGCTGGCCTCGAACCCACAAAGATCCACCTGCCTCTGCCTTAAAGGCGTGTGCCACCATGCCCGACCTCATTTTTTAATCTATCATATATAATCAATTCTCAGAGAGGCATTTTATTTAATTTATTTTTTTTAAATTTTATTATTTTTATTTTGTGTGTATTGCCTGCATGTAGGTAAGTGCACCCATGTCATGCAATGCCTGCGGAAGTCAGAAGAGGCTGTCGGATCCCCTGAGACTAGTGTTACAGACAGTTGTTAGCTGCCATGTGGGTGCTGGGATTTGAACCTGGGTCTTCTGCAATAACAACCAGTGTTCTTAACTGCTGAGCAATCTCTCCAGCCCTGAGAGCTATTTTAAACTTCCCAAATCTTGTACATTTTATCAAGTTCTCATATTCTATTTTAAGTCATTCAACATATAAAATTTCTGACTATAACATCACCTTTTGTTATTAATGTTTTGCTATTCTGTTTTGGGGCTTTAATTTTAAATTCTACCGTATCTGTTATTAATATTAGCTTTCTGTTGATTTTTCCCCCCATTAATTCTTAACCTATCCTTTTTCAATCTTTTCATTAAGCAATTTGCGTATTTCTTTTGGTCTGTTTGTTTAGGGTTAGTTTTTAAGTTTCTCAGACAGGTTTTCACTATGTAGCCTAGATTGTTCTCTAACTCACCACTCTCCTTTCTCAGTTTGGGCACTGACCTCACAGTGATAATACTCCTAAGTTATTCATCCACAACACTGAACATACACATCGATTAATTTCTGAAATCATTCAAGCAATAAAATTATAAAATTAAAAAATGAACAAAAAGGGCCAGAGAGATGGTTCAGCAGGTCAACGTGCTTGCTGCCGAGCCTAAGTTTCATCTCTAGCACCCAAATGTTTGAGAGAATGAACTGCTGTAGTCCTCTGACCTACACATATGCCCTGCCATGGCATATATGTGCATGTATATACATACATATACATACACACACACACACACACACACACACACACACACACACACACACCAAAAAAATGTAATAAATTTAATGGTCCAAAGTATGCCTTCAGGTTCTAGGTTAAGATATATTATGTATTTTGTGTGAAACTTCAAATGCAGTTTGTAAGTTAATAGCAACACAGAACTTGAAAAGAACAGTTACCATGGAAATATTCCAATAGTGAGTGGAGGTGTACCACAGATCATTTATCAGGTTTGCAAATGTATTCATCCAGATGGGTTCATAGTTGATTTCTACAAAGAGAGCTGATTCTAATTTATTATTCTATTAACTACTGAAAGAGGTGAAAAATTCAAGGTCAAGAAAATGTAGTGGTCATAATACTCCAAACTTTAATCCAAGGTATTTGGTAAGGTCCCTTGAGGGTCTTTCCTCCTGTAATATGATGATATACTTTCTTAACTACAGGGTTCAACATTCCACATCAAGGCCCATTAAACTACTTATAACGTGCCCTGAAGTTAGAATTCAAGTCTTGCCAGATTTATGTAAGACTGTAAATGCAACAGCAAATATGAACAAAAAGAGCCTATTACCCTTTAAAAGACTGAGTTTCTTCACAGAACATGTATGAAACAGTGAGCTAAATGAAGCTTCTAATCTGATGGCATACTCTAAAACTGACATCATTCTACCTTGCCCATTAAATTTTTCCTGCTTGGGCACTATTATTTTTAAGTCACCTGCATTATTTGTAAAAACTCAACTTGTTTTTGAAAAAACAGGTTTTAAAGGTACAAGATGTAGTAACAATAAGCTGTGTGACTCCAATGATGTTCCTATGTGTTAAATGTTAAAACAATATTAAAATGTTACCCTTTCTCTTTCCTGTTTTTGAGACAGCACCTCATTATGTAGCCCTGGAACTCTCTCTGTAGACCAGGCTGGCCCCCCAACTCAGAGATCTGCTTGCTTCTACTAAAATTAAAAGCATGTGCCACATGGCTAAAATATGTTATCAAAGACAGGAAGCAGTAAAATATAAAAATTAAGCACTGGAGGTATAAAGATAACTAATATTCTTTGAGATATTCTGTATAAAATACACAAAAATTTAAAAAAACCCAAATTTTAAAAAAAGGAAAGATTTTTTTTTTTTTTTTTAAGCCTCAAATGACCAAACAAAATCTTTTTCATTTTTAAATGATTTAAGTTCATGGTCCATACACCTGTCACAGTAGAATCTTAAATTTGTTGAAAACTGAAATCTATAGTTCCAATTCAGACTATAATTAGAATTTATGTGGCTATCCATGAATTTATACTTATTTACTTTAGTATATAGAGGCAAATCTATTATTTTTTACTAAAAATATTTTCAACATTCTAGGATAATTATATCTGGTGCGTACCATAGTAAGCATGCATCCTATACAGGATGTTTTGTTCTGTTTTGTTTCACTTTGTTTGAGACAGAGCTTCCCTGTAGCATCAGCTAGTCTGGAACTCACTATGTAGACCAGGCTGGCCTAGATCTCACAGAGATTCTCCTGCCTCTGCCTCCTGAATGCTGGGATTAAAGGTGTGCACCACCACACCTGGCCCTATAACAGACTTTTTAAACACATAAATTGAACAGAACAAAAAAATTTGAGAAAACAGTTATGATCCCTGAAATACAAAGTGTGAACAAGTATGTATCATTAATGACACACTTCATTTTCATACAAATGAAATTAACTGTCTTATTCATATATGAATACTTACAATTAGCCTCTAGGTAATCTTGCAGGGTTTTTTTTTTCTCCTCAAGAAATGTACTATGATTCTAAACAAGGAAGTTGTGTTGAACAAAACATATTTTAGTTCCTAGTTACCAAAGCTCTCATAAGAGAGCTATTTCACCATTTCCTGATGAAACTTAATAGCTTTATTAATATAGACTCCTTAATGCCCTACATAGTACATTAACATTACTTTCATTGGAAAGAAAGACATATTAAAATTAACTCTAAAACAGCACACAGCTGCACAAATCTTAGGTACACTGGAGGTGGCTCAGTGGGTAAGAGGGTAAGACTGCTTGCTGTGAACTCTGAGGACCTAAGTTCTAAGCCCCAGCAACATGTAAAAAGTTGGGCATTCTTACCCAGAACCCTCCGAGGTATAGTAACGACTGGCTTGACGAGATATGTCCACTGGTGCACTAGTGGCAAAAAGGTTATGGGAGAGGCATACTCCATAAGATGGAACCCATACTTGGCACTGTTTTCAAGGCCAAGAACCTGTGGCTAGGTACAGACCCTACTACTATTATTCTACTAAATGGACATCATACTAAACCAACTCCTAGTTATTTATCACTATACTCATCCCTTGAACCCTCAACAGATAAGCTTCTTTTTGCAGTAGATGGCAATTAACACAAAGACCCACAACTGGTCAAGGTACAGATAGGGCCCTAAATGGAATATCTATGTCACATCCCTCCCCTCAAGGATTCAGAGATCATCTCAGAAAGGGGAGGAGAATATAAAAGAGCCAGAGGTGGGAGATGGCTACACCAAAATAGCGTATTCTGTGTGCATATGAACTCACAGCAGTTGTAGCAGCATACAGAAGATCTGGACAAATTCAAGCCAGACAAAATCTCAACACTGGAGAATGGGGGAAGATAAGCATGAAGTCCACTGCTAGCTCAGGAGCTGTTGGCAACTGATAGCTGCTGGGAGAGGGACAATTTTCTACAAAGATGTGAGCTCTGGGTGTTGACCATGCTCCAGTGGATGGATCGACACCCAACCTGTGGAACACAAATTGGACTCAATGGGCTTTAACAAACAAACAAGAAGGCAAGACGTTGGAGGGGTAGGCATGTAGGGGGCAGATCTGAGAGGAGATGGGGAAGAGAGTAAAATATAATCAAAATATATTCTATAAAATTCTCAATGAATTAAAAATATTTTTTAATAAAGCTAGGTATGAGTGCACCTGTAACCCCAGCAATGTGAGGGGCAGATACAGAACGATCACTGGGCTTGCTGGCTGCCAGCCTAGGCTCTAGGTTCAGTGAAAGACCCTAGGTCAAAGGAATAAAGTAGAAAGTGACAGAGTAGGATGCTCAACACCCTCTTCTAGCCTCTAAGTACCTGAACATATACCACATACATTTACCACCCCTCCACACAAACACACAGAGAAAATTTACAAGAAATGAACGTATCTGTAATTAGCACAGCTAATTTCACAAACATAGTACAGCTCAAAATAGGCTATAATCATACTAACAAATCTCAGACTTGTAAAAGGTGAGCCACATTTTTCATAGTACTTAGATATTATTTCCAAATAATTAAAGCCCTAGAAACAAATACAAAAGGAAATCCTAGAAATCCATTAAAATTAGTACATGAGGTTATTTCTTTGTTAAAGGTAAAGAATTACATTCTACTAAGTTTCTGTAACTCTTTTCACGTTCTACCTGCCATGAACAAGCAGATTACTTGAACAAAGCAGGGTTAAATTAACTGTGTAGTTGTGTGGTTTCAATATCTCTGAATGCTTCTGGTAGGTGTAATTAAAAATTAGTGTAATGATTGAGGAATCTCTGATCTGAAAATATATATATATGGAAGAAAAGTTTTGGCTTTTCATAATTCTTTCTCATAGTTACAGATCTTTTGTATTTTATCAGGAAAAAGAATAGTATTTGACGTTGTAGTTGTGGACAGCTGACAGGCAATAAGGTGACTTAAAGGAATGTTTTGACTTCTAGGTCAAAACCAAGATTTTCCAAATAACCTAGGTTTTCTTTTTTAAAGAGAGATGGGTATATAGTGCCACCATGTGGCCACGTGGTTAAATAAAGACCATAGTTTTAATATAAGATATAAAGTTTGATTACTCAATTGCCAGTCTCAAAACTCTGAAATACAGCTACTAAACATTATGTTAGCTTCTCTTCCTTTCTCCAGAGTTGTCATTGAGATGTCTATATCTGATGGCTGCTGCCCTTTCTTCAAAGCTTCCATTCAGTTAAGACTTGTGGAGGAAATGGTAGTAGTGACCCTGGACTTGTTTTGAATTTATCCTCTTTTAAGTCAATAGCTTATTTGTTAATTTTTCCACTTCAATCACATTTTTCTTAGTTCTTAGTGTCCAATTAACACATCTTAATCTTTACTAAACTCAGCTTCCCAATAATCTGATTTTATTTTCTATACTTTGAACTTAACTGCTTTATCATGGTTTAGTAATTTACAAATGGTTCAGAAGCCCAAACTACGAAACTGCTAACTTTCTAAGCTTACAAGCAGTAGTCTAAGCACTTCTTGTTTTTAAAAATTTTGTTTCTAGTATTTTCTTTCCTCTGAAATGGTCAAACATGCTAACATTCAGATGTATTAGTAAATGCTAAACTTGTAGAGAATGATAGTCTCCAATGAAGCTAAGATTCTTTTTAGGGCACAGGAACACAAAGCCAAATATTCTGCATGTATACAGTATACTTTCTCTCTTGTGTTTAAATAAACTTAGTAAGATTCTGCTTCAGGTAATGGCCACCAAGCTCCTACCTGACATATTCTATTGCCAATTCAACTATGATCCTGTACAAAATATGTAACGACTACCTGAAAAGGCCCAGAAAAATATCAAAATCAGGTGTCACCAGAGGGCAGTCATCTATAAATAGAAGAAAACAGCACTTGGGTGGGGTTCCTGGGTGGTTGCTTTGTTCTTAATGGTACAAGAGCAGACCCATTCTGTGCCATGCTGGGTGCATAAAGGAGCAGCAGACAGTCCTTAGTCTTCCTAGCCTCCATAATCATAAGAAGTTTGGGGCAACTGCAGCTGTTGTACAGTGACGAAGGAATTGAAGACAGCCAGAGAGGGGAAACTCAATTCTGTGCTCAGCTCTAAGTGGAACATCTATGTCACATCCCTCCCCTCAAGATTCAGGGATCATCTCAGAAAGGGGAGGGGGAAATATAAGAGCCAGACCTGGGAGATGTCTACAACAAAACAGAGTTTTCTGTATACAATGAGGGGATAGACACTTTCTGTAGGCCACTAAGTCCAAAATATCAGAATGGAAATTTGCATTTCAGCCCAAGGGACAGAGTATATAGTTTGGGTTCAGTGTAGCTAATTTTCTAAAACAAAAACATCAGTACTGTCCACTGTTTCCAAATGTTGTGTCTCTCCTCATTGTGAAATTCATAATGGCTTTACCTAAAATTTCCTAAAAGCAGCAAAACATGTGTACACACAAATCCATGCTCAAATATTTGTAGCATCTTTATTATAGTCTCTAAAACTGAAGCTACAATGCCCATCAATTAGTACGTGTATTGACATACACAAGGAAAGAGTCTTCAGCAGAAAATGAAGAAACTACTAATACATGAAGAAAAGAGCCTGGAACTTTTTTTTTTTACAAAATCAAGTATAACTGAAGGGAAGACAGATAAGACAAACAGAACTGTTAAGACAGAAGTGCCATGGATATTATGGCATTTACTATGAGGTCTTTTAACTTACTGTTGTTAGAATCTGAGTGTACCCGAAGGCCCATGTATTAGGAGGCATGATCTCAAAGGAGATTATGGGATGTGGGTCTCTTTCTCGCTTTAATGAAATAAGAGTTTTATTCTGTTAGACACTTCCACCGTGGGGTATAGCCTCAACCCAGACCTCTAAACAACAGGGTCAACCAATTATGAACTAAAACCTCCAAAACTTATGAGCCAAAATATATGCAGTATTTGTTGTAATAATGTGAGGCTAACAGTTACCTATTATAACGTGTTTATAGTAAGATTAAAATTATAAACTCTGTGGCTGGTGATCAATGTTGAACATAAATGTAAAATGACAGATTACAAAAAAATGTCATAATCTGTTTACTTTTCTTCTGAAATTGTTCCTCAATTTGCCATACTAGTTTGGCATTCCACTGCTAGAGAAACCTTGCTATGTATAAACCTGAAATTTTAATTTGTTCTTCCTCATCAATGTGATGTATTAAAATACTTAATATTGAACAATATTAGGCTTAACAGTTACCGCTAGAAAGTATTTCTATTTTCACTGAGTTCAATTTTATTCCTAAATTTGGTTCCTATCCTTCAAATACTAAAGAGCAAGTAATTCCTTGAGAGCTAAACATAGCAATTCTTAAGTCTGTTCATTTTTTTTAAACATTTAATTTGGTAAACTTTAAGCAAATTATTAGCTATGGGCTCATTTAAACACCTTAAGTCTTTAATAAAAGAAAAATAATAAACAAAGGAAAACAAACATCTGATGTGCCAAAGGAAGAAATTCTGTCAGGAGACGAGCTTTAGACTTAAACTGAAACTCTTTCCTGGGCATCCAGTCTGCTAGCCTATCCTGGAAATTTTGGATTTGCTAAAATTCCACAACTATGCAAGCCAGTTTGCTGAAATCTATCAATCTCCATTTCCCTTCCCCACATACAATCTCATTGTTTTTACTAGTCTGAATAATCTGACTAATACAGATTCACAAACAAAACTGTTTCTATGTTCAAGAATTATTAGTTTATTAGCCACACACGCAGCAAATGTCTATAATCCCAGCACTCAAGAGGTTAGCCCTGTCTACGAGAGAGTACCAGGCCACCCGGGGCTTGCACAACAAAACCCTATCTCAAAAACAAACAAGAACAAAACAAAAGTTATTAGTGCGCTAAAACACCTACAAACCTTATAGTCAGACCATGTCAATAATCAATGTTTTCTTTCTAATAACATACTAAAAGTATTAGCAAGGATGAAACAAACAAAATATGAGGTATAAAGCCATTACTGATCCCCGAGTCTGAAAAGTGGAAACCTGTTTTATCATGTAGTTTACTACATTTTAAAATATATGACATATTAATGTTAACTGTAAAGTTTCAGGCTGCTTTCTTTTTTGTTCCAAAGACTCATTTCTTCATGAGAAATCACTCTTAGAAGTTTGTAATTTACTATGGGATGCCACATTATGGCTATGCTTGAATTATAAGCAGTTTGACTCAGTATTCATTTTAAGGCCAAGAGCAGACTCAAACTGCTGAAAATCTGTTCCTTCAGAATTTTCTGGGAACCATAATCTAGAACAAGGACCCACTCTTTATTTTACTGAAAAGGAATATTCAGCATGAAGTGGGGAAGTAAAAGTCAGATCCTCATGTGAGGATAATGTCTCTTCTGACCTTTATGATATACATAAATACAAAAAGATGTTATCAATTTCTCTCCTTTTCAAAGTGTAAGTGCTCTTTGTAGCACTTTGATATGTAAAACATATACACATTCATATATTATTTTGGTTCAGGGCAAGGAAGGGTTGTGAGGATTAAGGTAATATGCTCAGATCACAAGAGGAGCAAATGGCTAAGGGAACTTTTCTACCTTATAAACAAGATAAGATTAGTTTTTTGACTACAAAGTTAAAGGTCCATTGTTCAAAATATGTCTGTCCATACTGTCAGACATTATCACAGAAGTTCCAAATATTAGTGTAATTATAAAGGAAGTTAGATAGAAATAAGAAAGGGCTCCTTTAGCTCTTTTGGACTTGAACTGCAACACTTCCTGAGTATTCAGGCTGCTTACCTACACAGGAGACCTGCTAAAATTCCACAATTATATTCTGCAGTTAAGTCCTTGATGGTTGCTGAAGCACCACGGGTGGCGACAAAACAATTCTGAAATCCTGTCTGTTATTGCTGAATTACTCTTATAACACTGACATCAAGCTGAGCATTCCAGAGAAGAACGTTTAAGTACTTTGCTCAAGGTCACAATATTAGTAGCCGAGCCAAGTGTCCTAACAGTATTCTAGCCTTATACTATTTTGACTACAGTTGAAACGGTGTGTGTGTGTATGTGTGTGTGTGTGTGTGTGTGTGTGTGTGTGTGTTTGGTATTTTTATTTATTTTTATTTTATGTGTATGAGTGTATTGCTTGCATATATGTGAATGCATCCGAGTAGTGCAATGCCACGGAGGTCAGAAGAGGACTTTGGATTCCCCTGGAACTGGAGTTAAGGATGATTCGTAGCTGCCATGTGGGTGTTGGGAATCAAACTCAGGTCCTCTGCAAGAGCAGTCAGTCTTAACTGCTGATCCATCTCTCCAGACCCATGTTGAGACAGGGTCTTCCTATAGTTCCAGCTGGCCTGGAACTCATTATGTAGACCAGGCTAGCCTTGAACTCACAGAGATCTGCCTGCGTCTATCTCCCAAGTGCTGGGATTAAAGCATGCACTACCGCACCCAGCATGAAATGTTTTTTGGATAAGAGCTATTTTCCTTTTTTTAGTGGAGCTGTGAATTGGACCCAGGGTGTATGTATTCTAGGCCAGGGCTCTACCACTGAGTTATATCCCCAGGCCCCAAGCCATCTTTCTAAATGCATAAAGCTGTTCCCATGTACAATGGAGCATTCTGGCTGTGCAATAGCACAGTTAGCAGAAGCCTGACATTAGTGGCACTTGCTTCTTATCAATGCTTCTGTGGCAATACTATTATCTAAGGAAAGGAAGGACATGGAGTCTTCATGCTGCACATAGTACTAACTCTCTATTAATGACTTGTTAATCCTGTCTAGTACTAAAATACACCAAAGTATAGCACTGAAAATATAAATTAAATATGATTTACCCCTGGATAATAGGTCATTGATCAAAACTGCCCCTGAAAAAGGACACCACATAAATATTTACATGTGATTCTGCTAAAATAATGTTTTTACTCGAAAACAGAAACATGGGTAATTCAATGACACAAAAAGACAAACTAGAAGCGGGGCGTGGCGGTGCATGCCTTTAATCCCGGCACTCGGGAGGCAGAGGCAGGTGGATCTCTGTGAGTTCAAGGTCATCCTGGTCTACACAGT
The DNA here is from genome assembly GCF_000622305.1 of Nannospalax galili. NCBI lineage: Eukaryota > Metazoa > Chordata > Mammalia > Rodentia > Spalacidae > Nannospalax > Nannospalax galili. Next base: position 1,493,894 of record NW_008356327.1, read on the forward strand.
GAGTTCCAGGACAGCTGGGGCTACCGGGAGACCCTGTCTCAAAAAAAACAAAAAAACAAACAAACAAAAAAAAGACAAACAGTTTTCTTAATTTGAAGGAAACATTAAATGACTTGTTCAAGGTCACAGATTAAATGAGAATGCTCTGATCTAATCTTCTGACTCCAATCCATTAGACTTTAAACTTTACCAGGGCAGATACTATCTCTATTGTGTTCTTTAGTGCCACCACTTAGCACGTTAATGACATTACAGGGGCTAATACTATTATCAGTACATATGCTCAGAACAAGTATTATGAACGTTAATTTCATTTGATGAAGAACTGACAAATTGAGAGTAGCTTCCTTTCAGACCATGAACAAGGTTAGCCCATAATGAACAAATGTGGTATACTTTATCTGTAAGCTTGTTTCCAAGAAAACCTTGTTTTTTTCTAGTTTGATGAAATCTTTGGAGAAAAAAGCTGGGATTTTTTTTTAGCTGTTACAGAGTACAAGGAAACAATCTACCACTGCTTTTTATTTAGTAGACTACTACTAGTACATGATGGTATTCTAGAATATTGGGTCAATGCTATAATCAAAGTAATGATTACTGCACCCTCTTATAAATGAACAGTACAAGGACCATATGTATCAACTAGATTAAGACACTTTTAAAAACAAATGAGGTGCTTATTAGTACTTACAAACTAGGAATAATGAGGGCTGCCCTGGCAAATAAAAACTTATAAGTTACTCTAGGAAAAAGTCAAAAGTATTTCTCTCTTTAAGAGAGCCCTTTCATATCTTGACCTATTATTTCTGGTTTCCTGACAGAGCAAAATATTAAAGCTACAGAAATTATTGAATTAACTCTTGTGTGCATATACCTTATTTGAGTTATTACACATGAACTTTCAGATATGGCTCATTTTATGGTTGCATTGGCAGTCAATTATAAAAATGAATTACAGTAACAAATGCTAAACTATGAACTATAGGTTAAAATCACATTTATCTTATCAATTTTAAGACTATGGCTTCCAATCTGGCCTCCTGTTCACTACTCACAAGAGCTGCAGTAGTCAGTATCCCCCAGTCCCCCCCCTTTTTTTTTTATCACTTTCATATTCCATAATATAAATCTTGAGAAACTTATGGAAAAAGTTGCAATTTCTTTCCAACAGTAATTGAAAGCATACACACCTCTGTCAGCTGCTTCAGCTGGACTTTATTTGTACTTAGTTCTTCAGCTAGGTTGTTGTTTTTCACTTGTAGTTCAGAGATTTCCTTTCTTAATGGATTCACTAGCTCATAGAACCGAATCTTAAAAAAGAAAAAAAAAAAAATCCTGAAATCCAAATCATAAACTCTGCTACTTTGCAATTCAGCAGGCTGCCCTTACCATGCTTTCATTTCTGTCATTTGGTTACTCTCATTCACCTGTGGTGAAAACATCAAGAGGGAAAATTGGGAACCTGCTGTAGCTGCTTCCCACACTCCCAGTACACTTGGAAAATAATCTCCAACTTCCAATCCACACCAGGGATAGGATCTGGAGCGGGTAGGGAGAGTAAGAAAACCTGCCTACCCAAAGACTACAAAGTTAAGTATGGCCATCAGAGGCCCATGACATAAAGAAAGCTACCAAAGAAAAGACAGTTCTGCCAGACATTCTGACACATGTTCAATACAGGCTCCCCAACAGCTTAAGCCACAGGAAAGCCCAGAGTCCACAGAACAACTACCTGCGCCCCCAAGGATATGCCTGGCAATCTCCAGCTTCTGAGGGCCCAGAAATAAAACACTCCAACATGTCATTTTTGAGTCTTTTTCATTTTTTATTTTTTTGTCTTTTTGAAGCAGGGTCTCCCTGTAGGCCCAGCTGTCCTGGAACTCACTATGTAGACCAGGCTGGCCTTGAACTCACAGAGATCCGCCTGCCTCTGCCTCCCAAGTGCTGGAACTACAGGCGTGTGCCACCACGCCTGGCTTAATCTTTTTTATTTTTATTAATTTTTTTCCTTTTTACTATACTTTCAGCAGATTTTTCCTTACTAGATTTTTAAAAAAATGATGGCTTTGTTATTCGTCTTTACACATGTACCTAATTTTCTTTACATACACTCTTCATTAGGTAGTTTTTTCCCCTTAGTTTTTTTGCCTCATGTTTCCTCCATTTCTCCCCTTTACTTTCAGTATTCTGACTTTACCTTGTTTTACAACACTTCGAGGTTTCCATGTTTTAGTTCCCTTCTTACATTTACTAATTTTTGTTTTTGAACCTTTTCATTACTAAGAAATGTTTTTTTTAATTCTAATCTCTTATGCTTTTCTCTTCCTCCATAACACTTTTCACTCCTCCTCCTCTTCCTCTATTTAACCTTGCTTATTCTCTAATTAAATCCTTTTTCTGTCTCCCTCCTTCAGCCAGTGAGACTCAGTCTTTTCTCACATGTGGAACCTAGACTTAAAATCGTGTGTGTGTGTGTTTACAGGTTGTGAACCTATAAACGGGGGAATGGGGATCAGGAAAGGGAAGAGATCCTAGGTGGGGATGGAAATAGAGAAGGTAATGGATTAAAATTAAAGCAGAAGAGGGGACTATTTGTGGGGAAGAAAGGAACCATTCAGGAGGAGGACAGAGGCATGGGGAAGGACACTGGGAGGGTTGGATTAAAACAATGCATAATGACATGTGTGAAAATGACATAATGAAACTCATTACATTGCATGCTAACTTAAAATAAATATAGAAGGTACCAGGCATGGTGGCACACACCTTTAATCCCAGCACTCAGGAGGCAGAGGCAGGTGAATCCCTGTGAGATTGAGGCCAACCTGGTCTGTATATAGTGAGTTCCAGGACAGCTGTGGCTATAGGGAGACCTGTCTCAAAAAGGCAGAAGAAAAAAAATATGTAATAGGAAGTAATCTTCTATATAAATGGCCAATTTTAGTCTGAAATATAATGAAGTTTGTTTTGTTAGACAGTGTCTCATGTAGCTCAGGATGGTCCCCAACTCAGTATGTAGCTACAGCTGGTCTTGAACTCCTGATCTTCCTCCCTCCATGTCCTGTGTATTGAAATGATGGGCAGGTACCACTATACCCAGCTTTGGAGTCTCAAACAATTAACACAAGACACTCACAGATACATATTCAGGAATTGAAAGCTGGTCTTCAGGAAAGGCTTTCAGCTTCACATACTGCTCTTCTGTCAGCTCCAAGTCACGCAGGTGTCGACGAATGTCTCCAGCTTTCTCTCTTAGCTGATGATTTGTCTCTTCCAGTTGTTTCTGTCTCAATAAAATGGTTTCCATTTCTTGTTTCATTAGTTCTTGGTATTTTCTACATTAAGAGAGAACTTACGCAAGCCTTAAAAAAATCACTGAGATTTAATTTTTTCCAAGTTCCTTATTTACAGTAACAAAAAAATAAAGGAATGAGAAACTCAACAGTATTCTTGGTTCTACTCAGTGCTTCTTTATCTAACTGTTAAATGAGAAATAATAAGTCCATACACATTAGTAATTGTATAGTCTCAAATTAGAGAATCAATATTCTTACATAATAATTTTTAAAATTCAAATTGCATGCCTTTAATCCCAGCACTCAGGAGGCAGAGGCAGGCGGATCTCTGTGAGTTCAAGGCCAGCCTGGTCTACATAGTGAGTTCCAGGACAGCTGGGACTACAAGGAGACCCTGTTTCAAAAAGACAAAAAACAAAACAAAAATAAAACCAAAAAACAAAATTATATATTTACTCTGCTAAAGTTTTTAAGCCTTATATATCTGCTTTGGGCTGTAGTAACTCATTTTCATTAATTTCATTAATTTCTTTCCTTTCTTCCTGATACTTCAAGGCATAACTCTTGAAGACGGCAACACTGAAGCATCATGAAGTAGTCATTCAACCTCTGAAGCTAATCTGCTTATACTCAACATGCTAAAAGAACATACAAAACAGACATTACTGTTGTTAGATGCCTACTCTAAGAATTCACACAGGAAGTAAAAACTGGATTTCCTTCCTTTCTACTATTACCTCTGTAACCCAGAGAAGCATCCTGTTGTCTTTTCTGCCTTAAAACAAATGAACATAGAGCTGGAATGATACTCTTGCTGAGGGCCTGAGTTTGGATCCTAGCACATGGTGGATAACAACCGTCCATAACTCTAGTTCCAGGGGATCTGATGCCCTCTTTTGACCTTCATAATCATTGTATGATAGGGTGCAATTACACACATGGAGGCAAAATATTTACACAATTAAAAAACAAAAATAAATTTAAAAAAATTTAAAATAAATAAAAACACAATTCTGCTTTTTAAAACCTTTGTGTGGGTTTGTTCATGTGTGCGAATGTGGATGTGCATGTGCAACAGTGTGCATGAGGAGGTCTGAGGACAACCTTGGGTGTCAGTTCTCACCTTCTACCTTGAGACAGGGTCTCTTATTGCATAAGAGGCTGCTGCATATTCCAGGCTAGTTGGCCTGTGAACTTCCAGGGATCTCCTGTCTCTACCTCCCATCTTGGCATAGGAGCACTAGGATTACAGATTTAAAAGTGCCTGGCTTAATGGTAATGGGGACAAGCTCAGATTCTGAAGCTTGCAGAGCAAGTGCTTCTACCCATTGATCCATCTCCCTAGCCTAAAAGCACAGTTCTTGACTGAATTTGATTTTCCTATGTTTGGTCCCTTTGGTGTCCAAACTGCTCAAAAGTTGTCTATCCCTGCTGTCTTTAATTCCTTTCCAATTAACCTGTCAATCAGGCTTTCGCCCTCTCTACTTAAATCTCAGTTTCACCAATGGCATCAATTCTCAGTTATTTTCATAGCATTGGTCACATCTGATCTCTCCTTCTTGATACACTTTCTGCAGTTGGCTTCAAGATACCACACAGTCTTCACTCTTATCCTTTCACTCTGGCATAGTCTTAGGCTCCTTTGTCTTCAAGTTGAAGCACTGGACATTCTTTGTCTATATGTACTTCCCTTGGGGAATTCATCTATTCTCATGATTTAAATAATGGCTATTATCACAATGACCCCCAGATTTGCCCCTAGAGACTAGTATCGAACTTGTGATTCTCCTGGCTCAGTCTGTCTAATGCTGAGAATATAGGTATGTGCCACCATACCTAATATATACTTTGTATATAAATCATTATTATTATTATTTTGTGTGTACATGTGTGTGCATGATGTGTTTATGTGGACATACATGCCAGAGTGCATGTGTTGCCAGAGGACAACTTTCAGGAGTCATTTCTTTCCTTCACCATGTAGGTCCTGAGGACTGCTCAGACTGTTAAGTCTTTGAGGCAAGCACAGTTACCCAATGAGCCATCTTGAGGTCCTAATAATCATTGTTTATCATTTCCAAGTTTAATTTCACAACAAATACTTTACTTGCACGTTTGTGTATGTGCATGTGAGTGTATGCTGGCCCATGCAGGCGGGCATGCAGCCCAGATGCTCATTCAGAATGTCTTCAGCTGTTCTACCTAATTATTTTTTTTTTTGAAAGACAGGATCGCTCACTGAACATAGAGTTTACCATTTTCACCAGATAACTAGCCAGCGAGTCCCTGGGAATTGCCTGGCTTCATCCTTCAGCACTAGAGTTATAGGCATGTGCCTCATGCTCAGCTTTTACTTGGGTACTGAGAATTCGAGCTCAGGTCCTCGTGCCTGCACAGAAAGCACTTTACCCACTGAGGCATCTGCCCAGCCAGACAGGATACCTTCAAAGACACCTACAGAAATCTGAAGAAATCTGAGAAGATACTTTTCATGGATTTGTAAGATTTTTGCCCTATTAATTTGCTGGGGTTTCTATGGCATTCACTTTTATTATATGTTTCTAATGAATTTCTTAAGTTTTTTTTACATAAATAATGCACCCTATTCTATTAATATTTCATTGTTTATACAATTTCAAATTAAATTACCTAAGTATAATTTGCAGAGATTATACATGAGAGTAAACAAGGGGCTCTTATTTTGTTTCTTTGTTTGAGATAGGGCTTGATGTAGCCCAGGCTGGCTTCCAACTCACTATATAGCAGAGGATAACTTTGAACACCTGATCATCCTGCCTCCACCTCCCAAATCCTGGGATTATAGGCATGTGTGATTACATTGGGCTTAACCAATGAACTCTTGATAAGTATATACCTAGCTTGAGAAAATACACAGGTATAATAATAGCATTTTAGGCCAGGGAAATTCAACAGCTGTAACAATCCAGTATGTTTTACAGAGGACATAAAGGAAGTCAATATATACAATTGTGGTGGTCAATTTAGAGAGTTCCTTTGTAATTTTTGGGTTGCTTTGGGCCATGTTTACCCAATGAACTGCTGAACTGACTGTGTATTTTGTATACTGTGTGTGGTGGTTTTAATGAGGAATGTCCCTATAGGCTCAAGTATCTGAACACGTGGTTCCCAGTTGGTGGTGCTGTTTGGGAGGTCATGAAATCTTTAGATATAAGCTTGTCCCACTCTAGTTTGTTCTGTTTCAGGTTTGCAGTTCAAGATATGGACTTTCAGCTTCCAGAGCTGGTTGTCTGCTACCATGCCTCCTCGGCCATTACGGACTCATTCTCTGGAACTATAAGCCAAAATAAAATCTTCCTTCTAGAAGCTGCTGTGGTCATGGCATTTTATCACAGCAAAAGAAAAATAAAAAATATACTGTTATCAAGCAACCTATCTTTTGATGGTCTGGGTGTGACGATTATAACCATCTTTAATTTAAAATTTCTCTATTATAGCTTATAACAACATGCATAAACAAGAAATAAAATTACTTTTAATTGCTAGATATTGGGTTTTTGTAAAAAACAAAACAAAACCACCTTTTTTCTTACTTGGCATCCTTTTGTTGAAGAGTTAATTGATTGTCTAGTCTTAAAGTTAGCAGCTGCTTCTGGTGAAGTGCATCATTGAGTTTTTCCTCCAATTCTTCAATCTTAGTAGAGAGAATAAGGTAAGTTATAAGTTCAGTTGTAATTAAACATAAAGAAAAATCATCAGTTAAAAATAGTCTTAAAAGCTGGGCTTGGTGGCACATGCCTTTAATCCCAGCACTCGGGAGGCAGAGGCAGGAGGATCTCTGTGAGCTCAAGGCCAGCCTGGTCTACATTGTGAGTTCAGGTCAGCTGGGACTACAGGGAGACTCTGTCTCAAAAAGACAAAAAAAAAAAAGTCTTAAAAACAAAACTCTTAAAAGAAATAGGATAAAAGTGGACAGAGGTTTACTTTTTTGTAATGCTGTGTGCCCAAACTGCAAAGTCTGCTCATCTTTTGGTTTGAAAGCACTCTCTCATAAATATTTCTTGCCAGGCTATAATTCACATGAATTTTCCCCCCCTTAACTCACATTCACTGCAAAGTTCACTACTAACTGGACTTTCACGTAAGAGCCTTATTCACATAATTATTTCCAGGCCAGACCAAGCATCTGTACTCTGGATCTGTTTCTCTGAGTACTGCACATCTTCCATTGACTGCCACAGGGGTGATGCTGAGGATACCCCAAACAAAATAAGCAACTGCTAAACTCACCTAATTCTGTATTTTCTGAATTAAACAAAAACAAGAAGGATCTCACTTGACACATTTGCCTGCTATTATGTCTCCCCACTAATTTCCCTTCCTAAAGTTTTACACACCTCCACATCTTCCTTTATCTGACTTTTAAAACATATTAACAAAATTTTACTCTACCACTTTCAAGTTACTATCTTCATTAAAAAAAAATCTAAATTCTAGCATAATAAAATAGTCTTTAAACTGACCCTTGTGAATGAATTGTTTTGTCACTAACTTAAAAGGAAACACGGTCCTAGCCTAATAAATGTTTGCATTTCCCCAATATGCTGTGCTTTCTCTTAAACCTCCACATACTTAGTTTTGTTTTAGTCTATTCTTTCTCCCTTCCTTTCAATTTAGGCAATTCTTTTTTTCCTTTAAAATAAATTACTAGTCCATTAATATATTCAAGTAAATCCCTCTTTCATCATCAAACTCCCCCTCAATTGGAGAACCTTTACCATTAAGTAAACGTGTTCACTCTCCTATAAACAAAGCAACCAAGAACACTGCCTTAATCACAGCACTCCTACTGCTACAGTACCTCCCCTGCTGGCCATCAGAGCAAGCTTCAATTCAGTTTTTGTCCCATAGTATTCTACTGGAACGATGCCTGATCCAGTGATTATTTCTGCGTGTTTATTGGAATTGGGAAAATGAGGTCAAACAGCTGAACATGTACTATATGCCAGGCACCATTCTAAGTGCTGGGGATACAACAGTAACACAAAAGAAATATGTCCCTTCACTAATTGTCCTTGTAGTCTATAAACAGAGGCCAGTGAGATGGCTCTGTAGATAATGGTGCTTACTGCCTAGCCTGATGGACAACCTGAGTTTGATCCCTGGAACCCACATGGTAGGAGAGAATAGACTCCTGTAAGTGTCCTCTGACCTCCACATGGGGGGTCATGTGTGTGCCCAACCTACCACACCACACCCCCCCACACCCCCCCACACAAAAATACATAAAGAACTATCTGATTTTGTTTATTTTGGGTATGTGTCTCTTTTTTACATTTGCTCGCTCCGTGTGTGTGTGTGTGTGTGTGTGTGTAAACATGCACACAATTTGATGCATAAAAGAGGTAGAAAGTTATATTGCTATTGTTGTTGCTAACAGCTAATACTTATGTGTGCTATTAGGTGTCAGCATTCCTCCCCCTCTATATTCATATGTGACAATTGATCACTAATGTCAGAGGAGTGGGACAGAGAGGGCCTTTGGGGTGTGATGAGGTTGTATGGTGGCTGCCATAACTGGGGGGAGGACCCTTATAAAGAGACTGACCAAAAAGTTCTCTGACCCTTCTGCTATGTAAGGACACAGCAAGAAGTATATACCCCAGAAGAGCCAGATCTGACCAAATTGGCACCCTGGTGTTAGAGAGCTCACTCTTCAAAATTGTACAAAATAAAGTCTTTTTGTTTTAGCAGTTCAAGTTGAGTAAGATGCTAAGTAGCACATGCTGGCCTAACTTACTCTACTGTTTCATCTAGCTATTGACTCATTAACATGCTGGTCACAAATACCTTCCCCTCACCAGTACATGTCAAGGGTTTTATGTGGGCTTAAATGAGAAAACACATGAAAAGCTCTCAAAACAGTATTTGAGCATAATGTAAGTCCTTAATAAATGTCAGTTATAATAATTTAAGTTTACCTAAATTACTTCTTCATCAAGACCTTGAGATTTCAGACATCTTACTTCTCAAGACATGCACCATCAAATTCTAGGCTTCCTCAATGAGTAGAGCAATTGTCTAGCAGGCTTAAGGCCCTAGGTTTGATCCCCAGCACCTTACAAATAGATAACACAACTTTTAATATTTTATTTTTAGTATGTATACGTGGTGTGCATGATGTGTTGTGTGAGTGTAGTTGCATATGGGTCATGGTGTACACGTAGAGGTCAGAGGACAGCTTTCAGGAGTTGGCTATCTCCTTTCACTGTGCAGCCCAGAGATGGAGCTCAGGTTTTTAGGCTTGTGTGGTAAGTGTTTTTACCTGCTCAACCATCTCACTGGTCCAAAATAACTTTTTTTTTCCTAGTATTAGGATACTAGTGTATTTTAGTATACCATAGGCAAGAATTAAAAAAAACTAACTTGACAAGATTTAAATGAAACAACAAAAAATGGGGGTAGGCAGGAAGAGCTATGACCAACAGAAGAGTTGCAATGTTCACCACTGGAAAGAAAAACTATTTTGTAACTTAATAACCACACAAAGCAGAAATACAAGAACCAGGAGGTCCATGTTGGCCTGACAAACAGAACTTGCTAAAGACAATGATTACCTGAGTGAGACTTTTACAATGATATAGTAACTATCAGACATATAGTAAACTAACAAATATAAAAGTACCAAAGAAATCATATTTAGAGCAAAGGACAATTCAGATTCAATACTATAATTATGATCTAGATTAGCCCTATCAATCTAGTCAGTGACATCAGTCAGTAAAGCTGAAAACTGGCTATAAATTACTTCAAAGAAAATATGTCACGCTAATGCTAGACTTTAAAAAATTAAGCATATAGGGGGATGGAGAGATGGCTCAGCAGTTAAGAACACTGGCTGTTCTTGCAGAAGACCCAGGTTCGAATCCCAGCACCCACATGGCAGGTGACAACTGTCCGTAACTCCAGTTCCAGGGGATCCAACAACTTCTGTTTTCTGCGGGCACTGCATGACACGGGTGCACTTACCTACATGCAGGCAATATACACATACACATAAAGTAAAAATAATAAATTGTTTTAAAAAATAAAAAATAGGGGCTGGAGAGATAGCTCAGGGGTTAAGAGCACTGACTGCTCTTGCAGAGGACCCGAGTTCGATTCCCAGCACCCACATAGCAACTACAAACTGTCCTTGACTCCAGTTCCAGAGGAATCCAAAGTCCTCTTCTGACCTTTGTGGCACTGCACAACATGGGTGCACTCACATACATGCAGGCAATACACTCATATACATAATATTAAAAAAATTAAGCCTATAAAAGTAGCTCATCCCCATTCATATTTTAAACACCCCATTTTTCAATACACAAAGTACAAAAAGGCTCTACTGGACAAGGAATGTTAAGTGAACCATTTATGTTCAGATAACACATATTAATTTCTTATTTATTTTCAGTTTAAAGACATTAAGTAAAATAACCAAACCTGCTTCTGGTCTTACCTTTGTAAGATAATCTATTTTCATATTGTCGATCATCATATTTTTCTGGGATAGCTCTATTTTCAGTAATTGAATATTATGAAGAATTTCTTTTCGTTCAATTAACTGTCTGGTGATTCTGACTTTGCCCTCTCGCTCTTCTGATGAGGAAACATCATCTGTATGAATGGTTGTTTCTAAACTAATATCTTCAGATTCCAGAGAACTAGAGATGTTCACTTTTTTTGACTCCTTGGGATTTTTTCGAGACATTTTATTATTATGGATCAGTCTTCTGTGCAGTAAAAAAAAATAATAATAAACTTAAATATACTGAAACAAACCCACTAGAGGGCACAGAGCGTATTAATGAGATACCAAAGATTGCCTAAATAATTATGCACTGGAAGATCCCAAATCTAATTCAGACCAATACAATAAATTACTGCTCAAATAAGTACAGATTCATTATGGGTGCTGGAGAGATGGTGTGGCAATCAAAAGCACTGGGTGCCATTGGAGAGAACTGGGGTCCTGTTCCCAGCAACCACAAGGCACCTAACAACCAACCAACAGTCCTTTACTCCAGTTCCAGGAGATCCAATGCCCTCTTCTGGCCTCCACTGACACTGCACACATGGCTGTACTTAACATGCAGGCAAAATGCTCATACACATAAAAATAAACTAATAAAAACACACTCATTAAATCCTACAACCAACTCATTCCTTTGATTAATTTTTTAAAAAAAATCTCGGGGCAAGAATCTTCCTTAAGTTTTGTATGGAGGTGGAGAATATACAAAACAAGAGCAGAGGCAACTGTGGTCTAACCAGCAAGAATTTCTGGATTTAATGACCCCTTTGCGTACCTCCCCTTCCTGAACACACACAGGTGATCTTAAACATCAGGACCTGAGCCGGGCATGCTGGCACAAGCCTTTTATCCCAGTACTCAGGAGGCAGAGGCAGGAGGATCTCTGTGAAAGGCTAGAGGGTATTAAATGTCAGGTTTATTTTACAGGCGAGGCATCACTGAAGATTTTGAAAATAGGTTCACAGCGAGACAAAGTCATTTTTTAATAACTAGAATGAAAGCAGAGAGGTTGGAAAAGAAAATCTCGACTATTCTCAATAGACAATCTCGGCCCTAAATTCACAAGATTTCGTGTATCTCCCTTGTTGAAGTCCTTACTACGCGACACAGTAAAATATTTATAGACCTGGTTATTTCATATTGTTCTAAACGGAATGGCGAGGAACGACGTGTGGAAGGAAAACAAGAGCAACTACAGTAAGATCAGCCTCCTTCGTTTTTTAAAAGGCAAGGGGGTAAAGAAAGGTTAAATCAAAGACAAATCCTCGCCTGAGAACAAAGGACCAGAAACGAGGGAGGCTTCTCTCACTTTGGGGAAGAAGCAGCAGTTCCAAACTTGGTTGCGTCTTAGCATCTGTGTCCTGCGCGCGAAAGAAAGGGAGATTCCTGGAAGCTACCTCGCAAGCGCCAACGATTCCGCATCCAAGGCTGGATCAGCCCCACCTCAGACACCTGGAGGAACCAAAGGCGTCTCTAATCAGCGACTCCGGCCTCAGCCCTCAAGAATCTCCGGGCCCGGGCCGGGGGACAGTTAGGAACGGTCACCAAGACAACCACCCGGTTGACCCGGAGAAAGGCGGAAGGAACGGCAGCGCGCACGTGCCCACGGCCCCGGAAGCCAGCCTGCACCTTCAGAGGCGGTCGAAGTGGAGCACGCTGGGAGTTGGAGTCCAGAAGTGAGCCCCGCCCAGACGCGGGCGGAAACGGCATCGCGAACCGTGCTCTCGTCCAATCATCGCGGCCCTTAGAGCGCCAACTCTCTTAACGCTCCGCGTTTTCTCGCGAGATGTGTGTTATCTATACACTGGGAGTGGAGAGAAGCGAGCATGTTTTGGAAGCGTAGGAAGAGTGCGGTGGGAGTGTTTCTGGTTTGACGCGTTTTTCGTCAGAATTCTGCAACGGTTGGGATTCCGCCTTGGTTGGGATTCTACTCCGGAAGGCAAGATGCTGAAGTCCAAAACGTTCTTAAAAAAGACGCGCGCGGGCGGCGTGATGAAGATCGTGCGCGAGCACTACCTGCGGGATGACATCGGCTGCGGGGCGCCGGGCTGCGGGGCCTGCGGCAGGGCGCACGAGGGGCCGGCCCTGGAGCCGGAGCCCCGGGACCAGGCGAGCAGCCTCTGCCCGCTCCCGCACTACCTGCTGCCAGACACCAACGTGCTGTTGCACCAGGTGCGTGGGCCGCGGGGGTCCCGGGGGACCAGGGACGGGGCAGACAGGGAAACTGAGGCCCGGGGAGGCGGGTCTTGGGGAGAGGCCAGCCCCATCGCCATCCTTGCTTCCAGTTTTCCAGGCTGAGGTTCTTTTCCCTAATGCTCTCTTTATTTATTTATTCTTGGAGTCGTGTTTTTTTTTTTTTTTTTTTTTAGACACGTCAATTTTCTAACTCGTGGTGTCTCTTCTACTTTAGATTATAAGTGCCTGGAAGCCGGGGACCTGGGCTTCTGTGGCCTCCAGATTGCGACCCCCAGGCAGCTTGTAAGTGCCTACGAACAAAAACTGTGTGGGCCAGCGTATTTATTTATGTAGCTTTAGTGATACAAACTTTCGTGATCTCTTCACAGTGCTCTTCTCAAGCCCATAGTGACTATTTTTACTTTTTCTAACACCAAAGTAGCTCTTGGTCTAATGGATATGTTGGTGCTTTGAAACTGTGATAGGACTTTATACATGTGACCGAAACAATTTATAAATGAATAGAGGGAAAATTAACTTTTTGATTTTGTTTTTCAGATTGACGTTCTAGAGGACCCCGCCATCAGGAATGTAATTGTGCTGCAGACAGTCCTCCAGGAAGTGAGAAATAGGAGCGCTCCCATATATAAACGAATCCGAGATGTGACTAATAACCAGGAGAAGCATTTCTACACATTCACCAATGAGCATCATAAGTAAGAAAGATTTTAAGCGTCGAAAAACCCTGGGGTTAGCTAAGTTCAAAGGAAAGTTACTGAGAGCAATTTATCAGAGACAAACTGTAGTTACATAAAGCTGTTAATTAACAGTGTGGAAAATATCTTAAGTGGGGTTCACTAAGGTCACAGTGAATTAGTGATGTCACACCTAAACCAGGTTCTATTGGCTCAGGCTATAGTACTTTTATTTCTGAACTACGCATTTTAAGTTGTGTCTTAGAGGAATTGAATGATAGACTCTTGGAAGATGAGTCTCACCTCTGTTCCTGGAATATTGTATTATGTGAATGATGAATATAGGGTTAAAAAAGTATGCATTTGTAAAAAAGATTTAAAAATAAATTTATTCTTAATGAGCTTTGATATTTAAACTAATACCTTACAACTGATTAATTGAAGATTTGATTTTTTTTCTTTTTAAATTTTTGAGACAGGGTCTTCCTGTAGCTCCAGGTGGTCTAGAACTCACTATATGGATCAGGCTGCCCTTGAACTCATAGAGATCTGCCTGCCTCCTGACTTCTGGGGTTAAAGGCATGCACCACCACACCTGGCTCTGAAAATTAGGTTTCTAAAAACAGAATTCTTTGTTATGATTCAGGTTCAAGACCTTTGCTTGAACTCAGTGTTTGGTCTTGGATCATATGGGGTTGCCTATTTTTAATAAGAAATGTGTGGTGGGTATCCGTGATACTTAATAGATTCAGCCAGTTTCTCAGTCTTGACACTGACATTTTGAACTTGGTAATATTTTGTTGCAGGAAGACTGTCTTATATATTCTAGCTGTTTAGCAGCATCCCTCACCTCTGCCAGCTAAATCCAAATAGCATTCCCTTCAGTACTCCCAAGTTTAATAATCCAGAATGTTTCCAGATATTGTCAAGTATCTTTTTTTTTTTTTTTTTTTTGTTTTTTTTTTTTGGATTTTGTGTGGCTGCAGCTCTATGTAGCCCGCGTTGTCATAAAACTCACTATATAGCAAAGGCGGGCTTTGAATCCACAGAGAACCGCCTGCCTCTGCATCCCGAGTGCTGGGATTAAAGGCGTGTGCCACCATGCCTGGCTCATGTATCTTTTTTTTTTTTCAATTCTCTTAGATCTTGGAAAACGTACTGCTTTTAAGAACACCAGTAAAAGTGCTTATAAAGGCTATTTAGTCCTTACTTGAAATCCAGAAACAGGTAACATTTCTTTTCCAGTGCCAAAAGACCAAGAAAAGGACATATGCATTAGATTTCTAACTTGGGTTTAGTAGTTTTTTTTTTTTTTTTTCTGCGTGCTTTGAACAGGCCTTAGCAAGATAGGGCTTGATTGCCAGACACTAAGCAAATCTCATGTAAGATTTTGTTACGTGAATCATGATGAAACCAAATTCGAATTTATGACTACGGCTTTCACTGATAAACTTAGGCTTATTGAATCTGCAGCCTTGTGTCCCTGTGTCCCAAGGTAGCTGTGAGTGTGAACCAGAGCATTTGTAGATGACAGCATTGTGTTTTAATGTCAAAGATGGGATACAATTGAGGGCATTAGTAGGTACATTAATGGTGGGGAATAAAACAGTTTTAAAAATCTTGCTTTGAAGAACAGATTTAAAGTAAATAAGTGGTTTCATACTTGGGAGTTCTGGTCTTTTAGACTCTGGATAGCTTTTGCCATTTATTGAGTGTTTACCATGGATGATTTACATGAATTATGTATTAAATGACTATTGAATCACATGATCATAAATTCTCTAGTCATACTGTTTGTATAGTTTAGGAATTACTGTTAATTCAAAGTTAGAATGAAGTTTCGTTATCTGATCTATAAAGTTCTATTAGGGTTCTTTTTTCTCCACAATAGACTATTATGTTCCAATCTAAAATATAAATTCTGGTCTTAATGTGTTCTTTCTGTGAAATGAAACTATTTAAGCCTCTGTATTGTCTCATTAATAACACAGTTTTCTTCTTTCTCAAGCAAAATTGTTGTCTTGAAAACTTCAGGATCTTACAGTATTTTTTCCTGAGCTATGAGTGTATATGTTCAGGTGAAATAATGTATACTGTTGACTTTTCAGTTTAGTAGTGTTGGTTGAGCATTTATGTCCTAAGAATTTTTACATATCTTTGTTTCCATTGATTTTCTTTCAATTTCCCTTTTTTTTTTCTTCCACATTTAGAGAAACCTACATAGAGCAAGAGCAGGGAGAAAATGCTAATGACAGAAATGACAGAGCCATTCGAGTAGCAGCAAAATGGTACAATGAACATTTGAAGAAAGTGTCATCAGAAAATCAGCTACAAGTTATCCTAATAACAAATGACAAGAAAAACAAAGAAAAAGCTGTAGGAGAAGGAATACCAGCTTTCACATGTAGGTCTGAATGTAGAAGGTTTTATGTATGTTTGCAAGTGCACTTAGAAATGATCAGGTCAAATGTTCACATGACTAATATTTTCACAGTCTTTATAAGTTCATATGATCTTTCTACATCTTTAAATTTCTTACCTATTAAGTTGATTAATGGCTTTTAATTTTTCCTCACTATGTACAGTTGACCGAGCAATAAAAACTCATGTATAAGCTGAACCCATTACTATTTAGGCACAACCACATCAGCCTGTTTTTGTTTTATTTGTAAAAATTGGCAGATGTACTGTAAAAATAAGATTATCCCTGGTCTTTCATATCTAAGAAAAATGAGACACTTGAATTTAAAAAAAATGGTAACTTATTTTTCAGGTGAAGAGTATGTAAAGAGCCTAACTGCCAATCCTGAGCTTATAGACCGTCTTGCTTGTTTGTCTGAAGAAGGGGTATGTTTCACTCTGTTCTTTTTTTCTGAAAAATGAAAATACGGAGATAAGCATCTCAAGATACGAGGCTTCTAGTTAGCAGATTTCAAAATTGGAACTTTCAGTAAACTAGGATAGGGAGAGTTGAGTTATAAGCAAAAGTGACTGATGAGCTTATTGAAATGCCGTTGTTCAATGAATAGCTTTCTAAAATAGAGCTTGACACAACAGATGGTGCCCCTGTTTGTTGTATGAAAAAAAGTGAATGGAATCCATGGCTTATTTGAGAAATACAGTCTGGCAAGCAATGCATACAACTTGAAACCTAAAAGAGAAGGAAAAGGAGTCACAAGGAAATAGAGAAGATTGGGGAGGGCCCTACAACAGGAAGCTGGAATCTATTCTATGGGTCAGCAATTTCTTAGGTGGTCATGAAGACTTCTGTGAAGGAGGTAGCATAGGACTGAGCTTTCTGCCTTACATGGCAGGCTAAGAGAAATGAAGGGCATATAAGAGTATGGGTCGGGGAGTGGACAGCAAAGATCAGAAATGTTATTTATTTGTAGACTTCCCTAATGGCAGTGTAAAGAACAATATACTGTATCAGTGGTAAGATTGGACACAGAGGGATTGTAAGAGGTACAATAATAGCCAATATGAGAAAGACTGCTAGGGAGAAATTCGATTCTGAGTCTTCAGTAGTTTCCAAAATGATTATTTTTTATTTTATGTGTCTGAGTGTATTGCCTGCATGTATATAACTGCACCTGTGTCGTGTAGTGCCCATGGAAGTCAGAAGATGGCATCAGATCCCCTAGAAGTGGAGTTACAGAGAGTTGTTAGCTGCCATGTGGGTGCTGGAAATTGAACCTGGGTCCAAGAGCAGCCAGTGCTCTTAACATCTGAGCCATCTCTCCAGTCCCAGGCTTCAGTTTTTCTATTATGTATAAAGTATATTTGGCAATAATGACTGTACCATTGTTAGGAGGATTGAATGAGGGTAATATTGGGAGCATTCATATATATTCTTATCTCATTGCCTGGCACATAGCTATGGTAAATATAGATGATAGCTTTTGTTACAGAAAGTCTTATCTAGTAAGACCTTATACATATAATTAGTCTTTACAATATTTCTTTACAATATCTCCTTGGTCTTTAACCAAGTGCTTTACAAAGCTAAGGGGAAGTTAGAAGAGTGAAGCTGGATTTGACCTTTATTAGCAGTGTCCTATCATGTCACTAGTTGCATATAGCTATGTAAATAGGATTTCAGTTTTTAAAATTCAGTTTCTCAGTTGTACCTTTCAACTATTCAAGAGAAATTTGTGCTTAGTGGCTACTGTGCTAAACATCACAGAGATGTTCTTTTCATTACAGTAATTTGTTTTTAGATAGCAATGGTTTAGAAGTATTAAATTCAGTTCTGTATCTTATAATGTAGATTTTAAAGTTGTTAACAAAAATGTGGCATGTTAAATTAATAGAGACTTGCTTATTTCATAGAGTGAAATAGAAAGTGGGAAAATAATATTTTCAGAGCACCTTCCCTTAAGTAAACTACAACAAGGCATAAAATCTGGTTCATACCTTCAAGGAACATTTAGAGCTAGCAGGGAAAATTACTTAGAAGCTACAGTATGGATTCATGGAGATACTGAAGAAGATAAAGAGGTAAGTATGTAAATTCCTTAGAATTTTCTTTCAATTACATTTATTTCTCCACATATGTGTATGTCCTTGGGTTTATGTTGGTGTGTAGATGAGAAGACAACTTGTATAGGGAGTTTGTTCTCTCATTCCACCATGTGATATTGAACTCCGATAATCACGCTTGGAAAGTACCTGGTGGCAAAGCCATCTTGCCAGCTCCTGTCTAGATTCTTTACATACTAAAATACTTGGTTTACTTTATCTTCTTAAGTTTTAATACATTGTATAGGAATTTCATTTTGTCTTGCCTTTTACTCTGTGTGTGTGTGTATGTGTGTGTGTGTGTGTGTGTGTGTCTGTGTGTGTGTCTGTGTTTGTGTTTGTGTAAGCCAGAGGACAACTTTGGGTGTCATCTTCAGAAAAGTGGTCTTACCTCCTGGGAGACAGGATCTCTATTGGCCTGACCTTAGCATAGCAAGGCCCTGGGATCCTTCTGACTCTATATCCTGTTTATCAAATGTTAGTTTTTTGCATGCCTCATTTCACTTAATCTTCAACCTAATCTATGATTGTTTTTGTGTTTACCAATCAAGATCTTGAGATTTATATCATTTAATTTTCCCAAATCTCTTGTTACCATTACTTATAGCAGAACTGTAAACAAAACCCATATTTCCTGAGCTGTACTTTCTCCTTAAAATTCAGAAGTTAAGATCATGTAACAGAGAATAGTATTTAATCTTTAATTATCACTGCGTATGCATGATGTGTATGTGTGATTGCAGTAGTACACCTGGTGTGGCATGTATATGGAGGTCAGGGGACACCTTTCAGGAGTTAGTTCTCTTCTTCTATCGTGGGTTCTGGGGATCAGATTGAAGTTGCCAGGTTTGTTCAGCAAGCTCTTCTACACACTGAGCCTGACTCAGTCGTGTTTTTGAAAAGAAAAATAGAAAGGGAAGCAGATATTACATACAAATAATAAGACTGTACATAAACCTCTCTTAGATAACCTTCCTGTTGTTGCTACTAAAAATACCAAAAAACACATGCCATTTATTGTTTTAAACAGATAATCTTACAAGGACTTAAACATTTAAACAGAGCTATTCATGAAGACATTGTGGCTGTTGAGCTTCTCCCCAAGAGTCAATGGGTAGCACCATCTTCTGTGGTTTTGCATGATGAAGGTCAAAATGAAGATGATGTGGAGAAAGAAGAGGAGAGAGAACGCCTGGTATGAAAGAAGCAAGTTTTAAATTTTTGTTTGTATTACACAATTTAGTATGTTGTTTTCAGAATTGAATGAACCCATAATTCTTTACACTTAACACATGTTATACACATAGTTGCTTTCAGTTCTAAGTATGAAAACTAGTGTTCTTTTAATGTCAGTCTATTCAGGTTTAGGTATAAGAAAATTGAGTATGAAACTGAAAGTCTGTGACATCCAATACATGATCTAAATTAGTGAGATTTAAGTATTTCTATGCAATATTAAAATTCTCTCAAAAACTATGCTTCTGACCTTTATATTTGAACAGATTTAATTATTCTGTCTCTACTACCATACTTATTGTAGAGAATGTTATTTCCTATGGGGTAATTCTATTAGAATTTTGTAATTATAAGGATAATAGATTATAAGCATAATAGAGTTGGACTCAATACAGTAACAATAGAGATGGACTGTATGCAACACATATAGTTCTTCTTTTTGTATTAATTATATTGTTTCCTGAAGTCTTACTGTAATGTTAGCCTTGCAGAGGCCAAGCCTTTGGGAAGTGTTAGAGATAAAATAGCATAAGATCTAATGGCATGCATTCTTTATTTGGCTTTTTATTTTGCATAAGGTAGAACCTTTTCAGGGGCAGGGAGGATAGGGACGAACAGGGTCTTCCTGGAGCCTGAACTGTCCTGGAATTCCTGTGTGGACCAGGCTGTCCTCATCTCAACAGAGATCTGCCTGCCTCTGCCTCTCAAGTGCTGGGATTAAAGGTGTGTACTACCACGCGGGCTGAAATTAGAAAGTTTTAAGGTGTTTAACCTTAAAGGCTTAGATTGCCTTTAAGAAGTAAAAGATGGGTTGATGTCATTGTTTCAAGAGGGGGCTTCCATTGTCAGCCCTGGTGATACATTCTTTTAATCCCAGCACTAGAGAGGGTAGAGGCAGGTAGATCTCAGATGAGGAAAGCTTGGTCTGCATAGCAAGTTCCAGACTAGCTGAGGCTACAGGAAGAATCTGTCTTTAAAAAAAAAAAAAAAAAAACACAGAAAATGTTTCTTTCGAAATGAATTAGGTCCAACATGAACTGGTCACTGTAATAACCATATAGTTTAGCCAATTAGTCTAAATTAATACTAAATGCCTGGTCTTCTAGACCAGGCATAACATATTTATTCAGGTATATATTTTTGACTGATTTTTCTAGTGCTTTTTTTTTTTTTTTTTTGGTCTTTTTGAGACAGGGTCTCCCTGTAGCCCCAGCTGTCCTGGAACTCACTATGTAGACCAGGCTGGCCTTGAACTCAGAGATCCGCCTGCCTCTGCCTCTCCAGTGCTGGGATTAAAGGCGTGCACCATCACGCCCGGCTTCTAGTGCTTTATTATTGTGGAACAGTTGTCATTGGTTGGCATGCTGTTGCCTAGAACTTTGAGGCAATAAGATTCTGAATTTTATGTCATAATTTGCTACATGAATGTATTAGTGTCTATTTGCATATTCTAATTTGGAGGGGAGATTACTTCATTGCACTTAAAAATAACTGAAGGTTTTTGTTTTTGTATCTCAGCTTAAGACTTCTGTAAGTGAAAAAATGTTAAAGCCTACAGGTAGAGTTGTAGGAATAATAAAAAGAAATTGGAGACCATATTGTGGAATGCTTTCCAAGTCTGACATTAAAGAGGTAGGTAAAGAGCATGTTACTGTGCATGAAAAAATCATAGTCACTGACTGCAACTCACTTTTCCCTACTCTTAGAGTCTGTCTTATTTCCTGGGTGAGGTGTGTAGTTAATTCAGTAGTACAGTACTTGTCTAGCATTTGCAAGGCTATGCAGTTGATCCCTAACATTGTAAAAAAAAGATTTTTCTTCTTAATTCTCTCTAGTCAAGAAGGCATCTCTTTACACCTGCTGATAAGAGAATTCCACGAATTCGAATAGAGACCAGACAGGCTTCTGCATTAGATGGACGGAGAATTATTGTTGCTATTGATGGTTGGCCCAGAAATTCTAGATACCCAAATGTAAGCTTAAGATGGTAATTTTATCTAAGTATGTTTAATATTATAACTGTGACAAATGTTGATTCTGGTGAAAAAGTATTTAAAAAATACAGGGTTTGTACACAAATGGATATTTCACAGTTCCTTGGTAATAAGCATGACCAAGGCCTTTTGTGGTGCTACAGGCTTTTCTTCAATCCCAGCAGAGGCAGGTGGATGTGTGAGTTGGAAGCCAGGCTGAGCTATATTTCAAAAAAAGGGGGAAGAAAGTAGCATACCCAGTTTAAAGATTAATTTTATCTAATCCCAGTGTAGTCATATGGTTAGTTTTATTCAACTTGCAGTTTACTGATCAAGTTCATGGAAAAAGCATTTGAGTCCTAAATAAATTCTAATCAACAAATTTTGAAAAATACATATATCTATATATATAGAGAGACATACACATATATCTAAATTATTTTATTGTAATGAACACACAAAAACCTGTAGCTCTATTAATGTATAATGTAGCTAGATTACTGAAGCAGTTTTTAAAGTACATTTTAAATTGAAGGTTAACAGGATATAGATGAACTGGGCCCTTGGAGTTGGAGAGATGGCTCAGCAGTCAGAGCGTTTTTCTTAAGACCCGGGTTTGAATCCCAGCACTCACATGGTCATGAACAGCTGTCTGTAACTACAGTTCCAGGGGATCTGACACCTTCTTCTGTCTTCCTGGGGCATTGCATGACATGGGTACACTTACATCCATGCAGGCAATATACCCATACACATAAAATAAAAATAATAAAGTTTAAAAAAAAAAAAACCTGGGCCCTCAAAAGTCAGGTGAAAAGTCTAGTTGTTATAGAAACACTTAGAAATGTTAAAGTGGTGGTACACACCTTTAATCCCAGGACTCAGGAGGCAAAGGCAGGCGGATCTCTTGACTTCAAGGCCAACTGGGGTTACCAGGAGACCTTGTCTCAAGAAGACCAAAAAATAAAAATTTAAAAAAAATGCTGAAGTAATGTGTAAAATGCTAAAGAATTTAGTAAAGTACATGATAAATTAGCTGCAAAATAATGCCTTTTGATTTTAGGGACACTTCGTAAAGAATTTAGGTGATGTTGGAGAGAAAGAGACAGAAACAGAGGTGCTGTTGCTTGAGCATGATGTTCCACATCAGCCTTTTTCTCAGGCTGTTCTCAGCTTCCTGCCAAAGATGCCCTGGAGCATTACTGAAAAGGTGAGTGGAAAGGTATGCAGGGTGTTCTGGAACTCACTCTGTAGTCCAGGTAAGCCTGGAACTTGCATTTTTCCTGTCTCAGCCTGCCGAGTAGCTAGGATTAGAGGCTTGTGTCACCTGACCAGGCTGTTTAATTAGAGACCATGGTTGGTCCCTTCATATTTAATTTCAGCATTATTAGGTATTTGCTTTTTTCACTGAAAGATGAAGTCTTCTTTGCCACAGACACTATTATATAACCTATTTTCCTATAACATGAAAAGCTAATTTACAGAGATACTGCTTTCATAAGAACTGTGTTATACTATTCACACCTTACCTTTTGATTTCTTTTACCATGGTATCTTCTAGGACATGAAAAACCGAGAAGATCTGAGGCATCTGTGTGTTTGCAGTGTGGACCCTCCAGGATGTACAGACATAGATGATGCTCTCCATTGTAGAGAACTCAATAATGGGAATTTGGAGGTATTCCATAGTGTCCTGACACTCTTTAGTTAATGTGATTCTGTTCTTGGGTTTATTGTGTTTTGACCCAAGAAAGAATGAAATTACAACTGCAGAAACTAAGAGGTGTATGTCAGAGTTCAGTTATTACTGTGAGTCCGTTTTCAGTTTAGATAAATTTCTTCTCACCTAAGTTCCATTGGTATGTCTGTTCTATTAATAATGCAGACTGATAATCTTCTGCTTTAATCTTTTTAAGGTTGGTGTTCATATTGCTGATGTTAGTCACTTTATTAGACCAGGAAATGCCTTGGATCAAGAATCAGCCAGAAGAGGAACAACTGTTTATCTTTGTGAAAAGGTAAATGTGTTTAATTTAAAATCTTTTAATGATCATAGCACTTTGAGTTGTTTTGTTTTGTTGGACACAGGGTCTTGATATGTAGCCCAGCTAGCCTTGAACGCCTGATCCTTCTGCCTCAGCTTCCTGAAGGCTGGGCCAGGAACTTTCAGATTAATGAGCAATCACAGTTTGAAATATGTGGTGTATTAATTTAAAAGAAACATGTGGATTAAATTGGCCTAAATCCCAGAAAGTACTGCATTTTGTGGGCTGCGGCAATGACTCAGTTGGTAAAGTATCTGTCTTACAAGTATGAGGACCTGAGTTTAGCTCTCCAGAATCTACATGGGCATATCTTTAACTCCATCTCTGGTAGGTGGAGACAGACTGATCCCTGCAGCTCATTGGCCAGCTAGTGAATCAGTGAGCTCCAGTTCAGTGAGAGACTGTCAAAGAATAAGTAGAGCATGATTAAAGAAAATACCTAGTACCAACCTCTGGTCTTCACAGGCATTCAAACACGTACAACACAAAACACAAACACCAAATACAAATTGTAACAGATTGTCTTTTGCTTTGTTTTGTAATTTAGTGATGCCAATAAAATTTAAATGGAGTTGATATAAATTGTGTAGCATTTATTAGGTATGGTTTTCATAAACTTACATAGATCATTTGGGGAAGTGGGAGAGGGGAGAAGGTCAATGTTAGTCTGTTAACAGATTCATATTCCTAAATGTACCATGAAGCTTTTCCTCATGAGAATTTAGATTTTTCTTTTCCATCTCTCACTTTTAAGTATGTTCAAAACACTATGTAGTTTTTACAATGGGAAGAAAATTTCAATCAGAGTTGGTAAGCACTTTTGTGTTATGAAGTACCACCTTACAAAAACCATACATTTCAGACTTTAGACAGCTAAGGGTTTCAGGTAAAAGACTTCATTTTAGGTGCACAGGCATGAAATCTACGTTTCTTTTGTTGCTCTTCTAGAACTTCTAGAAGAAGAGTGCTCTTTTATTCTTTGTGTGTCTGTCTGTCTTTTTCTACTGACATTTTATTTGGCATTTTCCTTATTCCTATGATCTGAAGGACCAGAATGCTCCTTTTTTTCCCCTTCCTACTTAATACTATTTGAGAATAGAATTGAAAACGTATAAATGTAGCTAAGTAATCTGAAATACTTTTATTATCTTTTACAGAGGATTGACATGGTTCCAGAGTTGCTTAGTTCCAACTTATGTTCCTTAAGATCTAATGTTGACAGGTAAATATTTATACATATTTTGATGAGTCATATTGGCTGTATTAATTGATTCCCATGAACATTACTGTATTTTTTTCCCCTGTAGGTTGGCATTTTCCTGCATTTGGGAAATGAATCATAATGCCGAAATCTTAAAAACAAGATTTACCAAAAGTGTCATTAATTCAAAGGTTAGTATGATGGTTCATTACTAATATTTCCAAATATAAAATATTTGGTTTGGGGGCTGGAGAGATGGGTCAGCAACTCAAGTTAAGAGCACTTGCTGCTCTTGCAGAGGGCCTGGTTCAGTTCCCAGCACCCACATGGTGGCTAACAATTGTCCATACTCCAGTTCTAGGTCCTCTTCTTGTCTGTTCAGTCACTGCACTCACATGGTATGTGGGCAAAACCCATAAAAATAAACCTTGTGAAAGAGTTTGGTTGCTTTTAACAATTTCTTAGATTCTTTTGAAAAAGTTAGGTTTTACAAAAAAAAGTTAGGTTTTATAAGATTAAAGTTTTTTCCACTGCTGTAGCACAGTATAATTTTTTTTCAGAATTTAAAATTTGCTTAATTATTGATGTTATTCAGAAATTACTTTGTTGGTGGTTGTCCTGTATTCAGAAACTTGAAGCCTACCTACCTTGGAAGACCAAATAGATGGTTTTATGTTCTAACTCAGGAACCCTAGTAATTAAGGTTATTTCTACTCAAAAATGGTTAGTGCTTCAAAAATTAGTGTGTACATTATCTTGTTGACATTTTCTCATAGAGATGATGCTGTGTGGTAGTTGGATTCCAATAGCACTAACCTAAGGTCTGCTCAGACAGTGGACCCAGGTTTTCTCATCATTGTCCTTCTTTTGTACTTCAGTCCAAATCTCGTGTTCTTCTCCATTTTGTCCTAAATAGCCTTCCAAGGTATGCCAAAGCCCTGTTCTTATAATACGTGTTTTCTGAACATAAACATTTTTTTTCTTCTAATTTAGTTTCATTCTATTCTGATTAGTGAAAAGAAAGTGCTGTTAGATCAACAAATAGTGATATGTGAATTATTTTACTCTTCATAGGTTTGTATTTTTAGAGTACAGTGAGGCAATAAGCCTGAATGTAGTGTAACAAAATTATATGAATTAAAATAAAAAATTAGTGAATATAGAAAATATGTTTTAGAAAGGGAACTCTTTTAATATTTTATTATTTTTATTTTATGTGTATGCGTATATTGTCTGCATGTGGGTAACGACACCCATGTTGTGCAGTGCCTGTGCAATGCCCGTGGAGGACAGAAGAGGCTGTTGGATCCCCTAGAACTGGAGTTACGGACAGTTGTTAGCTGCCATGTGGGTGTTGGGATTCGAACCCCGGGTCTTCTGCAAGAACAACCAGTGATCTTAACTGCTGAGTCATCTCCAGACCTCTAGAAAGGGAACTCTTAAAAAGATAAGAGTTCTCCCAGAAACTTGATTTGACCTGTATTTAGTTCCCTTGTACTGATTGTGAATTTTACTTATTAAATTACTTTTTTAATCTGAAAAATATTACTTGTTTCCCGTGAGAATAATTCAGAAACAGTATTTGTTTTTTGTTTGTTTTTGTCTTTTTCATATGGTGTCCCAGCTGGCCTAGAATTCACTGTGTAGACCAGGCTGGCCTTGACCTCATAGAGATCTGCCTACCTCTGCTTCCTGAGTGCTGGGATTAAAGGCATGCCACCACAAGGCAGAAAAAGCTATTTTGTGTTTTTGAATAATCTGTTACTGGAGATTACTTTAAACTTTTCCTACTATTGTTTGTCCCATTTTTGGGTACTTGAATATTGTTAGTCTGTTCCTATAAAGTATGTCTAGACTCCTATTTGCCAGTGAATTGGGGTAATGACCCTCTGGAAAGGATTTCAGAGAATAGACAGAGCCTGTTTCTGTGTTTTAATTTCTAGCATTACCTAAATATATGCTAGCTAAACTATGAGAAGATTGAAAGTTTGAATAATTCATTTTGGATACCACCATTTTACTTTTATTTTAATGTAAGCTTGTTCATGCTGTATAATGCCTCAGAGTTAAATAGACCAGAAATCATAGTTAAGTTTGAATATAGCTGTAGATTTCTCTTACTGGTTTTAGGTTTCCTGAAATCATGGATATCTATGTGGAGAAGTAAGAGGTAAAATAACACAGTCTAGGGATGGAGTAAAATGCAGGTAAAATGCTACCTTAGTTAGGATTCCCAAACCCCACATAAAAGCTGGACACTATAACATACACATCTGTAACCCCTGTGTGTCCTTTCTGGAGGTTGAGGCAGACAAAGAGATTTGCTTCTGAAAATTCCTGGCTTCTGTGGCTTCTGACCTCCACTTGTGTATGGTGGTGTGTGTGGGCCTGTTCTCTGTCTCTGTCTCTCTCTGTCTCTCTCTGTCTCTCTCTCTCTCTCTCTCTTTTTCACACACACAAAAAATACAGTTT